>NC_090374.1:162646512-162953143 GCF_036365525.1 Heterodontus francisci | reverse complement strand
GTCTATCCAATGACCATTTAAATGCCCTTAAAGTTGGCGAGTCTACCACTGTTGCAGGCAGGGCGTTCCACGCCCCTACTACTCTCTGAGTAAAGAAACTACCTCTCACATCTGTCCTATATCTATCACCCCTCAACTTAAAGCTATGTCCCCTTGTGTTTGCCATCACCATCCGAGGAAAAAGACTCTCACTATCCACCCTATCTAACCCTCTGATTATCTTATATGTCTCTATTAAGTCACCTCTCCTCCTCCTTCTCTCCAACGAAAGATCTTCTCTCCATACCAGGCAACATCCTAGTAAATCTCCTCTGCACCCTTTCCATAGCTTCCACATCCTTCCTATAATGCGGTGACCAGAACTGCACGCAATACTCCAGGTGCGGTCTCACCAGAGTTTTGTACAGCTGCAGCATGACCTCGTGGCTCTGAAACTCGATCCCCCTACTAATAAAAGCTAACACACCATATGCCTTCTTAACAGCCCTATTAACCTGGGTAGCAACTTTCAGGGATTTATGTACCTGGACACCAAGATCTCTCTGTTCATCTACACTACCAAGAATCTTCCCATTAGCCCAGTACTCTGCATTCCTGTTCCTCCTTCCAAAGTGAATCACCTCACACTTTTCCGCATTAAACTCCATTTGCCATCTCTCAGCCCAGCTCTGCAGCCTATCTATGTCCCTCTGTACCCTACAACATCCTTCGGCACTATCCACAAATCCACCGACCTTCGTGTCATCCGCAAATTTACTAACCCACCCTTCTACACCCTCTTCCAGGTCATTTATAAAAATGACAAACAGCAGTGGCCCCAAAACAGATCCTTGCGGTACACCACTAGTAACTAAACTCCAGGATGAACATTTGCCATCAACCACCACCCTCTGTCTTCTTTCAGCTAGCCAATTTCTGATCCAAAGCTCTAAATCACCTTCAACCCCATACTTCCGTATTTTCTGCAATAACCTACCGTGGGGAACCTTATCAAAAGCCTTACTGAAATCCATATACACCACATCCACTGCTTTACCCTCATCCACCTATTTGGTCACCTTCTCGAAAAACTCAATAAGGTTTATGAGGCACGACCTACCCTTCACAAAACCTTGCTGACTATCGCTAATGAACTTATTCTTTTCAAGGTGATTATAAATCCTGTCTCTTATAACCTTTTCCAACATTTTACCCACAACCGAGGTAAGGCTCACAGGTCTATAATTACCAGGGCTGTCTCTACTCCCCTTCTTGAACAAGGGGACAACGTTTGCTATCCTCCAGTCTTCCGGCACTATTCCTGTCGACAATGACGACATAAAGATCAAGGACAAAGGCTCTGCAATCTCCTCCCTGGCTTCCCAGAGAATCCTAGGATAAATCCCATCTGGCCCAGGGGACTTATCTATTTTCACACTTCCCAAAATTGCTAACACCTCCTCCTTGTGAACCTCAATCCCATCTAGCCTAGTAGTCTGCATCTCAGTATTCTCCTCGACAACATTTTCTTTCTCTACTGTAAATACTGATGAAAAATATTCATTTAACGCTTCCCCTATCTCCTCTGATTCCACACACAACTTCCCACTACTATCCTTGATTGGCCCTAATCTAACTCTAGTCATTCTTTTATTCCTGATATACCTATAGAAAGCCTTAGGGTTTTCCTTGATCCTATCCGCCAATGACTTCTCGTGTCCTCTCCTTGCTCTTCTTAGCTATCCCTTTAGATCCTTCCTGGCTAGCTTGTAACTGTAAACTATTGCATAAATACTTGCATATATTGATCTTTTACATGTTGATAATAAAATAGCCACTTTAAACCGTATTGGTGTCAGTTGCAAACAAATCGACTTTTTTGAATTCATTCATGGGATTTGAGCATCGCTGGCTGGGCCAGCATTTATTGCCCATCCCAAATTGCCCTTGATAAGGTAGTGGTAGAGCTGCCTTTTTGAACCGCCACAGTCCATCGGGTGTACATCTGGTCACAGTGCTGTTAGGAAGGGAGTTCCAGGATTATGACCTACTGACAGTGAAGAAACAGCAATATATTTCCAAGTCAGGATTTTGTGTCACTTGGAGGGAAATTTTCAGATGTGGTGTTCCCATGTATCTGCTGCCCTTGTTCTTCTCGGTGTTAGAGGTCGCAGGTTTGGAAAGTGCGGTCGAAGAAGCCTTGGTGAATTGCTGCAGTGCATCTTGTAGATGGTATACACTGCAGCGACTGTGTGCTAGTGCTGGAGGAAGTGATTGTTTAAGGTGGTGGATGAAATGCTGATCAAGTGGGCTGCTTTGTCCGGGATGGTGTGGAGCTTCTTGAGTGTTGTTGGAGCTGCACCCATCCAAGCAATTGGAGAGTATTCCATCACAGTCCTGACTTGTAGCTTGTAGATGGCGGACAGGCTTTGGGGAGTCAAGGGGTGAATTACTCACCCCCACAGAATTCCCAGCGTCTGATCTGCTCTTGTAGCCACAGTGTTTATATGGCTGATCCAGTTAAGTTTCTGGTCAATAGTAACCCCCAGAATATTTTTGGTGGGGAATCCAGAGATGACAATGCCTTGAATGTTAAGGGGAGATGATTGGATTCTCTCTTGTTGGAGATGGTCATTGCCTGGCACTTGTGGGGCATGACTGTTACTTGCTATTGATCAGTTCAGGCCTGTATGTTGCCCAGGTCTTGCTGCATGTGGGCATTGACTGCTTCAGTATCTGAATAGCTGCACTCCTCAGTGAGTATCCCCATTATTCACCTCATGATGGAGGAAAGGTCATTGATAAAGCAGCTGAAGGTGGCTGGGCCTAGGACCCAGTGCCGTTTGAAAACACTGTCAACAACACCTTCCAACACTGCTGATGATTGTGAGTAGAGTGATGGGTGGTAATTAGCCGGATTGGATTTATCCTGCTTTTTTGGGAACAGGACATACCTGGGCAATTTTCCCCATTGCCAATGTTGTAGCTTGGCTAAGGACACAGCTAGTTCTGGGGAACAAGTCTTCGGTATTCCAGCTGGGATGTTGTCAGGGCCCATAGCCTTTGCAGTATCCACTGCCTTCAGCCATTTCTTGATATCATGTGGAGTGAATTGAATTGTCTGAAGACTGACATCTGTGATGGTAGGGACCTCAGGAGGAGGCCAAGATGGATCATCCACTTGGCACTTCTGGCTGAAGATTGCTGCAAATGCTTCAGCCTTGTCTTTTGTACTGACATACTGGGCTCTCCATCATCAGGACGGGGATGTTTGTGGAGCCTCCTCCTCCTGGCACTGTGGGGCATGACTATTACTTGCCATTGATCAGTCCCGGCCTGTATGTTGCCAGGTCTTGCTGCATGTGGGAATGGACTGCTTCAGTATCTGAATAGCTGCACTCATCAGTAAGCATCCCCATTACTGACCTTATGATGGAGGAAAGGTCATTGATGAAGCAGCTGAAGATGGCTGGGCCTAGGACATGCCCCTGAGGAACACCTGCAGCAATGTCCTAGGGCTTAGATGATTGGCCTCCAATAACCACAACCATCTCCTTTGTGCTAGGTATGAGTCCAAGGGCTGAAAAGTTATTCTCTTGATTCCCATTGGCTTCAATTTTTCTAGGGCTCCTTGATGCCATACTCAGCCAAATACTGCCTTGATGTTTAATTGCCCACCACCATTCATGACTGGATGTGGCAGGACTGCAGAGCTTTGACCTGATCCTCCGTAAATTGAGTCACCGTAGGCTAATGCAGTATTTCAATTATTTATTCTTACCCTAAATGTTAAATTCTTGGATATTTTTTCTCCAGTTTGCTTGCCTGTTTAATCATCTTTCCTTCTTAAATGTAAACATTGTAGCAGTCTGAAATCTTTATTTGTTGCCTTGTTACTCCTCTTTGCCCAGTTCCTGTGTTTCATCAACATATTTATGCTGGGAAACGAAGTTTGCATTGAAGAAGCACCAGAGTCCCCCTCATCCCTCACCCCTCAATGCACCCCCAATGACAGAAACTGGAGGATAGAATTAATGGAACCAGATGGAAATTCTTGTGCTTCCTGTTAAAATCAGTAGTGGAGATAACAATTGAAATGTTACATAGGGCACAGCAGCAGCTGTTCGATGAAGATAAAATGAGCATGATGTGAGCTTTGTTCAACTCATAGAGACAGACAGATACACATTTTTGATTGAGGCCCTGTCAAAATTCTTTCAATTATCTTATCAATATGACCTCACTTTTACCAGCCTGTCAGGCTTTTCCTGTCCTTTCTTTTTGCTGCCACAGATTCTCAAATTCCATATCTCAAAATCAATTTGCTGTCCTTTTCCCAGTTCACAATGTAAGCGAGGCATTACCATCTTCAAATTGTCACTTTTCATAGAATCGTAGAAAGTTGAAGGCACAGAAAGAGGCCACTTGGCCCATCGTGTCTGTGCTGGCTGAAAAATGACCCACCTACTCTAATCTCACATCCAGTATTTGGTCCGTAGCCCTGCAGATTACGGCACTTGAGGTGCATATCCAGACTCCTTTTAAATGACTTGAGCGTGTCTGCCTCAACTACCCTTTCAGGCAATGAGTTCCAGACCATCACCAGCCTCTGGGTGAAAACGTTTTTCCTTATCTCCCCTCAAATTTTTCTACCAATCTAATAAATCTATACCTGCTCGTCACTGACCTCTCTGCTAAGGTGAATAGACCCTTCACCTCCACTCCAACCAGGCCCCTCATAATTTTATACATTTTACTCAGATCTCCCCGCAGCCTTCTCTGTTCCAAGGAGAACAACCCCAGCCTATCCAATCTTTCCTCATAGCTGCATTTTTCCAGTCCTGGCAACATCCTCATAAATCTCCTCTGTACCCTCTCTAGTGCAATTACATCCTTTCTGTAATGAGGTGATCAGAACTGCACGCAGTACTCAAGTTGTGGCCTAACCAATGAGTTATACTGTTCCAGCATAACTTCCCTGCTCTTGTATTCTCTACCTCGGCAAATAAAGGAAAGGGTTCCATATGCGTTTTCAACCACCTTATTGACCTGTCCTGCTACCTTCAGTGATCTGTGGACATTCACTCCAAGGTCCCTTACTTCCTCTACACTTCTCAGTATTTTCCCATTAATCGTGTATTCCTTTACGTTGTTTGACCTCCCCAATTGCATCACTTCACACTTCTCCAAGTTGAATTCTATTTTGCCACTTTTCCGCCCATCTGACCAGACCAGCAATATCTTCCTGCAGCCTTCAGCTATCCTCCTCGCTATCAACCACACGGCCAATCTTTGTGTCGTCCGCAAACTCCTTGATCATGCCCTTGACAGGGTTCCCCTTGTCCTCACTTTCCACCCCATCGGCCTCCATATCCAAAGGATCATCCTCCGCCATTTCCGCCACCTCCAGCGTGATGCCACTACCAAACGCATCTTCCCCTCCCTTCCCCTGTCAGCATTCCGAAGGGGTTGTTCCCTCCGTGACACCTTGGTCCACTCCTCCATTACCACCACCTCATCCCCTTCCCACAGCACCTTCCCCTGCAATTGCAGGAGGTGTAATACCTGCCCATTTACCTCCTCTCTCCTCACTATCCCAGGTCCCAAACACTCCTTTCAGGTGAAGCAGTGATTTACTTGTACTTCTTTCAATGCAGTATACTGTATTCGCTGCTCACAATGTGGTCTCCTCTACATTGGGGAGATCAAATGCAGACTAGGTGACCACTTTGCGGAACACCTCCGCTCAGTCCGCAAGCAGGACCCCGAGCTTCCGGTTGCTTGCCATTTCAACACTCCCCCCTGCTCTCATGCTCACATCTCTGTCCTGGGATTGTTGCAGTGTTCCAGTGAACATCAACGCAAGCTCGAGGAACAGCATCTCATTTACCGATTAGGCACACTACAGCCTGCCGGACTGAACATTGAGTTCAATAATTTCGGAGAATGACGGGCCCCCCATTTTGTTATTTTTTTCTTTTTCCTTTATTATATATTTTTTTGTGTTTATTTCATCTTAGTTTGTTCAATTTGCTTACTCACTTTTTTTTTCATGTTTGTACTTGCGGCTGTTCAATTTTCAGTCCTTTAACACCCTATCTGTACTAATCCTTTGTCTTTTAACACTCCATTAACATATTGTTTGCCTTTGCTCCACAACCTTCTGGTCAGCTATTCTGTGACCTTGTCCTATCTACATCTTCTCCTTTGTTATCTCTTGCCCCACCCACGCTTTACTTGCTTATAACCTTTTACATTTCTAATATTTGCCAGTTCTGAAGAAGGGTCACTGACCTGAAATGTTAACTCTGCTTCTCTCTCCACAGATGCTTCCAGACCTGCTGAGTATTTCCAGCATTTCTTGTTTTTATTCTAGATTCCCCAACCAGGGGAAACACTTTGTCAGCATCTACCCTTCCATCCCAGGAACTAGTCTAGTGAACGTTTGATTGCTCCCACCAGGGCTGGTATATCCTTCCTTAGATAAGGAGACCAAAATTGCACACAGTACTCCAGGTGTGGCCTCACCAATGTCCTGTACAATTGCAGTGAGACTTCTTTACTCTTATGCTCTAATCCATTTGTAATAATATACCCTTTGCCTTCCTAATCGTCTGCTGCACCTGCATGTTAATTTTCTGTGATTCATGTACAAGGACAACAGGTCCCTCTGAATCTTAGTGGGGGGGGCCTCCTCCGTGGGCAATTTTTGGCCCATGGGGGACCCCTGCCGGGAACAACTTTACACCCCCCAGGACTCTGCGACCAACCCCACCCTCCCACTCTCTCACCATTCAAAACATGTTTTGTTTTTTTTTTCCTACCAAAGTGGGTAACTTCACATTTCACCAATTGTATTCCATCTGCCATGTTCTTGGCCACTTACCCAACCTGTCTTCATCTCTCTGCAGCCTCTTTGTGTCCTCCTCACCACTTTCCCACCTAACTTTGTATCATCAGCAAACTGGGATACATCACAGTCAGTCCCCTCACCAAAACATTAATATAGATTGTAAATAGCTGAGGCCTTACTACTGATCCTTGCAATACCAGCACTCCACAATGCAAAAAAATGTCCTGTTTATTCCAACTCTCTGTTCTCTATTCATCAACCAGTTCTCAATTTATGCTTATACATTACCCCAAACCTATGAGCCCTAATTTTGTGTATTAATTTGTTGGGCAGGATTGTACGGGCAACCCCGAAGTAACGAAGGAGGCAGGGAGGGCACGGAGTACCGTGACAGGTGACGGGGGTGTGGTAGGACTGAGGGCCCATCACCTCCCCATTGCTCCATGATGTTCCTGGGGGCAAGATAGGCCAATGATGGCCTTCCTACCCAGAAACCAATCGAGATCCTTCAGTGGCCTATTAACAGCCAACTAAGGGCTTGGTCCCATAGTTGCAGGGATCTTACCAGCGGTTGGGATGTGGTGAGGGGGGGGGGGGGTTGCCCTCCGCCACATGGGAAGGACACCTGGCAACATGAGGTGCCCTGCCTGCGGGCTTGGTAGGGGGGGGCCTTCTCCGTGGGCAATTTGTGGCCCATGGGGGACCCCCGCCGGGAGCAACTTTATCTCACTTTGGCTCCCCCCGGACTTCGCGACCAACCCCACTCTCCCTCGCCGCACCCTTCCAGACTGCACCGGCTACCCCGCCTCACCTACGTCTTGTCCAGTGTTCCAGCACTAGGCCTTGGTCTGAGGCCTCTGCAGTACCGGTAGAGGCAACTGCACCCGGTGGCGCTGCCGATACTGCTGAGCTGCCAGCCCTCTGACTGGCCAACAGCTCATGGAGCAGGATCTTTGTCCTTAAAGGGACTGGGACCCTGGCTTGTGGATCTTTAATTGCAAAACACCAGAGGATCGCTCCGGGGACCACAAAAGTGCAGAGGCAAGGTTTTCCCCGCCTTTTCAGCCCGGTGCCAGGAGCCCCACCTCCAATACAAAATTCAGCCTGTTGTGTGTCCCCTCATCAAATGCCTTTTGAAAATCAAAATACACTACATCCATGCAAACACCCCTTATTCCATCCTACTAGTTACATCCTCAAAAAACTCTGACAGATTTATCAACATTTTCCCTTTCATCAATCCATGTTGACTCAGCTTAACCATATTGTGATCTTCTAAGTGCCCTGTAATAGATGCTATCATTTTGTGCACTACTGATCATAAACTAACTGGCCTATGGTTTCCCATTTTCCCTCTTTCTCCTTTATTAAATAGCAATGTTATGTTTGCAATTTTCCAATCTTTGGGATCTTCTAGAATCTAAAGAATTCTGGAAGATCAATACCAATGCATCCACTATCTCTGCAGCTTCCTCTTTTAACACCCTAGGATGCAGATCTCCAGATTTGGGGGTGTATCACCATTTAGTCCCATTAATTTCTCCAGTACCATTTCTTTACTTATAGTGATTCCTTTAAGTTCATAATTCTCACTAGACACTTGGTTCCCCATTATTTCCAAAATTGTTTTGTGCATATTCTGGTATAAACAAGTTTTTTTTTAAAAATGTAGCTGCTATTTCCTTATTCTCCACTATAATTTCACTTGTCAAGAAAAAGAGAAAATGCTGGAAATATTGAGCAGAATGTTCTAACGAAAGTTCATCAATCTGAAATGTTAACTCTGTTTCTCTCTCCAGAGGCTGCCAGACTTGCTGAGTATTTCCAGCATTTTATTTTTTTATTTCAGATTTCCGGCTTTTGTATTATCGTTAATCTTTGCCTATTCACTTTGGAAATTATTAATCCTGACTGGATTCTTTCTCTCATCCCAACTCCCTTGTGCTTGCTCACATGTCAAAAAGTTTAAATTAAATGAGATGAGGACTGATAATGCCAATGACTATCTCTCAGATGTTCTATTATCTGCCTAATGTCCTGATTTTATGAGTCTATTTTGAGGATATCCTGCAGTCCCAGCTTTGCAGTGCCAAATCGCTGCTCCACATTTTAAAATGCTTTTATAGCTGCCACATTTTTGTTGAGTAACTGACTGATGTGCCACCTTCAAACGCCTTTTGAAAGTCTACTTACACTGGACTTTTTAAAGAGTATAAATCAACATTATCAGACTGGCCTCCTTTATACACCTATTCCAACTTTTCTTCTCATTAGAAAGGAACATTGAGATAGCTGGTTAATGGGTGGCTGAAGTGATATCACCTGCTTTAAACTATTATCACAAGTTAAAATGATCCATGTTACCTCCTCTGACTTACATTCTACTGTTTTAGCTACGTAGTTCAGCATCTTATTAGATTTGTTAATTACAGCTCTGCATTGATTTAATGTTTAATGTTGAGTCTACCAAGAATCCTGGATCTCATTCAGTTTCCCCCTAGCTATTTCAACAATATTTATGGATTGCAGTTGTCATCTATTTTTACTTCCTAAATGTATCACTTTACACCTCTCTGCATTAAATTTGGTCTGCCATTCTTCTGTAAAATTTGCAGTACTAGTGTGGAGGGCAAGTTCATGGAATACATACAAGATAGTTTTTTTAGATCTCTCAATTCTCTCAATCTGGGAACTGTTCCTTTAGATTGGAAAACTTGTGCATGTCACTTCACTATTTAAGAAAGGTGAGACAAGGAAACCATAGAATTACAGACCATTTATCCCAACATCGATTGTTGGGAAATTACTCGAGTCTATAAATAAGGATAAGATGACTGAATACCTTGAAAACTTTCTGCTGATCAGAGGTAGCAAGATGGATTTATAAAGGGTAGTTCATGCTTGACAAATCTGATTGATTTTTTTGAAGAGGTGATTAAATTATTGGATAGGGAACATCTATTGA
The DNA here is from genome assembly GCF_036365525.1 of Heterodontus francisci. Classification (NCBI taxonomy): domain Eukaryota; kingdom Metazoa; phylum Chordata; class Chondrichthyes; order Heterodontiformes; family Heterodontidae; genus Heterodontus; species Heterodontus francisci. Next base: position 162,943,346 of record NC_090374.1, on the reverse strand, counting down.
TGCTATTTATATGAACTTCCAGAAGGCATTTGATAAAGTGCCTCATGAGAGACTGTTAGCTCAAGTTGAGGCTGATGGAATTTAAGGCAAATTATTGGCCTGGTTAGGAAATTGGCTGAGTGACAGGATATGGAAAGTAGGGATAATGGGCAGGTGTTCTAATTAAGATTGTGAGTAGTGGTGTCCCACAAGGATTTGTGCTATACCTCAACTATTCACTGTATTAATTAATGGCTTATATAATGGGATAGAAAGCCACATATCCAAATTTGCCGATGACACAAATAGAGGCACAATTGTTAGCAATGTAGATGGAAACCTAACATTACAAAGAAATTATGGCTCAGAGTTTGCTGCCAGCAGTGAAGCAAGGTCATTCACTGCTGACCTCCACATAAATCTCGTTTAAAGATCTAGCAATCTCTGGCAAGAATTTCACCTTTAATGCCATGCAGTGGTACTGCAAATGATTGCAGGGTACTTTACTGGGGATTCCCAGCTTACAGCTGGAGTGATGTTTTCAAGCTACCCAAGCAGTCAATCACATTAAAGGATTTTCACATACAGCCAACCAGGAAACAAAAACCAGTAAAATAAAACAAAAAACTTTTAACAGCACTACCACTTATTTGTGATAGTTAGGGCATTATGAAAGCCTTGGGACAGATAAGTCCATGTATAACTTTGGTCCTCAAGGCGAATGTATACTGATCTTCTTCTCTAATGGGAATACTCCAAAATCCATTAGCAATTTCCAGGGTGGAGAAATACTTGGAACCAGTCATGATCTCATTGCATGGCAGAACAGGCTCGAGGGGCAAAATAGCCTACTCTAGTTCCTATGCTCCTTGATTAGAATGGTGAGGAATCAACTGGGGAACAAGCTATTTTAGATCTAGTATTATGTGATGAGACAGAGTTAATAATCTTGTAGTAAAGGGGCCTCTAGGGAAGATTGTTCATGATATGATAGAATTTTAGAGGGTGTTTGAAAGTTATTTAGTTAAGTCATAAACTAGGGTCTAAAATTTGAACTCGTGTAGCAGCGAGTTGGCTGAGGTAGATTAGGAAACTACATTAAAAGATATGATGGTAGATAAGCTGTGCCAAACATTTAAAGAATTAATTAATAATTTGCAACCAACATACATTCCCTTTAGGAATAAAAACACCACAGAAATAGTGGTCCAACCATGGAAGATTTTAGAATTCAACAATGAGTGGCCAATAAATTGATAAAGGAAGAGAAAAAAGAATATGAGAGTAAACTAGCAAGAGACAGAAAAATATTTCCTGGACCTGATAACCTGCATTCTAGGATTTTAAAAGATTGCTGCAGAGAGGGTCAATGCATTAGTTTTGAACTTCCAGGATTCCTTAGATTCTGGGTCAGTCCCCATGGATATTAGTCAAGAAAGGAGGTGGAGAGGAAATAGAGAACTATAGTCCAGTTAGCCTGGAATTGGTAGTAGGGAAAGTGCTAAAAACTATTGTCATGCAGACCTCCACTTGCCAAGAATGAGGCATATTAATTTTGCTATATGAGCATTGATTTTAAACTGTTGCTGGAGTGAAGAAATGACTTGTTTGAAGATTGCCAGACACTGGGCTGGAAGGACATTTGCATACCAACAGACGCTGCTTTTGGGGACAAAGGACTATTCCCTGCTCCAATTAACCCAAAATCCAAATGGATTTTGATCACCAGACATTGAAGGTGTAAGGAAACACATTCCAGGAACTGCAAAGATAATACAATCCACAAACCTTGCAGGAGAGACTGTTCCAAATGAGGAGCAAGTCACATGACTAACCTGCTGGGCAGCCTGGGTTTTTTTGAATTGTGCCCCACAGAAAGGAACAGAAGGCAGTTTGCAACTGAAGCTGGAACAAGGAAGCCTCTCTCCTGGTTGTCTCTCTCTTGCTTTCTCCCAAGCCATGGAACACACGTAAACCTTAAGAGAGAAAAAGACTCCAACATCGAAACAAGTTGAAGCATGAACTGGGCCCCAATGAATAGCAGGACTTATCAGCAACCAAAGACTCCACATTGAACTCAAAGGACAGTAAATAACTAACAAAAATAAAAACAAGAAATGCTGGAAATACTCAGCAGGTCTGGCAGCATCTGTGGAGAGAGAAGCAGAGTTAACGTTTCAGGTCAGTGACCCTTCATCAGAACTGACAAAAATTAGAAATGTAAAAGACTTTAAGCAAGTAAAGCGGGGGTGAGATCACAATAGAGAAGCTGTTGATAGGTCAACAAAGTCACAGAGAATAACTGACCAGAAGGTCATGGAGCAAAGGCAAACGGTATGTTAATGGTGTGGTGAAATACAAAACGTTAGTACAGAGAGGGTGTTAATGGACAGAAAAATGAACAGCCAAGCACAAACAATGATAAAAAAAACAGTGGGTAGGCACAGTAAAAACAAACTAAACAAATTAAAATAAAATAAACAAATAAAAAAAGGATGCCTCACCTAGTCGAAGTGCCACAGGGGAGTGCAACAGAATCTGGACAAATACTTGCCAGCAGGAGTGTCCCAAAGGATAAAGGGAAGATTAGCAAAGAATCTACCCCCACACTCAGGAAAAAAGGGAACCAGCCATCCCCTAAGGTGAAAAGCCCTTGCATGACTGATGAAAGTACTGAAAGAGAGTTCAGAGTGGAACTGCTCACTACCGCCTCCCCTGAGCAGAACTCCATCCAAGGGCTAATTAAATCTAACCCCCCCCCCCCTCCCCCCGACCTCAATAAGAACAAAGACTCATTAGGCAGTCATGGAAATGTGCAAACTGAAAAAAAGGACGTCCCCAAAAACCACATGTTTATTGGGATGCCAAAAAGGGCTGTTTAAAATAGTACTGCCACCCAGAAAAGACACGCTGTAACAATTATTCGAGTACTGAATGAATGAGAGAGATGCACGTGTGTCTTCCTGTCCTTATCTTTTCTCTAGTCCCTTTCAATGAAATGCTCTTTTTTAAAAATTGCATTTCATTCCACTGGGTGTGGTGGTGTCATGCAGACCCCCACCTGCCAAGAATGAGGCATATTAATTTTGTCATGTGAACATTGATTTTAAACTGTTGCTGGAGTTAAGAAATGACTTGTTTGAAGATCACCAAACATTGGGTTGGAAGGGTGTTTGCATACTAAGAGACACTGTTTGTGGAGATAAAGGACAATTCGCTGCTCCAATTAACCCAAATGGATTTTGACCAGCAGACATCGAAGGTGTAAGGAAGCTCATTTCAGTGACTGCTAAGATAATACAATCCACAAACCTCGCAGGAGAGACTGTTTCAAATAAGGAGCTAGTCACATGACTAACATGCTGGGCAACCCTGGGTTTTTTGAATTGTGCCACACAGAAAGGAACAGAAGGCAGTTTGTAACTCAAGCTGGAACAAGGAAGCCTCTCTCCTGGTTGTCTGTCTCTCGCTGTACACTCATTAGAACTGTGACATTTAGCCTATATTGCCTCTCCCTATCCCTTTTGCCAAAATACATTACCTCACACTTCTCTGTATTAAATTCCATCTACCACTTTTCTGCCCATTCGCTAACCTATCTATGTCCTTTGCAGGTGATTTGTATCATCCACTGCCAAGTTTGGTATCACCGGCAAATGTTGAAATTTCACACTGTTTTCCAATATCCAAGTCATTTATATATAAAAAAAATAGTGGTCCCAGCACTGACACTTGGGGAACACCATGGTCTACCACCTTCCAGTCTGAAAAACAATCATCTACCACGACTTGTTGTTTTCTCTTTAAGCCATACATTGTGTTGTGCCCTCAGGAAGTCCTAACTCAAGTCTTGCACCACTTACTAGGGAAGAGTAGTTGAGGTGGTTTCCATTGCCTTTCTCATAGTTTTTATATCTATTGGGGATGGTCACCCATACTCAACAGACACCAGTACTCTGGTTGGATATCAACTTAGTATTCAGAGCCTCCACTCAACGAGGATATCTTGGGTGCAGCCCAGATTCAAACATTCTGACACAAAGGCGGGAGTACCACCACTCAGTTAGTGGTCGCTGCATAAGGTTGCAAGTAACTGCTGGATGTCAACACAGTATTTGGAAATTATATTCTAGTGTGCACTCATTGGCGTTGTCTGGAATGGGGCTCAACTCTTTCAATTTCTGACTCAGGGCTATGAATACTACCACTTAGCCAATTGCTCAACCAATGAAACCCCTATATATCTTTTCTCTTTATGGCTGCAGGAGGCCTGTAGTGTCGAGGACATCGGAGACCCTGGGACAGGTGAATGGGGTTGGGATCTCCGGGGCCAGTCAGGTAGGTCCTGGCGACAGGATGGGGGATGTGGTTGGTGAAGGCGAGGGGGCGTGTCTTCGTAGAGAATGGCCATCGGTGCCAGGAGAATCCTCCGGGGGATATGTATTGTCCCCAAAGGATAGAACTCCCACTGACACCCAAGGAGGCTGCCAGCTTTCAACTGGCAGCAGATCCACATGGCAGCGGGCCCCGCTGTCCTCCACGAAATTGGACTGGACTGAGGGAGAAGCCCTTACGTAGCCATTAATTGGCCACTTAGGGGCCTCAATTGACCTGGTGCGGGAAGGCCATCCTCGGCCGACCCCGGCCCGGACAAAATGGCAAGGAGACCAGACAACATTGAGAATGGCACCCCTTGCCATTTTGTTTGCACCAACCACCCCCACGATTCTGTCTCTATACCTGTCTCCAAGTGCAAGATAAAATCCTACCAATAGAGTCATATCAGCACAGAAGGAGACCTTTCAGCCCATAAAGTCCATGCCGGCTCTCTGTAGCGCAATCCAATTAGTCCCATTCGCTGGCTCTATCCCTGTAGCCCTCAAGTGACCAACCAATTTCCTTTTGAAGTCATTCATCATCTCCACATCCACCACCCTCAAAAGCAGCAAGTTCCAGGTCATTATCACCTGGTGCATAAAAATAGTTCTTCCGCGCATCCCCTGCATTATTTTCCCAAAATCTTTAATATGTGTCCCTTAGTCCTTTTATCATCAGCTAATGGTGTCACAAGAGTTTTTTTTTTGTTGAAAGCTAAGAATTCTGTGTGTTTTTGAAAGCTGGGAAAAGGGATTTTCTGTGAACACTAAATGCTGACACTTGGTGTTTGAAGTGAACAGACTGCAAGACCTGTTTCCAAGCAAGCAGAAAGATTTATGACCTTCTTGTGACTCGACGGCTGAAAGTTTTAGTTTTGTTTTGGGATTAAAAGAGACCAGTGAACTCTACAAGGAGCAGGCTTTGAAATAGTCATAGTCATAGTCATAGTCATAGAGATACAGCACTGAAACAGGCCCTTCGGCCCACTTAGTCTGTGCCGACCAACAACCACCCATTTATACTAATCCTACATTAATCCCATATTCCCTACCATGTCCCCACCATTCTCCTACCACCTACCTACACTAGGGGCAATTTACAATGGCCAATTTACCTATCAACCTGCAAGTCTTTGTCTGTGGGAGGAAACCGGAGCACCTGGCGGAAACCCATGCGGTCACAGGGAGAACTTGCAAACTCCGCACAGTTATGCAATCATCAGTGAACATCCCCAGTTCAGACCTTATGTTGGAGGGAAGGTCAATGATGAAGCAGTTAAATTTAAAATGATTGGGGCTAGGACTCCCGCCTGAGGAACTTCTGCAGCGCTGTCTTGGGGCTGAGATGATTGACCCTCTGATAACCACAACCATCTCCTTTGTGCTAGGTATAATTCCAAGGGATGAATAGTAATTCTCTTGGTTCCCATTGACCACTTTTTCTAATGCTCCTTGATGCCATATTCGGTCAAATGCTGCATTGATTTCAAGGGCAGTCACACTCACCTCATAGCTATAATTCAGCTCTTTTGTCTAGGTTTGGATCAAAGCTGTAATGAGGTCTGGAGCTGAGTGGCCCTGCTGATTGAGGGTACACTGATGGGATGGTAACTGGTTGAATTGGATTTGTCCTGCTTTTTGTGGATAGAACATACCTGGGCAATTTTCCACATTGTCATGTAGATGCCATTGTTTTAGCGGTACTGGTACAGCTTGGCTAGGGGTGCAACTAGTTCTGGAGCAGAAGTCTTCATTACTACAGCCAAGATGTTGTCAAGGCCCATAAGCTTTGCAGTATCCAGTGCCTTCAATCATTTCTTGATATCACGTGGAGTGAACTGAATTGGCTGAAGACTGGCATCTGTGATGGTGGGGATTTCAGGAAAAGGCCGAGATGGATCATCCACTTGGCACTTCTGGCTGAAGATGTTTGCAAACGCTTCAGCCTTATCTGTTGCACTGATGTGCTGGCCTCCCCCATCATCAAGGATGAGAATATTTGTGGAGCCTTCTCCTCCTATCAAGTGTCCACCACCATTCATGACTGGATGTGGCAGGACTGCAGAGCTTTGATCTGATCCATTGGTTGCAGGATTGCTTTGCTCTGTCTATCGCATGCTGCTTCTGCTGTTTAATATGCATGTAGTCCTGTATTGAAGCTTCACCAGGTTGGCACCTCATTTTTAGGTATGCCTGGTGCTGCTCCTGGCAATCTCTCCTGCACTCCTCATTCAACCAGGGTTGATCCCCTTGCTAGATAGTAATGGTTGAGTGAGGGATCTGCTGGGTCATGAAGTTACAGAGTGTCATTGAATACAATACTGCTGTTACTGATGACCCGCCCCAACCACCTCATGGATGCCCAGTTTTGAGCTGCTAGACCTGTTCTGAAATGAGAACAGAAAGTGCCGGAAATACTCAGCAGGTCTGGCAACATCTGTGTAGAGAGAAACGGAGTTAACATTTCAGGTCTGTGACCCTTCATCAGACCTGTTCTGAATCTATCCTATTTAGCACACTGGTAGTGCCAACCAACACAATGGTGAGTGTGAAGATGGGGCCATCTCCATAAGGACTGTGCAATGGTCACTCCTGCAAATACAGTCATGGACAGATACATCTGCAACAGGTAGATTGATGAGGATAATGTCAAGTTGGCTTTACCCTCTAGTTGGTTCTCTCCCAACCTCCGGCAGGCTCATTCTGGCAGATTTGTTCTTCAGGACTTGGCGGCACAATCGGTACTGCTGCTACCAAGCCATTCTTTATGATGGGCATTGAAGTCCCCCACCCAGAGTACATTCTTTTCCCTTGCCACCTTCAGTCCTTCTTCCAATTGATGTTCAATATGGAGGAGTATTGACTCATCAGTTGAGGGAGGGAAGTAGGTTGTAATCAGTCGGAGGCTTCCTTGCCCATGTTTGACCTGATGCCATGAGATTTCATGGGGTCTGGAATCAATGTTGAGGACTCCCGGGACCACTCCCTCATCACATTGTGTCGCCATCTTTGGTGAGTCTGCCATGCCGGTGGGTTAGGACATACCCAGGGATGATGATGGAGGTGTCTGGGACATTTGCGGTAAGTATAATTCGGTAAGTATGACTAGGTTAGGCCATTATGGCTTTGTTAGGTTTAGCAGTAGCTTGGGTTGTATATATTAGGGCTACAGGGAAAAAGCAGGCAAGTGTGATTAGTTGGATGACTCTTTCAAACACCTGGCATCGACATGTTGGGCTGAATGGCCTCCTTCTGTGTTGTATGATTCTATGATTTGCAACTTTTGGTAAAGCCTAAGAGAATCATTACTACCGTTTTGAGCAGGGGTTCTCAACCGGGAGTCTACGGCCCCAGGGGTCTATGAGAAGGTTTCAAGGGGTTTCCTGCTGCCCCATGGCTTCTCCCACCACCATCGATCTAGCTCCAGATCAGCTCAGGTCTTACTGACTGCTGATCGACAGCCAGCACACTCAGCACCATACTGGTCAGGTGACCTTCCTGACCTCTCACCTTTCTCAACTGAGCCAGCAATTCATTTATAAAGTTTAACATTCTGTCGACAAACTGTCAACAGTATTTTTACTGTTTAGATCCAATAATAAAATGTTATTTTATGACTCTGTGATTTATTACCATTTTCTCCCAATACTCCTCCCCTCTCCCCAAGTGCTTCTGAATGGTGTGAACCAATCATTCTGTGTGAATTATTGCCGTGCGCAAGGACTGAGGTTTTGCTAGAGAGGGAGGTCTCCAGGGGTATTGAAATTGTAAAGCAACAAATTAAGAGTTTGAAACCTAATGAAACATTCAAATGGGAATAACTTGGGCCCAAGTCAAAGGCAGCAGGAAGCCCCGGAGAAGGGATTGCAAGCAAATGTTCAGTAGACCCTGAAGAATTGATCCCTCGCAAGAGAAAAACCTAGAAAAAGTAGGACCCAAAAAATGGTAAGAAAAGCAAAGGTGGCTGTAAGCTGTGGCAGGGGAAAATGGGTCCTGTTAATTCTGTATGCAGAACGTGCTTGTGACTGGAGCTGCTATAAACAGACAGAAATATCTAGGGGGAAGTAGCAGGAACAGCCCACAGAATCAGTCTCCAGGCAAAATATTGGTAATTTACTGAAACATAGATGGCGGGGAAACTGAAGCAAGAGACGGAAAGCGGTGAGTAGTTGTTCCAAACCTACTGTTGTGCTGGGAGGAGGTTCGGAATGTTGGTGGTTCCATTGAGCTGTGAGGTTGTTTGAATACCTGCTGCTATAAGGACAGGTTTGGGATCAGCAACTTATGGAACTGAATTTTTGTTCTGAGGTTGGGATGCCGGCATCAGGTGCATTTCCGGCGCCTAAGGCCCGACACAATTTTTGACCAGCTGACCAATTAGTGGCCGGAGTGCATTCTCACAGTCCAATGAAGAATGGTGGGCGGGCTCCCAATGCTGGAGGGCCAATAGAAGGCCCTCCAACTATGACAGATCAGTAGCCCCACAGATAGAGGTGGGAGCTGCAGGTAAGGAGAGGGTGCCTCAAGATGACTTTTTTAACAGGTAAACAAAGAACTGGCCACAGCTGCTAGACAGCTACTGTGGACGAAGAGGCCCTCTACAGGATGACCTGGAGCTGCAGATGTAACCATTTCACAGTTGCAGCCAATGGGGGTGAGGGTGGTGGGGTATTAAAATATTATGTGGAGCACTGGTTTGCTAACGGCAGATTGCCTCCATTCATCGACTGGGATTCAGCCTCAGCAGGAAGGCTGACTGTCGACTAGAAAATTCCAGTCAGTATGTGCACTGTGCCCTGATTAGGCCCTTAAAGGCCTTAACTGGCTACCCACCACTCAGGTAGCCCTCTCTCCCCACCGCCCCCCTCCCCGCCCCACCATCTGGCTGCTTCTAAGATGGCCTGGAGGCAGGAACATGCTGGCCAACCGGCACGCCGGCCCATGCTGGGAAATTGCAAGCCTCTCTCCCTCCGTTTCTTCCTCTGTGGACGTTTCGAAATTCAGCCCATTGTATCCATCTGGTAATAGATGACAGGCAGCTTCATAATGCCTGAAAAGATGGTGGAAACAGATTCAATAGTAGCTTTCGAAAGGGAATTGGAATTGGAGAAAAAAATTGGTGGACATGGGGAAATAGCCAGGGAGTGAAACCTTTTTGATTGATTTTCTAAAGAGTCACTGTGTCATGTTTGATTTATTACCATTCTCTCTCAATGCTTCTCCCTTCTCCCCCACCTGTGCTTCTGTATGGTGTGAGCCAATCATTTTCAATAGATTCGACAGGTTGAATGGGCTCCTTTTGTGCTGTACTATTCTATGATTCCATTCAATTGGAGACAATGAAGGCTCTGGGTATTGGAGACAGTGAATGGTCTACGTATTAGAGACAGTGAAGCTCCAGGTATTAGAGACAGCGAAGACTATGGGCAGTGGAGACTGTGAAGGCTCCGGGTTTTAGAAATAGTGAGGGTTCTGGGTATGCATTCTCAAATGAATATACACCATTACTTCTTCTTCAGCACTCAAGAATCACAGAATTGTTACAGCGCAGAAGGAGGCCATTCGGCCCATCGTGTCTGTACCAGTTCTCTGATCGAGCAATTCCCTCAGTTCCATTCCCCTGACTTTTCCTGGTAGCCCTGCACATTCCTCCTTTTGATATAGCAGTCTAATTCCCTTTTGAATGCTTCAATTGTACCTCACAACATTTAAGAAGTATTGAGATAAGCACTTGAAACGCCATAGAATACAATGCTATGGGCCAAGTGCTGGAAAATGGGATTAGAATAGATAGGAGCTTGATGGCTGGCACAGACACGATGGACCGAAGGGCCTGTTTCTGTGCTGTATAACTGTATGACTCTGTCTCCACCACATGCTCAGGGGTTTGGGGGTGATGAGGTTGAGAAGTGATGTATTGTATTTGAAAACAGGAGAGACACTGTTTGTAGGTTGGAGTAAAAAAGTGATAAAGTTGCTACTTCAGGCATAGTTTGGTCTTCTCCATTGAATACTGGTCCTTTGTCTCTATGGGGGTATTTTGTTGTGAATTGACTGGAAAGAGAAAAAGCTAACAGAAGGTATATTTGCAACCAATTACATATTAAATACAGAATGTTGAATAAACAAAGTGATATAGAAAGAAAAGTTAAAAAATAGAGGGGTGATCTCTTAGGGGCCTCACAAAAATAATAATAAATATATGTTCAATTAAAAATCTATTATGTGACAGTTGATCCATGGAATTTTTATAGCATGGAAGGAGGGCATCAAAGGCAAAATGTTGAGAACACTTGATTTAGTAAAAAGAAGCACTCACCACAAAAGTGTTTGCCACTCATTTATTATGAATGTGTATGAAATGGAACCTACGTTTGGGACAGAAATGCAATACTGTACTAATGTGCCTCCTGGCTTGCTGTAGTCATGTGACCTCTACCATGAAGCACTCACTACAGGCATCCATCACCAGGCAGTTCAATAAAGACAGAGTACAAACAAGACTGTTATCCTGTGAGCTCGTAACATGGTGTTAGAGTGGAGCTGAGATTGAATGTTGAAGAGCTATATAGAAGCACAGCTACTAAAACAGGTGCACAGTAATGTTCAGAGCTGTTAAAAGCTGCTAAAAGCCACAGAAAAGGAACAAAGAAGCAGGCCACAGCTGAAAGCACTTGGTAAGACACAATGGCTGCAAATTTTCCTCTCCTAGTGCCAGTTGAAATGAAAGGTGATATGAAGCAGAACTGGCGGTTTTCCATTCACAATTGCAAAATTATGAAATTGCGACAGATTTAATTAATATACCAGAGCAGCTACGAGTAGTTACACTTTTATCACTGTTGGGGAGAGACTGTTAAAAAAATGTATTCCACCCTATATCTCTCCAAAGAACAAAAAAAAATAGCAGAAATTTTGAAAACTTTGAAGGCACACTTCGAACCACAAGTGAACATAGCTTATGAATGGTATGTGTTCAATATTAGGTTCCCAGGTGAAAAAGAATCCATTGATCAATATGTGACTGCATTAACACGGCTCACAAAATCCTGTGAATTTGCACAACTAAAAGATGATCTTATTAAATACAGGATTGTATTAGGCATAAGAGATCCTGCAGTGACAGCATGTCTAGTGAGAGGGGACAAACTCAGGAAAGAGATCGACATTAGCAGAAGTGCTGAGGTTGTAAATCAGCAGCTAGAGCATATTCATGGCAGAACAGACCAGTGCATCATGCAACATCATGACCTTCGGAGAGCTGTGCAAAGGGGCTCAACATGGTGATCCAAAAATAAAGCCCTTAAAAGTAAGGTTGAGGCTATATGATGGCACCATACTAGTGCCGAGAGGACAAATTACTCTGAGAGCCCAATGCAATGACAAGAATAGAGATCTGGAGTTCCACATCACAGGCGGCAAGCCAAACCCACTCATCTCAGCTGGAGTAAGTCTAAAGCTTGGGCTGGTAACTCTTAACGTGCATAAAGAGATTTGTAATGTGTCGCAGCACACTAAACCATTGACCGCGGAACAGATCCTAGGGGAGTACAACGATGTGCTTACAGGTTTAGGATGTCTTCCTGGAGAATATCATCTCGAAGTAGATAACAGGGTAAGACCAATTCAGCATCTGCCGCGGAAAGTTCCAGCTGCCCAGATGAGTGAGGGGATGCAGTTGAGAAGAGTGAGAGAACACAGTTGAGAAGAGACAAGTTGCCTGAGTGAGACATTTGCCAGAGTGAATTTGGAAATTTGGTGCACGTGGGAATTCATTGCAGAGGGGGAAACAGGGGCTCCTTTTCCTATCTTTTTCAGCCTCCAGCAGTTGGTGAGTCTTCTTCCTCTGACTCCAAGGTAGGTGAGTGAAACTTTCCATTACTTCAGTTTGTATTATTAACTAATTGACTAAAAAAAATTGCACAGAGATGGGAGGGCTGGTGGTGTGCTATAACTGCAGCATGTGGGAATCTGTGGAATGCACTACAATCCCGGACAACCATGTCTGCAGTAATTGACTGAATGACTTCAGCTCAGAATTGCAGACATTGCAGAGCATCAGGGAGGGGGAGAGTTACTTGGACACTTTGTTCCAGGAGGCAGTCACACCCCTTAGAGTAGGGAGAACATTAGAGATGGCCAATGGTCAGGGGTAGGAGGGTGTAATTGCGAGTGAGACTGGTAGAGGGAATCAGCATGTAGTGATGGAGGAGCCTCAGCCCCTGACCTTGTCCAACAGGTACAAGGTTCTTGCTACCTGTGTGAATGAAGATAAGGACTGCAAGGTGGATGAATGCACTGACAATGGCACCATGGTGAAAGATGCCATTCCAGTGGGGGAGTGAGGAGGAATGTGGTCATGATAGGAGACAGTATAGTCAGGGGAATAGATACTGTTCTCTGTAGCAGTGACCGGGAGCTCAGACGGCTGTGTTGCTTGCCTGGTACCAGGGTTAAGGACATCTCCTCATGGCTGGAGAGGAAGCCGGAGTGGCGGGGTGGGTGGGGGAGGATCCAGTTGCCATGGTCCATGTGGGAACCAATGACATAGGTAGAATCAGAAATAATGTTCTACTTTGAGAATTTGAGGAGTTAGGGTCCAAAATAACATGCAGAACATCAAAGGTAATCATCTCTGTATTGTTTACTGAGCCATGCCCAAATTGGCACAGGGTCAAGCAGATTAGAGAACTAAATGCGTGGCTCAAAGAGTGGTGTGGGAAGAAGTGGTTTTGATTCTTGGGGCACTGGCATCAGTACTCAGGGAAGAGGGAGCTATTCCGTTGGGGTGGGCTTCACCTGAATTGGCCTGGAACCAGTGTCCTGGCCAATCGCATAACTAGGGCTGTAGACCCGGCTTTAAACTAATAGACGGGGGGGAGGGTTTGGGTAAAGGGAAATTTAGAAATCCAATGAGAGAGGTCAGGGCAACGGAGCAGGATAGTGATGTGGGTAACTCCCAACAGAATGGGACAGAAGGGACAGAGTATAACAAAAATTGTACATTGGCAAATAAGATCATTGCAGGTAATAGAGGTAAAAAAAAGAAATTGAAGTTCCTTTATCTGAATGCATGAAGCATCTGTAATAAGATAGGTGAACTACTGGCACGAATAGAGGTTAGTGATCTAGATCTAATTGCCATTACCAAGACATGGTTACAAGGAGATCAAAGTTGGGAAATGAATATTCCAGAGTACACAACATTTCGGACAGACAGACAGAAAGGCAAAGAAGGAGGTATAGTCCTGATAGTAAAGAATGTATTAAGGACATTAATAAGAAGATCACGAAGTAGAATCAGTTTGGATGTAAATTAGGAAAAGCAGGAGTCAGAAAACACTGGTGGGAGTAGTTTACAGGCCCCCTAACAGTAGTTGTATTATTGCACAGAACATTAAACGGGAAATTATTGGCGCATGTAAAAAAACGTAATGTGTTAATTGTGGGGATGCTTTAATCTGCGTATGGACTTGAACAATCAAATTGGCAACAGTGGTCTAGAAGATGAATTTGTAGAATGCTTTCATAGCAGTTTCTTGGAGCAATACGTTGCAGAACCAACTAGGGATAAAGTTATCTTAGATCTCGTATTGTGTAATGATGCAGGGTTAATAAGCAATATCATAGTAAAAGATCCACTGGGAAATAGTGATCATAATACTATTGAATTTCATGTTAAGTTTGAAAGTGACACATTTCAATCACAAACAAGAATCTTAAACTTAAATAAAGCCAATTATGAAGGTATAAGGGGAGAACTGAATAAGGTTAATTGGGTAAATAGACTGGAAGGTATGGTAGTAAATGTTCAGTGGATAACATTTAAAGAAACAATTCAAAGTGTTCAAAAAATGTACATTCTGTTCAAAAACAAAAACTCATCCAGAAAGACCCATCCGTGGCTCACTCGGGAAGTTAAGGACTAAAGGAAGGAGCTTACAATGTTGCAAAAAATAGAGCAAATCTGAGGATTGGGAATGTTTTAGAAACCAGCAAAGGGCCACCAAAAAGTTGATCAAAAGGGAAAAATAGAATGAGAGTACAAGCCAGCAATATAAAAACAGATTATAAGAGCTTTTATAAGTACATAAAAAGTAAGAGAGTAACTAAAGTAGGCGTTGGTCCCTTACAGGCAGTGACAGGAGAAATCATCATGGGGAATGAGGAAATGGCAGAGCTATTGAACAAATATTTTGTGTCTGTCTTCACAGTAGAAGACACAAGTTCCAAACCTGAAATAGGCAGTAACCTAGGGGTTAAAAAGAGTGAGGAAATTAAGGATAATGATATCAGTCGAGAAAACATATTGGAGAAACTTGAGGGACTAAAATCTGGCAAGTCCTTGGGACCAGATGGCCTACATGCTAGAGTTCTAAAAGAGATAGCTGCAGAGATAGTGGATACACTGGCTGTGATTTCCAGAATTCCTTAGACTCAGGAATGGTCACGTCAGATTGGAAGTTGGCAAATGTTACACCGCTTTTCAAGAAAGGATGTAGAGAGAAAACAGGGAACTACAGGTCAGTTAGTCTAACACCAGTCATTGGGAAGAAACTGGAAACTATTATTAAAGAAGTCTTAACTTGGAAAAGCATCGTATGATTAGAACAACTCAGCATGATTTTACTAAAGGGAGATCCTGTTAGAAAAATTTATTCGACTTTTTAGAGGATGTAACTAGTAGGGTAGATAAAGGGGAACCAGTAGATGTAGTATACCTGGATTTCCAAAAGGCATTCTATAAGGTGCCACATAAAAGATTAATAAGCAAGATAAGGGCTCATGGTGTTGAGGGTAATATATTAGCATGGATAAAGGATTGGTTAACAGACAGGAAGCAGAGAATGGGGATAAATGGGGCATTTTCAAGTTGGCAGACAATGAATAGTGGGGTGCCACAAGGAGCAGTGCTTGGGCCTCAACTATTTACACTCTATATTATTGACTTGGATGAAGAAACAGAAAGTGATGTATCTAAGTTTGCTGATGATACAAAGCTCGGTGGCAAGGCAAGCTGCGGGAGGATGTAAAGAAGCTGCAAAGAGATATAGACAGGTTAAGTGAGTGGGCAGATAGATGGCAAATGGAGTATAATGTAGGGAAGTGTGAAGTTGTTCACTTTGGTCGTAAAAATAGAAAAGCAGAATATTTTTTAAAAGCTGTGAAACTGGTACGTGTTGATGTTCAGAGAGACTTGGGGGTACTCATACAAGGAACACAAAAAGTTAACATGCAGGTGCAGCAGGCTATTACGAACTCAAATGGCATGTTGGCCTTTATTGCAAGGGGATTGGAGAACAGGAATAAAGAAGGCTTCTAAAATTGTATAGGGTTTTGGTGAGACTGCACCTGGAATACTGTGTGCAGTTTTGGTCTCCACATTTAAAAAAGGATATACTTGCACTGGAAGCTGTGCAGCAAAGATTTACTGAATTGGTCCCTGGCATGAGTGGGTTGTCCTTTGATGAGAGGCTGAGTAAATAGAGCCTATATTCTCTGGAGTTTAGAAGTATGAGAGGCGATCTAATTGAGACATAAAAGATTCTGAAAGGCTTGATAGGGTAGAAGATGAAAGATTATTCCCGGTCAGGGAATCTAGAACATAGGGACAAAGTCTCAGGATAAGGTGTGAATCATTCAGGACTGAGATGAGGACAAATTACTTCACTCAAAGGGTTGTGAATCTTCGGCATTCTCTACCCCAGAGGATTGTGGATGCTCCAGCATTTTTCTTCTTTGGTCTCCTTGTCTCGAGAGACAATGGGTAAGCGCCTGGAGGTGGTCAGTGGTTTGTGAAGCAGCGCCTGGAGTGGCTATAAAGGCCAATTCTAGAGTGACAGACTCTTCCACAGGTGCTGCAGATAAAATTGGTTGTCGGGGCTGTTACACAGTTGGCTCTCCCCTTGTGCTTCTGTCTTTTTTCCTGCCAACAGCTAAGTCTCTACGACTCGCCATACTTTAGCCCCGCCTTTATGGCTGTCCGCCAGCTCTGGCGATCACTGGCAACTGACTCCCACGACTTGTGGTCAATGTCACAGGAATTCATGTCGCGTTAGCAGACGTCTTTAAAGCGGAGACATGGGCAGCATTTAAGGCTGGGATAAATAGTTTTTTGGTCTTACAGGGAATCAAGGGATATGGGGAGCAGGCAGGAAAGTGGAATTGAAGCCCAAGATCAGCCATGATCGTATTGAATGGTGGAGCAGGCTCGATGGGCCATATGGTCTACTTCTGCTCCTATTTCTTGTGTTATTGTGTTCTTGTGATCTTGTGCCCTCAAGGCCAACCTGAAAGACAAGATAGAAGAGTTGGAAAAGAAGAAAGTAATCAAGAAAATGACAACTCTTACAGAATGGATGAGCAGCGTGGTAGCAGTGAAACAACCTCAAAAGCTAAGAGTCTGCATCAACCCAAAGGATCTAAATAAAGCTCTGAAGAGATCACACTACCTTTTGCCAACCATCGAAGGAATTTTGCCACAACTTTGTTAAGGCAAATATCTTCACTAACCTAGATGCGAAGGTTGGTTACTGACAAATAAAGCTGGATGAAAGCAGCAGCTACATTCTGGACACCGTTCAGGAGATACTGATGGTTACGCATGCCATTTGGCATTTCCATGTCTCCAGAGGAGTATCAACGCAGACAGCATGAGATAGTTAGTGATCTTCCCGGAGTGGAAGCTATAATGGATGATGTGCTAGTCTATGGATACAGAGACACAATGAAAAAAGCCATTGCTGACCACGATCAAAATCTAGCGCAACTGCGGACAGAGCTCGCCAGATGAACCTGAAGCTGAACAAGAAAAAATTGCAATTAAAGATGCCCGAAGTCAAGTACCTAGGTCATGTACTGACAGCAAAAGGTCTTCGCCCAGATCCCGAAAAAGGTGAGACTGGTAGCAGCAATGTGGCCACCAATGGAAGTAGAAGCAGTGCAATGATTTGTTGGATTCATCAACTGTTTAGCAAAATTTTTGTTCAGTTTGTCATCAGAGTGTGAATTATTACTGCCAAGGACGTGCAGTGGTATTGGGGCACAGAACAAGAAGCAGCATTTACTAAAATCAAGCAACTAGTGATGGCAATGCCAGTGCTGAAAGACTATGACGTAAATGATGATGTCACCCTACAGTACGACGCCAGCGAGACAGGACTTGGAGCAACTGTAATGCAGCAAAAACAACCCACTGCACTTGCATCCAGGGCGTTAACGCAAATGGAACAACGCTACACTCAGATCAAGAAAGAGTGCTTGGCCATTGTCTTTGCTTGTGAACATTTTCATTATTACCTACTTGGAAGAGATAAAGTAATAATCGAGTCTGACCACAAGCCACTTCAAAGCAGTTTCCTCAAGCCGCTACTATCTGCTCTAAAGCATCTGCAAAGAATATTACTCAGTTACAGAGATATCATCTGGATATGACATACAAGCAAGGGAAACAGATGTATATCACCGTCTTGCTGTCGAGAGCCGCACTCACTCTGAAGAAAGTAGAGGATGCAACGACAGAGTGTGAAATCTTCCAGATCCAACGTGAAGCTGCAGATCAACATGCTCTGGAAGCCATCAATCCAGCAGAGACATTGAATCTGACTGACAAGCGGCTTGCTCAAATCAAGCGAACTACCCAAAAAGATGCAACTCTCCAAGTGTTGCAAGAAGTAGTGATGAAAGGATGGCCTGAAAATATCAAGAACACTTTTGTGGTCACAACAGTGTATTGGACATACAGAGATGAATTGACAGCCCAAGATGACATCTTGTACAAAGGAAATAGAGTAATTATCCCTAACGAGTTGAGAGGAGAGATGCTGAAGTGTACCCATGCAAGCCACCAAGGAATTGAGTCGAGTCTGAGGAAGGCAAGAAAAGTGCTCTACTGGCCAAACATGAGCAATGAAATCAAGGACCACATCAGCCAGTGCAGCGCGTGTAACGAGTACCAAGATAAGCAAGCTAAAGAGCCGCTGATGATAAATGACATCCCAGACAGACCATGGATAAAGCTGGGAAGAGACCTCTTCACTCTCACAGGAACTGATTATCTTGTCACTGTAGACTACTATTATGACTACTGGGAGGTAGACCAGCTGACATCAATGACTACTGGTGAGACTGTAGAATGCCTGAAAGCACACTTTGGTTGTTACAGCATTCCAGACATTGTGATGATTGACAATGGTCCTCCACTGAGTGAAGAGTTCAGCTGCTTCACAAAGGGATTGGGAAATTCAACACCATACATCATCTCCACACTATCACCAGTCAAATGGAAAGGCTGAGGCGGCAGTGAAAATCGCCAAAGGAATCATAAAGAAAGCGAGCGATTCCAGCACAGATACATACAAGGAAATCCTCAGGTGGAGAAACACACCTACTGAAGGCATGGAAAGTAGTCTAGTACAAAGACTAATGTCACGCCGCACCCAAGCTGCTCTTCCAATGGCAAAAAAGCTATTGAAGCCAGAAGTCGTAACAGGCGTGAGTGACAAAATCAAGATGAAACAGCAGAAACAAGGCCAGAATTTTTCGGGTCCCGCCTATTCAAGAGCAGCTGGGTCGGAAGCGGCCGAGAAAACCAACTCTGCTCTGCGCCACCTGCCCATTGGCAACACGCGCGGAGCTGCCAATTAGAGGCCCCTCGGCGTATACGGCACCCGACAGGGTACACGTAGCCGGCTGCAGCAGTGGATTTGGGGACGGGGCCAATGTCAGCCCTTTAGAAAAGCATACAGCAGCACAATGGAGCAGCTGCTTAGGGGAATAAACGAAGGAGGAATTCTGAGTGTAACTGCTGAGGCGACCAGCTGACTGGAAAGTGAAGAAGTGAAGGAAGAGTGACAGTGCCCAGGAGCAAGAAAGGGGCAAACATTTGCAGAAGAAATCCAGAGTGATGGAGGGGAGAGGGTTTACCACAGCCCCCAGATTCACAGAGGAATCTCTGCAGGTCCTCTTCCAGGCGGTGGAGGAGAGGCGTGACATATTATTCAACGCCGATGGCCAAAGAAAGCCCGCAGAAGTGACCAAGAGGGCCTGACTGGAGGTTGCCGAAGAGGTCAGCAGCTACTGTGTGGTACAGAGGACATGGCTCCAGTGCCGCAAATGGCTCAATGACCTGCTTCGCTCTGCCCAGGTAAGGGGTACTCCTCATTAATCACATGTTGAATGTGTCAGGGAAGGGTCAGTCTGTCCTAACGAAGCAAGGTGGAAACCAGCAATGAGCAGTCCTTGCCTGTTGCATTGTATTGGGACGCAGGATGGGCAGCTCTGGGATGCATGGTGATCCAATAGTTTTCCATTTGGGCACTGCATTGCAATCGCGCTGAAATGCAACAACAACCCAATGGGTCAGGATGTGAGATACCAAATCATGTAGCTAAACTAGGTGTGCTTGTTTAAATAGGAGAAGAGGGCCCGAGAAAGGTCACAGACTGGTGGTGGCCAAGACAATCAGGCATACCTAACCAGTATGGAGGAGGATGCCTTGATGCTGGCAGGGGAGGACGGAGGACGCACCGTGACAGATGGCGAGGTTGGCAGCCCTGGTCATCAGAGTGAGTGACCCATAATGTGGTGAGAGGGTTTGGGGGGAGATGGGGGTGCAGTTGCAGTGATGATTGTCTCATGCACAGAAGTTTATTTATTTATTTATTTATTTAGAGATACCGCACTGAAACAGGCCCTTCAGCCCACCGAGTCTGTGCTGACCATCAACCACCCATTTATACTAATCCTACATTTATCCCATATTCTACCACATCCCCACCTTCCCTCAATTCCCCTACCACCTACCTATACTAGGGGCAATTTATTCTTCTTCTTTGGCCTCCTTCTCTCGAGAGACAATGGGTAAGAGCCTGGAGGTGGTCAGTTGTCAGTGGCAATTTATAATGGTCAATTTACCGATCAACCTGCAAGTCTTTGTCTGTGGGAGGAAACCGGAGCACCCGACGAAAACCCACGCGGTCACAGGGAGAACTTGCAAACTCCGCACAGGCAGTACCCAGTGTGCTAATAAAAGTTAATTCACACAAATGTGGACAAAATGCAGTAAGGGACATGTGCCTAAATCTGCAGTGCTGATCAAACTGATCAGTCTGAATTTCCCTGCAGGTGAAACACATCAGCGGCCAGGAGGGGTCTCGTCCACCTCTGAGTATGAGGAGATCGCATCAGAGGGTGCACCATCACAATATTGCACCTCACCAAGCGCCAACGCAGAGACTTCCATCCACGGTTGGGATTACTGTCTCTGTGGAAATTATGTCACTTACGGGTGTTAGCACAGCACAGTTGCCGGACCAGCCACCAGAGGCAGAAACATCTGATGCTTCACACACTCAGAGGAGTGTGGGAGGTTATGCCAGTGCAGAGCCACAAGCTGATCACTCACCTCAGAGAACATCCATTCGGCGGGAGATGTTGCAGGTTCAACATGCGGTGCATGAACATCTGGCAGAGTTGCCAGAGACGCTGCAAGCCATAGCACATACCCTGGAAACTTCCATCCAGGGCATGTCAGCTGCAAACTCTCAGGCATTTGTCCATCTGGCATCCTCCGCTGACAGATTGGCAGTTGCAGGGAGGGGCCAGTACTGGAAGCCATCCGTGATATTGGGGGAGTGTAGCCTCCCTGGACAAGGCCATCAGGCACAAACGCAGATGCGCATGTGGCAGGTTGAGGCTTCTCATTCCTCTGAGGTCAGCTTTGAGGACCAGTCGAGCCTCAGGAGGGCACAGGGGCAGCAGCCAATAGCACATGGGAGCTCCTCTCAGGGCACTCCTGATGCATCATGCAGCCCCTTGCTCCCTCTGCTAGTGACATGTCAACCGCAATTTCCCAGGGTGTCAGAGGGTATACTTGATATTTCTCATGAGCACCCTGATATACCATGGCCTGCACGGCCGCAAACAGGCAGAGGACGTCCACCAAAGTCATCAAGAGCAGGGCGACAGCCCGATCAGCCACCTGCCTCTGGAGAGTCCGGTGGTGAGGGATCGTCCACACGTAAGAGTACCCACAAACGCTTTAAGAAATCAGAGGAACATCACTCCTGGTTCACTGGGTTTCCTTTCAATTATTTATTTCAATCGCACATTACATCACTGTAAATAAATCTGTGGTTTGAACATTTAACGTTACAAATGTCATCCATGAGGTAGCATCAGACATTGTTGTGCTGCTGAAGTGGTTATATATGAGATGTCACACACTCGGGTTGGGTTTATCGTGACATGATGTTGTTTTTTATCTGATCATCTCTTCCCTTGGATGTGCATGTCTTTCCCCTCTCGCAATCCCACAATGGCTCATTGCATGCCACAATGTGAAATCTTTGCATGGAGCACTTCTCTCAAGAGAAATGCTTGCCTATTAGGGCATCCCGGGTCTCTCTTGCTTTTAATTCTGAAGGACATTCTGCCCCCTCTCCCATGCCATCATGTGAGTGTTGCCCATTGTCCTCATCAGAAACTCCATCTTCGTCTGATGACGCCTCACGGTTGCCTTGAACTTCCTCAAATGGCGTCTCCTCTTTCCATCGCCAGGTTATGCAAAGCACAGCAAATGACAATAATCCTGGATGCCCATGCTGGCGCGTACTGCAGTGCTTCTCCTGAGTGGTCCAGACGCCTAAATCTCATCTTGAGCAGGCCAATCGTTTGTTCGATTGTCACTCTTGTGGCCGCATGGCTCTCATTGAAGCGTTCCTCAGCATGACCCCTTGGAATTCTCACAGGTGTCATCAGTCATGTCTTGAAAGGATAAGCCCGGTCACCAAGCATCCAACCTTTCAGTCTGTCTGGGGGACTGAAAAGAGCAGGCACCTGAGAGTTTCTGAGAATGTATGCATCGTGGAAACTCCCTGGGTACCGTGCACAAACCTGCATGATTCTCTTGTGATTATCGCATACAAGCTGAACGTTCAATGACTGGAAGCCTTTTCGGTTAATGAATGCCCCTGGCAGACCTGCTGGTGATCTAAATGACACACGCCTACAATCTATCACATCCTGAACCATTGCGAACCCAGCTATTGCGCTGAATCTTCTTGCTCTTTCAGCCTGGCTGGTGTTGTCCATTTTGAAACTAATGAAATTGTTAGCACGTCTGAACAGTGCATCAGTCACAACTTTTATGCAGTGGTGCACAGCTGCTTGGGAGAATCCGTACAGGTCTGCCATCGAAGCTTGGAAAGAGCCACATGCATTAAAGTTAAGGACGACGGTCACCTTTAGAGCGACCGGCATTGGATGGCCACCAAGGCAGTTTGAGGCTACATATACTTCCACCATCTCACAAAGAAATGTCATAGTCTCACATAATAGATGCAGCCTTCTTCTGCACTGGCGTTCCCACAGGTGCAGGTGACTCAGAAGCGGTCGGTATACCCTGCCTGTTGGGTAGGCGCATCTCCTGACATGTGTTCACGCTCACCCGATGCCTCCAAACTGACCCAATTAAGGTAGGTAAAATTCTGGCCCAAATTTCATTTTGACAAAACTGCCAAACCATTGCCAGAATTGAGGATTGGAAAGCCAGTCAGGGTACAAACCTTCAATGCTTTGAACAAGAGTCAGTCCAAGTGGCAACTTGGGACCTGCACGGAGCAGTTGTCACCTCGATCATACGTGGTGAAAGTGAATGCAGATATATTGTCGCAATTGCAGGCACATACGCACAACTGGAGAAGCAGTTCCTTCACTGCAGGTGGCCGATCAGGAAGATGTGAACTCACCATCTGCACAGACCATAGTTCAACCATCAGTCCCAGAGGTCCACAGCACCCCAATAATGTAAATGGAACAACAGTTACAGCGGCAACAAGTGACATGGGAATGACACTCCCTGGCGAAGGAAAATCACCCACATGAACAGCCAACGACAACGCTCATGCACACCATTAAGAGACCGGTACGATTTAAAACTAAGGCATGAGAATAGTTGTGTGCATATTAGGTAACATGGGAAAATCACAGTGTAAATAATCATGTATACAATTTCTTTTTGATTTTTTTGTATCAAAAGGGGGATGTTTGGGATAAAAATTCAATACTGTACTAATGTGCCACATGGCTTGTCATAGTCATATGACCTCTACCATGAGGCACTGCAGGAAGCCATCACAAGGCAGTTCAATAAAGACACAGTACAAGCAAGACTGTTGTCCTGTGAGCTCATAACAACCCACATCAATACCAAGATATCTTTGTGACAATTTATTTTAACATAAGTAACATCACCATCTAAATTATCATTACATTACCCACTTATAATCCCTTATTAATATAATAAAGAATTTTTTAAAAGTATATTACAGTGTGTGAGCTGAAATCTTAGAAAACAGAACTGTCTGGGGGATACAAGATTCCCTGGAACAGGCTCAAGTATAAATATTGATTACCAGATGACGCAGAAAATATGCTTGGAAATTAATAGGAATAATGCGTCCATTTAACTTTAAATTTGCACCAGCAAACTTAATTGTCATGTGGAAAGCTGGTAATTTTTTTAGTTTAACCTTTAATTTATTGACTAGGTGAAGCTGCTTCCAAAATCTTGACATCCATGTCTGTTATGAAATAAATCCAAGAAATTACAATGTTGAAGGAGAATAAAGAGCTGTGTACTGATCTTAAATGATGGATGGAATAGTGAAGGAGAGCAAAGTAAGTCTTCAGGGTAGCAATGGAATGCAAATCCACAGAGCATTTGTAATGAATTAATGTGTCAGAGTGGAGAGATTACTGTTAGAATTTGCAATATATCTAACACCTCCTGATTGGTTAGTGTACAGTTAACTGTAGTACTATTATGGGGCCAATCTTTTGATCCTAGTGTTGTAGCAATGACACTGAAGCTCACTGAGCTGTCCATTGTACAAACTCACAGTGAGTCAAATTGCCCAAGTTTCTCATTACATATGCAAAGTGAGTTCCTGGCTTAGATTAAGTCTGTTGGCAGGAACTCACTGAGATGGGATTGAGAAACATTTAAAGAGCTGCAGCTGCTGTTTAAAGGGAACCTTTAAATATTGCCAGGCGCAAACATGAAAATAGCTGGTCAAAAGGGTGTTGTGCACCTCCATTTTCAGATGCTGCTTTGAAAGTGTTTCTGCAGGAATCCAAGAAGAGTTATGCTGTATTTGGAACCTCAGACCATCTTGCCCATAGGTTCCATCCATTCTGCATGGCAGCATTTGGTGGACAGAGTCCAATGTTTTGTTCAACAGCCAAAAAATGTGGGAGAAGATGAAGAAACATTTAATAAACTGAAGAAAGGCAAACATTTCACTGCACCAAGTCGATGGGCCTGGGCAGATGATCTCATGAATAAATTCTTCTGTAGGCAGTTTGTCTCCCATGCATTTAAGCCTCTCACTCATTCTTCCTTTCATCTTTTTCTTTCTTCTCCAGATTGCGATTCCCAGATCCAAAGTTTTCTTTGTAGCTTTGATAAATTATGCTGACCAGTATCTATAGTAAAGTCTGCCTAAAAAAATTAAGTGCTGAACAACTGGCTGTCAGCACACTAAAGTTCAAGATCACTTTAATATATAGAATCATAGAATGATACAGCACAGAAGAAGGCCATTCAGTCCATCATGCCTGTGCCATCAGATTTATTTGAGCTATCCAATTAAACCCAGTCCCCTACTATTTTCTCATAGCCCTGTAAATGTCTTTTGTTCAAGTATTTATCCAATTCTGTTTTGAATATTATTACTGAATCAGCTTCCACCATCCTTTCGAGCATTCCAGATCAGAACAATGCACTGTGTAAAAACATTCCCTTATGTATCCTCTGGTGTTTTTGGGGAATCTGTCCTATGTTTACTGACCCTTCTGCCACTGGAAACAGTTTCTCCCTATCTACTCTATAAAAATCTCTTCTTAACCTTCTCTGCTCTAAGGAGAAGGCCCCAGCTTCTCTAGTCTCTCCACCTAACTTCATCCTTCATCCCTGGTACAATTCTAATAAATGTCTTTTGCACCATCACCAAGGGCTTGGCATCCTTTCTAAAGGGTGGTGACCAGAATTCAATGCAATATTCCAGCTGAATTGTTTGATAAAATTTTGGCATAACTTCCTTGCATTTATACGCTTTGCTTCTATTAATGAAGCCTAAGAACCCTATGCATTTGTAACCAAAGGACATGCTGGGGATTGGAGCAGCACAAAAGGTGAGGCCTGTAATCGAAGCAGTGCTAAAGGTAAGGCCGGGGATCGTAGAAACACATAAGACGATGCTGGGGATTGAAGCAGCACTGTGCCCTGAGTTCGGGCTGTGTGTTTGAATTGACTGAGATGAAAATAAAACAATGCAAAGTGATGTCACAGGACAAAGAGTCACTTGGGTGAGTATACTGATTTTTAATTTTAATTTCAATTAATCAACTGTAAAGTAAGACCAGATCAATTAATTAGTGTACAATCTAAAGCCAATTTGATAATTTATCATGGAATTACAATCAGTGTTGAATTAATTAGTCAGCTCTCGGGAATAAAGTTAAAATTCAATAGCAAGGAATAGTAACACTAAAGGGTTTTGAATTTCTCAGTAAATTAAAATATGGGGTGTATAGATAATAGGAGTTAAGTAAAACATTTAATTTGATTCCATATAAAATAAAATGACATCAGTACAACTTTCAGAGCTTGAGCAGAAGTTGATGTCACAGCAGTGCATCCATAAAGCTGAGAGTTTCAAGGATAACACACTTTTCGATGTGATCACGACGTAGCTGTAGGATATGCAGGCAGAGAGGGAATGAGTGACCACCAGGCAGTCAAGGATGGTCAGGCAGGTAGTGCAGAAGTCCCCTGAGTGCATCTCACTCTCTATCCAGCACTCATCCTGAATGCTGGTGGGAGTGATGGTTCCTCTGGGGAATGTAGCCAGAGGCAAGTCCATGGTACAGCTGGCTCAGTTGTACTGGGCTGGAGAAAGATTGAGAAAACAATAGTGATAAGGAATTCTATAGTTAGGGGAGCAGACAGGTGTTTCCGTGGCCACAATGTGAATCCAAGATGGTATATTGCCTCCCTCTTGCCAGGGTCAAGGATCTCACAAAGTGACTGCAAAGCACTCTGAAGTGGGAAGGTGAATAGCCAGAGGTGGTGGTTCATATTGGTCCCACAACATAGGTAGAACGAGGGATGAGGTCCTTTAGGAAGATTTTAGGGAACTAGGAAAGAAACTAACAAGCGGGACCTCAAAGGTAGTAAACTCCGGATTACTCCCAGTACAACCCACGAGTGAGTTTAGAAATAGGAGGAGAGAGCAGATGAATGCATGGCTGGAGAAATGATGCAGGAGGGAAGGCTTTAGATTCTTGGGACATTGGGATACAAGGTGTTCAAGAAAGATAGGGAAGGAAAGAAAGGAGGAAGGATAGCTGTGTTGATTAAGGAGAATATTATAATTCTGGAGAGAGAGGATCTCATAAATGGCTCAAGGACAGAATCTATTTGATTAGAGCTAAGAAACTACAGAGGAACCATTACAAAACTGGATTTATTCTACAGGCTACCAACTAGTGGGAAAGACATAAAGAACAAATTTGCAAGGAAATTATAGGGAGGTGCAATAACTATAGAGTAGTAATAACAGGAGTTTTCAATTATCCTAATATCGATTGGGATAGTAGTAGTGTAAAATGCAGAGAGGTGGAAGAGTTTCTGAAGTGTATTCAAGAGAATTTTCTATATGTTTCCACCCCAACAAGGAATCCATTGCTGGATTTGGTTCTGGGGAATGAGGTGAGTCAAGTAGTCAAGTGTCAGTAGGGGAGTATTTGGTAAATAGTGAAATTAGTATCATAATGTTTCGGTTAGCTGAAAAAGGAAAATAAGCCAGAATAGAAAAAAATTGGCAGGAAAAACTGTAATAGAACAATGGGCTGCCTTTAGAGAGGAATTAGTTCAGGTACAGTTGTGGTACATTTCCACGAGGGGGAAAGGTAGGACAAACAAAGCCAGAGCTCCTTGGATGATGAAAGACATAGAGGGTAAGAGTGGGCAACACAGCGGTGCAGTGGTTAGCACCACAGCTCCAGTGACCCAGGTTTGGTTCTAGGCACTGCCTGTGTGGAGTTTGCAAGTTCTCCCTGTGACTGCATGGGCTTCCTTTGGGTGCTCTGGTTTCCTCCCACGTGCCAAAGACTTGTGGGTTGATAGGTAAATTGGCCATTGTTAAAAAAAAAAAATGCCCCTAGTGTAGGTAGGTGGTAGGAGAATTGAGGAAAGGTGGGGATGTGAGAGGGAAAATGGAATTAATGTAGGATTAGTATAAATGGGTGGTTGATAGTCAGCACTGACTCGTTGGACCAAAGGGCCTATTTCAATGCTGTCTCTCTCTCTCGCTCTCTCCAAGATGAAGCAGAAAAAGGACATATGAAAAATGTCAGCTTGATAATATAAGTGAGAACCAGGCTGAATATAGAAATTCCAAATAGGGGAGTGAAACAAGAAAGTATGAGAAGAGACTGACAGCTAACATAAAATTAAATTTTAAAGTCTTCTTTAGGCATATGAATAGTAAAAAGTGGAGTAAGAGGAGGAGTAGGGCTGATTAGGGATCAAAAATGAGATTTACACGTGAAGGCAGAGGACATGGTTGATGTACTAATTAAGTGCTTTGTGTCCGTCTTTAGTGTTAAGATCAGGTGAGCAGGGGTCACGAGACTCCCCTCGTCTCTCTTCTTGTTTAACCGCAAAAGGGTTTATTCCTTTTTAAATGATGCTTACCACTTCAGTGAGTGCTTAACCTTTTACATTTTGTGTGATGATTAAAGAACCAATCGAACAGGTTTTCAGTTTAAACAAGGTGAGTTTATTGTACTTTACCAAAAACCCAATCTAAATAAAATAATAAACTAAGCTACACTTTCCCTCACAAAGACACCCATAAGAGTCATATGCAGACAAATAGATTACAGAGTGTTGAGGAATAGTTTGGGTTATATTAGAGTCCAGAAAAAATAAAAAATAGCAGACAGCCTGTGGCCTTTGTTAATTTAGCTGTCTTCCGGCTGAATCTGGAGTCCCTGGTGGTTTTCTTCCCAGGAGTCTTTGTGGTGGATCTTTTCCAGCTGGCAGGCAAGTTTTGAATGCCCCACGATCATCTGGAGAGAGAGGGGCAGAGAGAGACACACACACCCCCATGGGTTCTCTTTCAAAGTCTCAGCAACTTGTGTATATGTAGCAAAAGGCGGCTAGTTTTTCACAGATGGGGAGGGGGTCGCATGATTGTCCAGTGTCCTCATTTGCAATTTAATTAGATTCAAGTCTGGGAATTTTCAATCTCTCTCAGGTCTCAGTGTTTCAATGTTCACCCCCTGAGATACGTCTTCACTCATGAATGCTTCAAGTTACAAGAATGATACTGGATAATCTACTCAGTGAAACAAGCCACTGTCCTGGATGGGAGCCTCGTTTGAATTGGAGACGCAAGTCTATGTCTTGGAATGCGAGGTATTTCAATGCAAATTGTGGTGGCCAGCTTGGCTGCCAGCTCCTTAAAAGTTAAATGTAGGATCCCAGCTTTCCCTTTTCGAAGTTTAATGCAGGTTTCCAACCGATGAATTAAAAAATCTGACATTAGCAATGAAGATGATGTTGTCAAAGGCATAGTGCAAAAGGAGCAGTTGAGGCACTGGATGGGCTAAAAATTGATAAAGTGGAGCTATTAGAAAGGCTGGCTGCACTTAAAGTTGATAAGTTACTAGGGCCAGTTGATTGGATCCAAGGATACTGAGGGAAGTAAGGGTGGAATTTGCATCGGCACGGGCCATAATCTTCTAATCTTCCTTAGATACGGGGGTGGAGAGTTGCAAATGTTACACCCTTGCTCAAAAAAGGATGCAAAGATAAACCCAGCAATTATGGAGCAGAGTAACCTTGGTGGTAGTAAAATTTTTGGAAACAATATTTCAGGACAAAATTAACAGTCACTTGGACAAATGTGGATTAATTAATGAAAGCCAGCATGGATTTGCGAGGGGAAAATCATATTTAACTAACTTGATTGAGTTTTTTTGATGAGGTAACAGAGGGTTGATGACGATAATATGCTAGATGTCATGTACAGGGGACTTCCAAAAGGCATTTGATAAAGTGCCACAGAACAGGCTTGTCAGAAAAGTTAAAGCCCTTGGAATAAAAGGGAAAGTGGCAGCATGGATATGAAGTTGGCTGAGTGACAAGAAACAGAGTGCTGGTGAACAGTTGTTTCTTGGACTGGAGGACGAGGTTCCCCAGGGGTCGCTATTAGGGCTACTGTTTTTCTTGTTCTGTATTAATGACCAAAACTTGGGTGTGCAGGACACAATTTCAAAAGTTGCAGATGACAAAACTTGGAAATATTGTGAAATGTGAGGAGGATAGCGATAGACTTCAAGAGGACATAAGCTGGTGGAATGGGCAGACATGTAGCAGATGAAATAATGCAGAGAAGTGTGAAGGGATACATTTTGGTAGGAACAACGAGGAACTGCAAAATAAAGTAAAGGATACAATTCTAAAGTGGGTGCAGGAGCAGACGGACGTAGGGGTATATGTGCACAAGTCATTGAAGGTGGCAAGGCAGGTTGAGAAAGTGGTTAATAAGGTATGTGGGAGCCTGGGCTTGATAAATGGAGACATTGGGCTGAATTTTATGAGTGTGCCGCAAATCACAGCAGCGTTTTGAAGTTGATGTGCCTGCGTGAATCTTCCATCGCTGAGCCCCCCTGATATTTTGCGCGGGGGCTTATTTAAATGGAGGGGGCTGGATGGCCGCCCCGATGTCAGAAGGGGCGGCTGCTCCGTCCCTGGCAACAGCATCCAGCACTATCTCACAGACGCCGGTGTCATTTTTAAAGGACTTCAAGCCCTTAGAAGAAATTTGGAATTATTGTACATCGTCATTAAAAAATTAAGTAAAAGCTGGAGACCCTATCCCACAGCCCCGCCACCCTCCCCCCAATCTTGTTTTTGGGCCAGCAAACCAAAATAAACTTTATTCACAACCCAAACTTCCCCCCTCCACCCCAACCTAGTTACCTTTGTCCTTTAACCTCTTCCCACTATCCCCTCAGCCAATACAAAAAGCGTTCTCCCCAGTTCACACCCCGCGGCCCCCCGCACCGCCCTAGCCCTGAAAATTCCACTCCTCTCCCCTCCAGTGTCTCGCCTCATTTCCCCAAACAGGGATTCGAAGGCACAGGACCTCTGGCCACCGGCCAGAATGTTGACGTGGGATGGCCGCCCGCTCCAGGTAAGTTCATTAACATGCATTTGAATTAATTTTACTATGCAAATGAAGGCTCCGCCACCGAGCGGTTGGGAGCACATCGAGGCCTCGCCGTTATCAGTAAAATGTAACGGGGCCTTCTCGGCATCAGGGGTCGAGATGACCCCTCCCGGAAGAATTTTCTGGGCCCCTTGCCATGACCCCTGACGTCAGAGGGCTAGTAAAAATCAGCCCATTGAGTGAAAAAGAAATGAAGTAATGGTGAACCTTTATAAAATACTGGCTCAGCCTCAAATGAAGTATTGTATCCAATTCTGGACATCACACTTTATATTGAAGGTGAAGGCATTAGAGAGCGTGCAGAAAAGATTTATGAGAATGGTTCCTGCGAATAGGGACTTCATTTATGTAAATAGGTAAGAGCAACTGGAGTTGTTTTCTTTCGAGAAAGTTGAGAGGAAATTTGACAGAGGTGTTCAAACTCATGTGGGCTCTGGACAGTGTAGACAAGGAGAAACTTTTCCCATTAGCGGAAGGGCCAAGAACCAGAGGACACGGATTTAAAGGAGAATGTAAATAGAACCAAAGTCAACATGAGGAAGAACTTTCTTTACACAGTAAGTGGTTAGGATCTGGAATGTACTGTCTGAGAATGTGGTGGAGGCAAATTCAACCATGACTTTCAAAAGAGAATTGTATAATTATCTGAAGAAAAAACATTGCAGGGTTATGGGGGCTAGAACTAGTTGAATGGTTCCAGGGATGAGGGATTTCAGTTATGTGGATAGATTGGAGAAGCTGGGCTGTTATCCTTCAGGAAGAGAAGGTTAAGAGGAGATTTGATAGACAGACATGTTCAAAATCATGAGGGGTCTGGATAGAGTAGATAGGGAGAACTTGCAGAGAGCCGGTCTGGGACAAATGGCCTCCTTCTGTGCTGTAACCATTTTATGATTCAACTTGTCCTGCCACCTTTGAAGATTTACGTACCTACACCCTTAGGTCTCGGTTTGTAAACCACCTTGAAAATTGTATCATTTAGTTCATATTGGTTCTCTTCATTCTTCCTCCCAAAATGTGTTACTTCATAATTCTCTTAAATTTCATCTGCCATATGTCTGCCTATTTTACCAGTTTGTCTATGTCCTCAAGTTTGTTATTGTCTCCTGACGGTTTACTACATTTCGTAGTTTCATATCATCTGCCCACTTTGAAATAATGCCCTATATTACCTAGTTCAAGTCATTAATGTATTTCAAAAAGAGCAGTGGTTGTAATACCAAGCATTGGGGAACATCACTGTATACTTCTCTCCAGTCTGAAAAACAACTATTCACCAATACACTCTGCAACAAATATTCTTTGTTTTCTATCCTTTTGCCAATTTTTATCTATGCTGCACTGTCACTGGACTAGTAATCCATAGGCCCAGGCTAATGCCTTGGGGACACAGGTTGAAATCCCACCATGACAATTCATAAATTCAGTGAATTAATAGAAATCTGAAATTGAAAAACTAGTCTTCGTGTTGGTGCTATGAAACTATCATCGATTGTCATAAAAACCCATCTGGTTCACTCAGGTCCCTTAGGGAAGGAAATCTGACATCCTTACCTGGTCTGGCCTGTATGTGACTCCAGAGACACAGCAATGTGGTTGACTTTTAACTGCCATCTAAAATGGCCAAGCAAGGCAGTTTTCAAGGGCAATAAGGGCTGGGCAACAAATACTGGCATTGCCAGCGACTCCCACATTCCATGATCGAACAGGGCGAGGAGCTAAATATTGATGAGTATTCAACACTTCAGAAAAGGAAGCTAGGAAAAGGTGGTGGGGTAGCTTTGTTAATTAAGAATGTAATTAGTACAGTAGTGAGAGATGACCTTAGCTTGGAAGAACAAGATGTATAATCAGTTTGGGTAGAAATAAGAAATAGGAGAGCTAAGACGGCATTTGAGAGTGTAGTTTATAGGCCCCCTTACAATTGCTATGTTGCAGGACAGAGTATACAGGAATAAGTGGGCTGTGTAAGGAAGTTAGTGCAATAGTCATGGGTGACCTTAATTTACGTGGAGATTGGGTGAATCAGATTGGCAAAGATAGCCTGGAAAATGAATGCATAGTGTATTTGGGAGAATTTCTTAAGAGCAGTATATTGTAGACTCAACTAGGGAGCAGGCTCTTCCAGACCTGGTAATGTCCAATGATATGGGATTAATCAATAACCTCCTGGTAAATGAACCATTAAGCGACAGCGATCATAACATAATAGAATTTCACGTTCAGTTTGAAAGGGAGATGTGTGCATCTAAGGTTAGTGTTTTAAACTTGAATAAATAAGGGTATGAAGACAGATCTAGCTAAAGTGAACTGGAATCTAGGTTAAAAGGTAGGACAATAGAGATGCAGCAGCAGACTTTTAAGGAGATATTTCAAAAACTCTCAGCAATGATTTATCCCAGTGAGAAAGAAAGATTCTTTGGGAAGGATCCATCATCTGCAATGAAATAAGGAAGTTAAGGATAGTACAAATCTGCAAAGATTAGCAGTATGCCAGAAGATTTTAAGAACTGGAATGACAAAAAATAAATTAAGAGGGAGAAAGTAGTGTATGAGAGAAAACTAATTAGTAATATAAAAATAGAGTTAGAGTTTCTATATATAGGGGAGATGATGGCGTAGTGGTACTATCACTGGACTAGTAACCCAGAGACCCAGGGTATTGCACATGGGTTCAAACCCACCACAGCAGAAGGTGGAATTTGAATTCAATTAATAAATTAACAAAAAGTAAAAGCGAGTCTAATGATGGTAAGTAAACCCATAAAACCATTGTCGATTGTTGTAAAAACACATCTGCTGTCCTTACCATGTCTGGCCTACATGTGACTCCAAACCTAAAGCAATGTGGTTGACTCTTAAATGCCCTCTGAGATGGCCTAGCAAGCCATTCAGTTGTATCTAACCTCGACAAAGTCAATAAACAATGAAACCAGACGGACCACCCGGCATCGACCCAAGCACTGGAAATGACAACAGCCAACCCAGTCCTGTCAACCCTGCAAAGTCCCCCTTACCAACATCTGGGGGCTTGTGCCAAAGTTGGGAGAGCTGTCCCACAGACTAGTCAAGCAACAGCCTGACATAGTCATACTCACGGAATCATACCTTACAATGTCCCAGACACTGCCATCACCATCCCTGGGTACCTCCTGTCCCACAGGCAGGACAGACCCAGCAGAGGCAGTCGCACAGTGGTATACAGTCGGGAGGGAGTTGCCTTGGAGTCCGCAACATCGATTCCAGACCCAATGAAGTCTCGTGGCATCAGGTCAAATATGGGCAAGGAAACTACCTGCTGATTACGACCTACCGCCCTCTCTCAGTTGATGAATCAGTACTCCATGTTGAACACCACTTGGAGGAAGCACTGGGGCATATAATGTACTCTGGGTGGGGGACTTCAATGTCCATTGCCAAGAGTGGTTCGGTAGCACCACTGCTGATCGAGCTGGCCGAGTCCGAAAGGACATAGCTGCTAGATTGGGTTTGTGGCAGGTGGTGACGGAACAAACAAGAGGCAAAAACATACCTGACCTCGTCCTCAAACTGCCTGCTGCAGATGCATTGGTCCATGACAGTGTTGGTAGAAGTGACCACCGCACAGTCCTTGTGGAGACAAAGTTCTGTCTTCAAATTAAAGATACCCTCCACCGTATTGTGTGGCACTACCACCGTGCTAAATGGGATAGATTTCAAACAGATCTCGCAATGCAAAACTGTGCATCTGAGGCACTGTGGGCCATCAGCAGCAGCAGAATTGTACTCAAGCACAATCTGTAACTTCATGGCACAGCATCTCCCCACTCTAAAATTACCATTAAGTTGGGAGACCAACCCTGGTTCAAAGGAGAGTGCAGAAGGGCATGCCAGGAGCAGCATACCTCAATATTGAGGTGTCAACCTGGTGAAGCTACAACCCAGGAATACTTGCGTGCTAAATTGCATAAGCATCATGTGATAGAGCTAAGCGATCCCATAAGCAATAGATCAGATCCAAGCTCTGCAGTCCTGCCACGTCTAGCCGTGAATGGTGGTGGACAATTAAACAACTAACTGGAGGAGGTGGCTCCACAAATATCCACATCCTCAATGATGGGGGAGCCCAGCACATAAGTGCAAAAGATAAGGCTGAAGCATTTGCATCCATCTTCAGCCAGAAGTGCCAAGCTGATGATCCTTCTCTGCCTCCTCCTGAAGTCCCCAGCATTACAAATGCCAGATTTTGGCCAACTCGATTCACTCCGCACAATATCAAGAAATGACTGAAGCAACTGGATACTGCAAAGGCTATGGGCCCTGACAATATTCCGGCAACAGTACTGAAGACCTGTACTCCAGAACTTGCTGCGCCCCTAGCCAAGCTGTTCCAGTACAGCTACAACCCTGGCATCTATCCTGCAATGTGGAAAATTGCCCAGGTATGTCCTGTACACAAAAAGCAAAACAAGTCCAACCCGATCAATTACCGGCCCATCTGCCACTCTCAATCATCAGTAAAAAGTGATGGAAGGTGTCGTCGACAGTGCTATCAAGCAGAATTTGCTTAGCAATAACCTGCTCAGTGACTCAGTTTTGATTCCACCAGGCCACTCAGCTCCTGTCCGGATTACAGACTTGGTTCAAAAACATGGACAAAAGAGCTGAACTCAAGATGTGAGGTGAGAGTGACTGCCCTTGACATCAAGGCAGAATTTGACAGAGTATGGCATCAAGGAGCCCAGCAAAACTGGAGTCAATGGGAATCAGGGGAAAAAAATGTCCATTGGTTAGAGTCATACCTAGCACAAAGGAAAATGATTGACCTCCAACAATCATCTCAGCTCCAGGACATCACTGCAGGAGTTCCTCAGGGTAGTATCCTGGGCCCAACCATCTTCAGCTGCTTCATCAATGACCTTCCTTCAATCATAAAAGGTCAGAAGTGGGAATGTTTGCTGATAATTACACAATGTTCAGCAGCATTTGCGACTCCTCAGATACTGAAGCAGTCCACGTAGAAATGCAGCAAGATCTGGACAATATCCAGGCTTGGGCTGATAAGTGGCAAGTAACATTCGCGCCACATAAGTGCCAGGCAATGACCATCTCCAACAAGAAAGAATCTAACCATCTCCCCTTGACATTCAATGGCATTACCATCGCTGAATCCCCTACTATCAGCATTCTGGGGGTCACCATTGACCAGAAACTGAACTGAAGTAGCCATATAAATACAGTGGCTACAAGAGTAAGTCAGAAGCTAGAACTCCTGTGGCGAGTAACTCACCTCTTGACTCCCCAAAGCTTGTCCACCATCTACAAGGCACATGTCAGGAGTGTGATGGCATACT
Source organism: Heterodontus francisci (assembly GCF_036365525.1). Taxonomy (NCBI): domain Eukaryota; kingdom Metazoa; phylum Chordata; class Chondrichthyes; order Heterodontiformes; family Heterodontidae; genus Heterodontus; species Heterodontus francisci. The sequence continues at coordinate 162,907,352 of NC_090374.1, read as the reverse complement.
CTCCACTTACCTGATTGGATGCAGCTCCAACAACACTCAAGAAGCTCAACACCATCCAGGACAAAGCATCCCACTTGATTGTTTGTGCATGAGGTGTCATTCACTTCCTTTACCACTGATGCATAGTGGCAGCAGTGTGCACCATCTACAAGATGCACTGCAGCAAAGCACCAAGGCTCCTCAGACAGCACATTCCAAAGCAGTAATCTCTCCCACCTAGAAGGACAAGAGCAGCAAATGCATGAGAACACCACCACCTGCAAGTTCCCCTCCAAGCCACACACCATCCTGACTTGGAACTATATTGCCATTCCTTCACTGTTGCTGGGACAAAATCCTGGAACTCCCTTCCTAACAGCACTGTGGGTGTACCTACCTCACACTGACTGCAGCGGTTCAAGAAGGCAGATCACCGCCACCTTCTCAAGGGCAATTAGGGATGGGCAATAAATGCTGGCCTAGCCAGTGACGCCCATATCCCATGAATAAAATACAAAATTTAAATAGGAAAAGAATAACTAAAGATAGAGTTAGTCCTCCAGAGAGCAAGTCTGGGGAACTGATTCTGGAAAGCAAGGAAACGGCAGAGGCGTTGAACAGGTATTTTGTGTCTGTTTTCATTGTAGGAGACTTAGAAAACCTGCCAAAGTTACTTGAAAATCAAGAGGTGAAATGGAGGAACTTAAAACAAATCGCCATCACTGGGGAAAAGATGGCCTGTATCCTAAGGTCTTAAAAGAATTGGCTGCAGAGATAGCAGAGGCTTTGGTTATCATCTTCCAAAATTCCTTAAATTCTGGAAGGATCCCAGCAGATTGGAAAATAGAAAATGTAGCAGCTTTATTCAAGAAAGGAGGGAGACAGATAACAGGAAACTATAGGCCAGTTAGCTTAACATCTGTCATAAGGAAATTACCAGAATCCATTATTAAGGAGGTTACAGCAGGTTACTTAGAAAATCATAATGGGATCAGACAGAGTCAACATGGTTATGTGAAAGGGAAATTGTGTTTAACTAATTTATTAGTGTTCTTTGAGGAAGTAACAAGCAAGGTGGATAAAGAGGGACCTGTAGATGTGGTGCACTTAGATTTCCAAAAGGCATTTGATAAGATGTCACATCAAAGATTACTACACAAGATAAGAGCACATAGTGTAGGGGGTAAAATTAGCATGGCTACAGGACAGGTTACCCAACAGGAAGCAGAGAGTAGGAATAAATGTCATTTCTAGGTTAGCAAACTGTAAATAGTGGAGTGCCACAGGGATTAGTGCTGGCGCCTCAACAGGCCTCAATGACTTGGATGAAGGGATTGAATGTATGGTAGCTAAATTTATCGATGACACGAAGATAGGAAGGAAAGTAAGTTGTCAATGGGAGGTTAAGAGTCTACAAAAAGGATATAGATAGGGTAAGTGAGTGGACCAAAATTTGGCAGATGGAGAATAATGTGGTAAAATGTGAACTTGTCCACTTTGGCAGGAAGAATAGAAAAGCTGTATACTATTCAAATGGAAAGAGATTGTAGAACGTGGTGGGACAGAGGGATCGGAGTGTCCTGGTGTGCAGGTACAGCAAGGGATTTGGAAGACAAATGGAATGTTCATGTTTATTGCAAAGGGAATCGAGTATAACAGTAGGGAAGTACTACTGCAGCTGTACAGGACCTTGGTGGAACCACATTTGGAGTACTGTGTACCATTTTGGTCTCCTTATTTGAAAAAGGATCTAATTGCATTAGCAGTTCAGAGAAAGTTCATGCGACAAATTCTGGGGATGAAGAGCTTATCTTATGAAAGGTTGAACAGGTTGGGCCTACACCTGTTGGAGTTTAGAGGAATGAGAGGTGATCGTATTGAGGGGAATTGATAGAGTGGATGTTTCCTCTTGTGGGGGGAGACTAGAACTAGGGGACACAGTTTAAGAATAAGAGGTCTCCTTTTTACGACAGAACTGAGGAGAGTTTTTTTTTTCCTCAAAGGGTCATTAGCTTGTGGAATTCTCTTCCCCAGACAGCACTGGAGGCTGGGTCATTGAATTTATTCAAGGCTGAGTTAGGAAGATTTTTGATAGACAAGGGACTCGAGGGTTATGGGGGGCAGACAGGTATGTGGAGTTAATACCACCAGATCAGCCATGATCTTATCAAATGGCAGAGCAGGCTCAAAGGGGCAAATGGCCTCGTCCTGCTTCTGAGTCCTATGTTTCTATGATCTTATGAAAGAATAAAAGAAAGTCCTATGGGCTTTAATTTTGCCAACAAATCTATGGTGTGGTACATTGACAAATGTCTTTTGAAAGACGATATACACAACATTAATCATATTACCCTCTCTATTACTTCAAAGAACTTGATTAAGTTTCTCAAACATGATTTGCCTTTAGCAAATCCTTGCTGACTTTCATTTCTTAGACCATACTTTTCCAAGTTTAATATATGCTCTAAATAAGCTGCTGTTCCTAGTAACAGAGACATCCTCAGCCTACAACATGACCTAACCCAGGTCATCATTTTTTATGGCCAATTTTGTGGGGAAAATACAGAATCACACCTGCACTAAATTCTTCATGTATATTGCATTGTCTTTATATTGAAATAAGCTCCTGCCCATTTTGGGAAAGAGCATTTTCAGCATGGCCCTAAAGACAGGCACAAAATGACTTGTGTTGTGTAATTGGCAAAGATGCCAGGTGAATGATCTCTGCCATATTTCCCAGTCCCCCATTCACTAGTCATTCACCTGTCCCATGCCAGCATACTCAGCCAAGCAGAATTGCTAAGTATCTATGCTTATAATTTAATGGCTAAGACAATTAAATTAGTTTGGATTTAAAGATGTACTTCTGATGCAGTATTTGCAGATCTTGGGTTGGCTTCTCATGAAGCAAACTGAATTTCTGAACAACAATTCATTTGCTCATCCATAATGAAGAACAATACTGTAACTGAACACTCACTGGGAACATGGAGCTGGTTATCTGCAGGAAGTACAAAGTTTCAAGATCATTTTTCAGTACAAGACATGAAACTATAATGTGGTGATTTTTCCACAGTATGCCATTGTTGGCAAGTTTCATTCTATGCTGGTTATGTGCAGGAGTTCAATTAAATTCAATGCAGGATTTCAATGAGCACGTTGCTGGAGTCACTTGTTTTTCGAGAGACTTTTGTTTGGTGCAGTATGAAACTGTGACATTTCCTAATTGTTTTAGAGATCAATACAGTATTGAACCAAAAACAACAAATGGTAGTTATATAGCACCTTTAAACAACTAGAAGACTGCATGTAAAAGAGCATTTAATGCCATTGCAGATTTTGAAAAACACTAACTAATCATCAGAAGAATGTACTAAGAACAATCATACCTTATATCGGTCTAAAAGGTTGCTTCCAGAAGCAAATGTCTACTTATCTTGCAGTTTGCATATTAATGTAACCAGTTTTATACTATGCCACAATAAAAACAGAAAATGCTGTAAATACTCAGCAGGTCTGGCAGCATCCATGGCAAGAGAAAGAGTTAACGTTTCAGTTCTGTGATCTTTCATCAGAACGCATTATACTATGCCATTTTAGTTATAATCAATGAATTTCCCTGTCTATCCTACTGTATACCAATAGAATTTTATTTTATGTCCACATTGCATCATATTACAGGTATTAGTGCAATTTAATTGAAACATAGAATCCATAGTTCTTCATTTAATTGCAATAACTAAATTGTTCCTTTTCCATAAATTGGGGATTGATTCCAGCTGTTGCTTAAAACCTGAAGCAGATAGGTTCTTTGAAAATAAAAAAGATCTTCTTCACTTTTCCAAACTGCTTTCATGTGATGTCGACTAGGGTTATGTTTTTTTCATTTAATGCAATGAAATTCTTAAAGCTGGCACCTTCATTGCAGGGATGTATAAAAATGTATAACAATTAGACATCATGACAATAAAATGAAGGGAATTTATTCAAAGGGAACATCACTGTAAAGGGATTTTTTCAGTGGAACACATTTTTCTAAACATTTAGTCAAAGAGAAATCAGCATTTTCATCAATTGCCAGGAGCTTCATGGAGACCTTTGTCTCACAAATAAAGGATTGCCTTCATCTTTTTTTTTTATTATTTAGAGATACAGCCCTTTCGGCCCACCAAGTCTGTGCCGACCATCAACCACCCATTTATACTAATCCTACATTAATCCCATATTCCTACCACATCCCCACCTTCCCTCAATTCCCCTACCACCTACCTATACTAGAGGCAATTTATAATGGCCAATTTACCTATCAACCTGCAAGTCTTTTGGCTGTGGGAGGAAACCGGAGCACCCGACAAAAACCCACGCAGTCACAGGGAGAACTTGCAAACTCCGCACATGCAGTACCCAGAATCGAACCCGGGTCGCTGGAGCGGTGAGGCTGCGGTGCTAACCACTGCGCCGCCCATTTTGCATACGGATGCTAATCCTCGTGTTTCAAAATTGCTGAGGAAATTTTGTACAGTTCTCAAGACCTCTGATCTGTAGTGGTAGTTTAGGATCAGATTCTGATGAGTGCAGATATCTTAGATTGTTATGGGGCTGGAGGTTATAGATTTAGGGAGGGGTGAGGCCATGGAGGGATTTGAAAACAAGGATGAGAATTTTAAAATCAAATCATTGTTTAACTAGGAGCCAATGTAAGTCAGCGAGCACTGGGATGATGGCTGAACAGGAATTGGAGAGAGTTAGGGCAAGGGCAGCAGAGTTTTGAACGATGCCAAGTTTACAGAGGGTAGAAGGTGGGAGTCTGGCCAGGATTGGTTTAGATGGACTAATCAAGTCTAAAAGGCAAGAAAGACCTGGATGAGGTTTTCAGCAGCAGATGAGGTGAGACAGTGTGGAGTTGGGTGATGTTACAGAGGTGGAAATAGGCAGTCATAGTGATGGCGCAGATATGTGGTTGGAAGCTCAAATCAGGGTCACATATGCCACGAAGGGGCCAAGAAATTGAATTGTGGCCGAATCTTACACTGCACATTCCTAAAGATAACAGTGACAGAACCATGTGAAATTGGTTTATTGGCTTCATTTGATTATCAGTAACCTTTGAGTGTCTGTCATCATTCCAGAAGGATTTTGCTGGTCCTGGAAGAGCTAAAGTCAGTTGGTTTGAATGCCCTGGAAATGGGGTAGACAATTAGGACAGGGGTGGGTGCGCCCCTACTCCTCTTTCCTGGCTCCACAAGAAAAGAGAGTAAAGAAAGGTTAAAGCTACTATGGTACATGGTGTAATCATGTATTAACGAATTTTCTACAGGAGCCCTGAATCAGGCGTTAGACCCACTATTTGCATAAGCAAATGGACTAATGCCCATTTCAGGCACACCTTATGGATGCCTATACAGCAGCCCCCTGCCATTTTGCCGCACACCAATGAATTTCTAGGTCAGGCCTCTGAAGTTGGATTTTTTGGAAAACTATGCCTTTCAACACAGAAAAAACATATCAAGCCTCTATGAGTTAATGTTCATATCAGTCTCAAATTATTGAAATTTGTATTAAATAAAAAGCAGGAATTGACAAGGTTCTGGGATTCTTTGGAACTTAAATGTTAAAGGTCCTCATTAGTGAGAATTAGAGCTTCGATGGGCCATGAAAAATCTGAAAATGGGAAGCAGCCGAAAAGACTCAATGTGATAGATGTTGTCAAGTGTATATGAGAAAGTAGTATCTGCATTCAAAAGCTAACCAAGCAAAAGGCTACAGAAAGGTTTTATAGATGATAAAAAAAATCCCACATGAAATGAATGGATCAAAATATAGCTTGCCCCCCAAAAAAGCAGATGATTTTTAAATTCTTACTAATTCTCAGGAGCTGGGCTTTGCTGGCATTTATTGTCCATTCCTAGTTATGTTGCGAGCGATGTAGATGGTTTTTCTCTTCCATGGTTGTAGTCTGTGTGGTGAAGAAGCTCCCACAATACTGTTAGGTGGGAGGTTTAAGGACAATAAGGAAATGGAGTTACATGTCCAAGTCAGGCTGCTGTGTGACATGGAGAAGAACTTGAAGATGATGGGTTCTTGAAGATGACTGGCTGTCCTGTGAAGGAATCTGGCCATAATAAGGAGCTATAAGGTTAAAAGAGTTATTTTCATATGAAATAGGGATTAAAAATTAAAAAGCAGAGCTTCACCTCCCTTGAAGTGTGGAAGGGGTTCATAAACATGCCAGCACATGTTCAAGGACATCAGAATCCTGTGACATGTTAACTTTATCCCTTTACACAAAGGCAGTTTCTGAAAAACACGAACTCACTCCTGAAAAACATGAACATATTCACTTCAGCTAAGCACTGATAATACAAGTCTTATAAATAATCATTGTAGCTACCACAACCTAACAATGGATGACATTATTTTCAACAGATGCACCTAAATCACCTGTCAACTGAATCCGGCAAACTGAGTTATAATTTTAAAACACTATTGTGTAGCTAGGAAGTAACCAGCATTTGCAATTTCAACATCCTGCTAACCCTAGGGATATTGACCGCCATCTGTGCTCACGGCATCCTGCTAGCTCAGTCTTTTCTGAGAAATTAAATCATGTTGACTTCAACTAGAAATTGACAGTCATACAGCCTTATTTGGGAAATAGAAGGGGACAAATCTATTTGCAAGAGAGGCAACATCTCCATGCAAAAAAAATGTTATGCAGCCTAGAAACAGTATAAATAATGGAACCACACTGTAGATCATTGGAATCCTTTGATTCATTTCAGCTTTTCTCAGAGTAAAGGTATGAGCTACTGAGGTGTGGTGATGATAGTTCTCCCTTTAATTGGAAGAGGTATCTCAAACTCTAGCTTTCTACTCAGGGATTTAAGGTAAAGGCTGCTTTAGATATTGATGGCAATCTTAAATATTTCACTGTCACAATATTTAGAGTTAAAACTTGGATTCTCTACTCAGAAGATGATTATACTTTCTTCCTTTTCCTAGAACCATTTACGATTGTTTTACCCAATAAATGGGAATTGCATGTTCAGTTATTTAATAAACTTTTATATAATTTAGAAAATATATTGCCTCAGGTAGTCTTCTGTACATCAAACTTGAGTATCTACCTCCTTACAATCTTCAGTGGGGAGGTACATTATTGAGGAGAGATGCCGGAACCCTTATAATAACGGAGTTGTAATCTGGATAAAACTTGTTAAAAAGGCTATCTGGAAGAGGATAATTTCCTTCACTGGTTCCTTTCCTTTGGAAAAAGAGTGAGATCAGTTCTTCAGACCCATTCAAATATCTGTGTGATCTGTCTTTCTCAACCTTAAGGCATCTGGGGAGTACTCCTGATCCAGGATGGTCCCAAAAAGGGACCAGGATTATAATCTACTTCAGCCCTTGTCCCTCTAGGTATTGGAGATCAGGAATTTGCAAGGTACTGCCAAAGAAGATCAGCCATGATCTTATTGAATGGCGGAGCAGGCTCAAGGGGCCAGACGGCCTACTCCTGCTCCTAGTTCTTATGATCTTATGAAGGCCATCAATGATGCAATTGAAAACGCTGCACTGAGAAACTCCTGCATTGATGTCATGGGTTCCAACAACCACAACTTTCTTCCTTTGTGCCAAGTGTAAAAACAGACTTGGGTTAAGGCCACATGTTCATTCTGCAAGAGTCCGTTTGGTTTTCCCATTGTTTAGGCTATCCAATTAATCATTAATGCAGTATGAGTGAACTTCTTCTCGTATTGTCACACTTGCTCAAGGCCAAGCTCTCTGTGCAAATGAGAAGTATTTGGGAGATAACACCTTTCAATTACCATTCCTACTTAAAGTGCGTTTTACATGGTGTGTATTTAAGTTTGGTTCTCCACTACAATAAGATTGGCAAAGCATAAAATAGAACAATGTCAATTTGTTAAAAGCTTGTGTCTCCATGTACATTTTTTCCCCCTCCAAATTCTATGAATCTATTCTGGTCCTGTCTTTAAACAAATACTGATTTATTTCAATAATCTTCTGGGCATTAACTTTATCAGTGCCCTAATTTCTCTTAACTACCCATGTGACTTACATTCTTGCCTTCCCCATATTGAGGTCTCCTTGAGTCACACAGCATTTCCCCAGTTGAGAGAACAGGCAGGAAGCTTCCTTCCAGGCTTCTGTCAGTGCTGAAAGAAAAAGGCCACTTGGAGTCTTGATAGTGTCATACATAAAGTGTTAATCTCTTTCCAAATTTTGTGCACACCATTCTGCTGCACGCACCATGTTGGCCTGCAAGTAGAACATTTGAGAACCTTGCTGTAAATCTCTGAGTTTGGTGAATGTTGCAGAAAAGCTGTTATCTTTCTGGCTTTCATAGTGGAACAAAATCAGTAAAGTTTTCTATGAAATGGGCAAGCACATTGCAGTGGTGTTTGTGATAAGGTCACTCCACCACAAATAAAATTGAAAAATACAAAATCATACGGAGCTGAAAGTGCAACAAGTGGACAAAATGGATTGGATTCAAACCACAACCGTGTGATAGAGAACAGCTTGAATAGAGGCTCCCATGAGTATTCAGTGAACGATCACATCAACTCAATCTTCTGTCAAATTGTAGTCTCGCTTATGAAACACAACTTGGATACTTGGAAGAGGATAGTTCTAAAAAGGTATTAAGCTCTATGGCCAGATGACAAGTATTGAGGAGAAGGCAAAATGCATAGCATTCCAAAGGATCTGTAGTGACAACTTCCAGCTCCCATTCCTATTCGATGTGTGTTTCAATCAGTAATTTTCAGACTAAGCAGTCACAAAGTAGTTTTGCAAAGAATCTGATATGGAGCCTTCTGAACAGCCAATGAGCTGCAACCAACAGATTTGTAGTAGACACTCAAGTACCTGCTATACATGCAAAAATGAATTTGGGTACTTTAGATACTGGGCTAGTAATCCGGAGAACATGAGTTCAAATTCTACCATGGCAGACCGAGAATTTGAATTCAGTTGAAGTCTGCAAATAAAAAATCTTGTGTCAGTAAAATTGGCCTTAAAGCTGTCGGATTGTCATAAAAACACGTTGGTTCACCAATGTCCTTCAGGAAAAAAAAACTTGCTGCCCTTCCCCAATCTGGCATACATGTGACTCCAGTCTTTCCACCATCTATAAAGGCACAAGTCAGCAGTATGATGGAATAATTCCCATTTGCCTGGAAGAGTGCAGTTCCAACAATCAAGAAGCTCTGCAGAACAAAGCAGCCCATTTGATTGTCAGCCCATCCACCATGTTAATCATTCACTTCCTCCACTGTTGGTGCACTGTGGCTGCAGTTAGTACCATCTATAAGATCTACAAGATGCACTGCAGCAACTCACCTCCCAAATCCATAATCTCTACCGTCTAGAAGGACAAGGGAAGCAGGTGCATGGGAACACCATTTCCAAATTCCTCTCCAAGGCATACACCATTGCCATTTCTTCATTGTTGCTCAGTCAAAATCCTGGAGCTCCTTATATAACTGTGGGGGTACTTTCACCACATTGACTGCAGTAATTGAAGAAAGTGGCTCACCACCACCACCTTCTCAAGGACTAGTGATGGGCAATAGATGTTGGCCTTGCCAGTAATGCCCACATCTTGTGAAAGAAAAAAAAATAAAATAAAAAGTCCCAAACCAATATGGTAAACTCTTAACTGCTCTTTACATTGGCCTAGAAAACCATCAATCTGGTCAACTAGGCATGGGCAATAACTGCCAGCCTTGCCAATGATGCCCAAAACCCAAGGATGACATTTTAGAAGACAAATTAAAGTCCTTCATGTTCATCAGAAAGGGACATGTAAAATTGTAACTTTATTTTTCATCCTCTGATATTGGATACTGATGTTGTGGACCTCCCTGGGATGTATGTTAAATTGTAAATGATTATCAAATGTGGGGTCTCAATTAACTGGACCCACACACATGTGTCTCATACATTCTTTATAGACTCTCAAACAGTCCAGAGCTTAACTAATTTATTGGTCTGCTTGATACTGGGGACAAAAGTTTAACAAATCTTATTGAGCTGCACTGAGAACAACTTATATAGCACCTTTAATGCGATAAATCGTGCCACGGCACTTCACAGGAGTAATATAAAACAAAGTATGACACTGAGCCACAAAAGGAAATATTAGGTAGATGAGCAAAAGTTTGGTCAAAGAGGTAGGTTTTATGGAGTACGTTAATGGAGGAAATGAGGTGGAGAGGCCGAGAGGTATAGGGAGGGTATTTCAGAGTTCAGGGCCTAGGCAACTGAAGATGTGGAAACTGGCAAGGCAGCTAAAATGGCCAGCTGAGAACTGGTCTCGTTTATGTGATACGACCAGGAGAGAAAGGTGTCTAGGGATCTTTGAGCCCTCACCTGCTCTCATCGTAACAGGGTTTTGTTTATAAAACACTTTTTAGCTCCCCCTTGGTGAATCCTTGTTCACCGCTTTCCAATTATAAAAAGGAAAGAAATGAACACAAACAGGCTTTCTTAGGTTTAAAGAAAAGTAAAATTTATTAAAACTTAAACTCTACTTCGGTTAACGCCTACGGATACATGCTGCGCCCCATGCTAGCGTGCATATGTGATTAGAAACATGCAAATAGAGACAGAAAAGAGAAGAAAAATAAAGTGTAAAGATTTGAAACAATATCTGAAGAGTTGTTGTTACAGTTCTTCGAGCTCAATGTATAGTCCTTGCTTGTAGGTAGATCTTGCTTTTCATTGGGGCCCAGTATTTTTCTTAAACCTTGTTCACTGTTGGAGACTTTTCTCTCTTGGGATTCATACGTCTTAAATGGATTCTGAAGCTGGTGAGAAAGGGAGCTGACAGGAGAGAGATGTTCTCAGTCCAGGAGCAAAACTGCCTTCTGAGTTCAAATTCTCTGTAGCGTGTTCAAAAAAAGACTTTGCAACAACCAGTTGGCTATGTGACCAGTTGGCCAAATCAGTTCTGGTCCTTGTGGATTGTTTTGTCCTGGCAGACCTTGGAATGTCTCCTCTAAACACAATACCTGGTGATCAAAGGTCCATTGTGAGTTAAGTTGGAGCAGGGAATAGCCCCTTTGTCCTTTCAAGCACAGTCTGTCAACATGCAAAAATGTCTTTCCAGGCAGTCTGGCAGCCCTTGTAATAGACGTTCTCTCTTCCCAGCAACAATTTAAAATTTAATGTCCATGTGGCAAAACTAATACGCCTCATTCTTGGCAGGTGGGGGCCTGCATGACACCTCCACACCCAGAAGAATGAAATGTGATTTGAGAAGCGCATTTCATTAAGAGAACTACAGTGAGCTCGAAGCACAGTAACAACAAAACCATCTTCAGAGATTGCCTCAAACATTTCCACTTTAATTTTTCCTTCTGCTCTTTTCTGTCTATTTGCATGTGTGTATCATGTATGCATGCTAGTGTGGGCACGTGTGTATCTGTAGGCATCAACCAAATTAGAATTTAAGTTTAAATAAATTTCAAAATCTTATTTCTTTAAACCTAAGAAAGCCTGTTTGTGCTCGTTTCTTTGCTTTATAATTGGAAAGAGGTGAACAAGGATTCACCAAGGAGAAGCTAAAACTTTTAAAAATTAAACCCTGTTACAGTAAGACCAGGTGAAGGCTGAGAAGGACCCCGAGACACCTTTCTCACCTGGTCATAACAGTAACATTCGTGCAGTCAGTGATACCCTGCACCATGGGGAAGCCTGCCATCCATGCAGACTCGCGTGTTTGGTCTGTCTGCATGTATCTTTCATGCTCAAATGAGATGAAACTGACTCTTTCTGTATACAGAGCCTCAGAGACCTCCATTATGCTGCAGTGCATTGAAACTGCGAGGTGTTGCTTATATCTCCAGCAGTGGCCTGGAAGATGCCAGATGCATAAAATTAAGAACCATACTCACCTTGACTGCCACAGGCAATACATTTCTGGCCCAACTTTGAGGTTGCAATTGTGACTGCAGCTGTTGGCCGATTTCAGTCAAGACCTCTTGTGAAGTGAAGACGTCTCAAATGCTGGTCCTCACTGAAGTTGATGCAAGAGAATTGCTTCCGAAAGACACTCAGCAAATGTGGCTTCCTGTAGAGAACCCTTTGCCACCCTCCAACTGCCCTCTTCCAGCAGCTTGTCCTGCTCTGCATAGGCTCTATTCATTTTCCCCAGTCATGCTCAATTCTCAGAGGAGGCCCTACCAAGCCATCTATTTCTGAAGCAACTCTTTTCAGCACTTGCATTTAAATCAACAAAAAACATACAGCACCAGCCAGACCTAGTCAAAATTTAGCAGAGTATAGGAAAGCTCCACATATAAAATGCGTGCAATTGCACCAGCAGCCAGAAGAAATAATCTAGCAACTAACTGGTAAGGAAATGATTATCTCTTTAAATAACTTCATTTCATTTAATGCATACTCAGCTGTGCGAGGTTAAGAAAGGACGTACATGGAGTGTGTAGTTTGAAAATGACAACTTTGGCGACAAATCAACATTGCATGCTAACTGATGTCTTAATTTGAGCTCCATGATGTCTGTCATTATCAGATGTGTGCATACAAACCCCTCTACCATGATGCCATCAGGCACAGGTCCCATTGGAAATGTGCAAATGGCATCTGGGATGCCATTTTCAAGCATTCTGGATGCTGAAAGGATGTTTCCCCTTGTGGGAGAGACTAGAGCTAGGGGACACAGTTTAAAAATAAGGAGTCACTCATTTAAGACCAAGATGAGCAGAAATTGTTTTCTCTCAAAGGATTGAGAGTCTATGGAGCTCGCTTCCTCAGAGTGGTAGAGGCAGGGTCATTGAATATTTTTTTAAGATAGAGGTAGATAAATTCTTGACTAACAAGGGAGTCAAAGGGTATTGGGGGTAGGTGGGAAAGTGGATTAGAGGCCACAGTCAGATCAGCCACAATCTTATTAAATCGCAGAGCAGGTTTGAAGGGGCCAAATGGTCTACTCCTGCTTCTGATTCGTATGTCCGTATTAGGAGACCGTCCAGTGCCTAAGAAATGTTTCCTCTCAACTAAAATGCAAGTGATCCTAAAAAGTAAATTTTTTTTTAGGTGTGCTGAACAGTATGAGGGTTTACAAATACTCTGGGCAGAATCTTAGCAGCCCCGCGAAGGGGCAGGGGGGTGCAGGGAGGAGCAAAATTAGAAAATAGTGTTTTGGGTCAGCTCCCCAAAGTGTTCCCACCAAGAAATCTTGCAGGAGGTCATTAAAGCCCAACTGGGGGCAAGTTGATGATGGGGCTGGAATCTTCCCAACGTCGGACAGACCCACACTGAGACTGGAGCCCGGCTGATACCTAGAGGTAGCCTCGTGGTGACAGACCAGTGGGGGGGGGGGGCCATCCATGCCTCCTCTCAATACCCCCATCGTGGAACTGCTGGGATGAGAGGGCCACAGCTGTGGCTACAAGCTATCCTATTGAGGAGCTCCCCTTCATCAATGATGGCCTGACAGTTGTGGCTCTTCCTTAATTTTAAGTTTTCAGAAGGCTTCAGAGAGTGCCTCTATCTTGATGTGCCCTTGTGCTCCCCTACCTGACTCAGCAGCCCCACCTCTCCCGATGGGGCTTCCAGAAGTCCAAAGCTTTGGGCCCTCTGGCTGGGCCTCCTGCCTTGGGAACCAACCTGCCATATTTAATTGGACATCAAATGTGAAGGTGCCTTCTTAATTGGCTGCCTCCCAAAGGTCGTGATTCCATGCGACCAACTGATACCAGTGTGGTCAGGGCCTGCATTTGGTTCCAAATGCCAGAAAAGTTTCAAAGCTGGTAAGAGTCCATCCTCTGAGAGCAAATTTTCTGAAAGGCCAATCAGCTGCCACTAATACATTAGTTTCGGATACCTCACAACCCATTATAAAATTCTTTTATAGTCACACATTCTATAGCACAAGTAAATGGTACATTACAACAAAGGACTAGCTTTTTTAAATTCATTCATGGGATACGGGCATCAGTGGCAAGGCCAGCATTTATTGCCCATCCCTAATTTCCCTTTTTAAATGCTGCAGTCCATACAGTGAAGGATTCCATGACTTTTTCTAGTGGCTTGATACAACTGAGTGCCTTGCTAGGCCATTTCAGAGGGCAGTTAAGAGTCAACCACATTGCTGTGGGTCTGAAATCACATATAGGTCAGAGCAATAAAAGACACTAGGTGCATTAATAAACCAGTTGGGGTTTTACAACAAACTGATAGACAAGTATTAGATTTGTGACACTTATTTTTTAAACTCCTGATTTTTACTTAAATAACTTCAGACACAAACTGCCATATTGGCATTTGAACGCACAGCTCTGGATTACTAGTAAACCAGAGGCCTGGACAAGGCAGTAACATAACCACTATGCTACCTTATCCTGCCAGCTGCAAAAGTGACCCCAGACATTGGCTACCATATGTATCAATACATACATTTGTGTTGAAAAATGAATAGTTCCAACACAGAAAATATCTTGTATTAGAACAGTTTAGGCAGGTGTTTATGCAGTTCAGCAGACTGTGTGGCTTCAATTCTCCCGGTTTTACTGGGAGAAAACCTTTTCTGTCCTCAGACAAATCCTCCATCAGCACACATGCTGAGAAGTTTGAACATGGCCTCATGGGAGGTATAAGTCATGGAAAGAAAAGGTGATAAGATGGCAAAGCAATTTCCCCCTACCTTACATGTGATCTGCATTCTTTAATGCAAGAAAAGAATTGTTCATCACTGCACATAGCAACAGCACAAATACATATAAAAACAATGGGGAGAGATCACATTACCTTTTGACAGAGATGTAAAATGGGCTGTTGTGGATTCGCCTACATGTCCTACATTCTGCCCAATTTTCCTTTTCAGTTTCACACTTCTCTCCCCCCCCCCAGCCACACATTAACATTTCTAAAATTTGTTATACAGACTCAACAAGGCAATTCTCCATGTTGGAAGCAAATTTGTACAGCAGCCCAATTCTGGTCCTTTGGTGCAAGATTATTGGGGGGCGCAATATTCATCAAATACTTTAGGCGCTAAACAGCCTCCAAGGTAGATTGGCTCATGTTTAGCACAAGATGCCATCTTGATAAACAAATTAATGGTCACCCAGAGACTAGTTAAACAACTAGTTAGCATTTAAATTGCCCACTCGCGCTCATTCAGTGGCTGTATGGCTAGAGTTTCAGCTAACGTCCTCTCTTAACACTGACATCATCCTCATCATCCTCTTAGACCTCAAATATCATATCCAACAATCAATGTGCCCTCTCCCTTAAACCCTAAGTCATCCTGCAACATACCACTGTATACCAACCAGGACACCCCACACTTCCAGTGAAAGCATCAGTGAGGAGGCCACAAATACAGCTTCACAAAAATTGCATCTAATTAGTACTTAAGTGCTAAACATGCAGCTGGCTGGTTTAGCAGCTGCAGTTAAGCTCAAATTATGTTAATCAGCAATTAGGACCAAAATTGTGTGCTAAATCTAGACTTTCAAACAGGTGAGTCTCATGATCATTGCACCCATTCAGCAACTGATTTCCCCTTTTGCTCAAATAACCCTCAGCAACTTCATAGCATAATATTTGTTTCTTTCAAGTTGTGATTCTTTTTAAGAGGGGTGTGGAGAGCCTTAAAAACAAGTTTAATGAAAGAAACAATCCACACTGACTGGTACACATCAGTACAAAAGCAGAGATGGTGCATATTTAGGTGGTGACAATGAAACAGGAGGTAGTTTTAGTTTGCTTTTTCCTATAAAGTTCAAAGCCATTGCTCTGCCCAAAGCATCCCTGCACCTATTTGTACAGCTGTTGGTGTCCTGCATCACAAATATGTATTTCAACAAGTGAAAAACATTCTCATGAAGAGAAGCATTCTTTGTCTTTAACATCCTGTGAATGTGTAAAGCCCTAAGGCAATCATGAGACTTAGATATTTGATTTCCTTTTTTCTATGCTTGGAACTTTAAAGATTTAAGTAAGTGTTTTTAGTTCTTAAGTAAGAACTTTAAAGATAGGAAGCTCCAGGGAAATGTAACAGCAAATTGCCAGATAAAATTACAGTCAAGGCCCTTTAATTGTTTCAGGCCAGGTTTTATTATGAGATTCAGTGCCAAAGACATAACTGTTTGTTATTTTCTATGTATGGAGAGGGAGCAAAACTGTATGTATTGACTCTATAAAATTTGCTGTTTGTTTATGATACTGTTCAATTATCTAGTTATCGATAAATCTGCTTGGCAGTTTATAGCCTAAACCATTCTACTGGCCTCCAAGTTCAAGGACATTATGGTCTAGATATTAACTTCCCACAAGGGGGGAGGGAGAGGGGGTGTGGAGTTAAACCATCACAGAATCACGGAATAATACAGGGCAGAAGAGGCCCTTCGGCCCATCGAGTCTGCACCGATACATTAAAACACCTGACCTGTCCACCTAATCCCATTTGCCAGCACTTGGCCCATAGCCTTGAATGTTATGATGTGCCAAGTGCTCATTCAGGTACTTTTTAAAGGATGTGAGGCAACCTGCCTCTACCACCCTCCCAGGCAGGGCATTCCAGACCATCACCACCCTCTGGGTAAATCCCCCTTAAACCTCCCGCCCCTCAGCTTAAACTTGTGACCCCTCGTAACTGACCCTTCAACTAAGGGGAACAGCTGTTCCCTATCCACCCTGTCCATGCCCCTCATAATCTTGTACACCTCAATCAGGTCACCCCTCAGTCTTCTCTGCTCCAGTGAAAACAACCCAAGCCTATCCAACCTCTCTTCATAGCTTAAATGTTCCATCCCAGGCAACATCCTGGTGAATTGCCTCTGCACCCCCTCCAATGCAATCACATCCTTCCTATAATGTGGCGACCAGAATTGCACACAGTACTCCAGCTGTGGCCTTACCAAAGTTCTGTACAACTCCAACATGACCTCCCTGCTTTTGTAATCAATGCCTTGATTGATAAAGGCAAGTGTCCCATATGCCTTTTTCACCACCCTATTAACCTGCCCTTCTGCCTTCAGTGATCTATGGACAAACACGCCAAGGTCCCTTTGTTCCTTGGAACTTCCCAGTGTCAGGCCATTCATTGAATACTTCTGTGTCACATTACTCCTTCCAAAGTGTATCACCTCTCACTTTTCAGCGTTAAATTCCATCTGCCACTTTTCTGCCCATTTGACCATCCCGTCTATATCTTCCTGTAACCTAAGACACTCCACCTCACTGTTAACCACTGAGCCAATCTTTGTGTCATCCACGAACTTACTGATCCTACCCCCTACATAGTCATCTACGTCGTTTATATAAATGACAAACAATAGGGGACCCAGCACAGATCCCTGTGGTACGCCACTGGACACTGGCTTCCAGTCACTAAAACAGCCATCTGTCATCACTCTCTGTCTCCTACAGCTAAGCCAATTTTGAATCCACCTTATCAAGTTACCTTGTATCCCATGTGCATTTGCTTTCTTGATAAGTCTCCCATGTGGGACCTTGTCAAAGGCTTTGCTGAAATCCATGTAAACTACATCAACTGCACTACCCTCATCCACACACCTGGTCACATGCTCAAAAAATTCAATCAAATTTTTTAGGCATGACCTCCCTCTGACAAAACCATGCTGACTATTCCTAATCAAATTTTGCCTCTCCAACTGGTGATTAATTCACTCCTTCAGAATTTTCTCCAATAGTTTGCCTACCACTGACGTGAGACTCACTGGTCTGTAGTTCCCTGGCTTATCTCTACAACCTTTCTTAAATAGTGGGACCACATTAGCTGTTCTCCAGTCCTCTGGCACCTCCCCCGTGGCCAGAGAGGAATTAAAAATTAGAGTCAGAGCCCCTGCAATCTCCACCCTCGCCTCCCACAGCATCCTGGGACACAAATTGTCCGGACCTGGAGATTTGTCCACTTTTAAGCCTTCCTAAACCTCCAATACCTTGTCACTCCCTATGACAATTTGCTCAAGAACCTCACAGTCTCTCTCTCTGAATTCTATATCTACATCCTCATTCTCTTGGGTGAAGACAGATGTTAAGTATTCATTCAACACCCTACCAATGTCATCTGGCTCCACCCACAAATTTTCCCCTTGGTCCCTAATGGGTCCTACTCTTTCCCTGGTTATCCTCTTCCCATTGATATACTTATAGAATATCTTGGGATTTTCCCTACTTTTACCAGCCAGAGCTTTCTCATATCCCCTCTTTGCTCTCCTAATTGCTTTCTTAAGCTCCATCCTTCACTTTCTGTACTCCACTAATGCTTCCATTGATTTGCTCTCCTTGTATTTGCTAAAAGCCTCTCTTTTCCTTCTCATCATACCCTGAATGTTTCTGGTCATCCATGGTTCTCTGCGCTTGTTGCTCCCAACTATTACCCGAGAGGGAACATGTTGTGCCTGTACCCTCCCCGTTTCCTTTTTGAATGCCCCCCACTGCTCTTCTGTAGATTTCCCGACAAGTAACACTTTCCAGTCTACCTTGGCCAGATCCTGCCTTATTTTACTAAAATTTGCTCTCCCCCAATCCAAAACCATTTTTTGCAACTAGTCTATTTCTTTCTCCATAACAAGCTTAAATTGTACTATGTTATGGTTACTATCATCAAAATGCTCCTCCACCAACACATCAACCACCTGTCCGGCTTCGTTCCCCAGAATTAGGTCCAGCACTGCACCCTCCCTTGTTGGATCCTCTACATATTGAGTTAAAATGTTCTCCTGTATACATTTTAAGAACTCTACTCCATCTAAGCCCTTAACACGATGACTAACCCAATTAATGTTGGGAAAGTTGAAATCACCTAATATAATTACCCTATTATTTTTACACACCTCCGCAAATTGCGCACATATTTGCTCCTCAATTTCCCGCTGACTATCTGGGGGTCTATAATAAACACCTAGCAATGTGGCTGTCCCTTTTTTATTCCTAAACTCTACCCATAAAGCTTCATTTGATGCCCCCTCCAAGATATCATCTCTCCTTACTGCAGTAACTGACTCCTTAACTAATATTGCAACACCCCCTCCTCTTTTACCCCCTCCTCTGTCTCGCCTGAAGATTCTATTTCCCAGGATATTGAGCTGCCTATCCTGCCCCTCCCTCAACCATGTTTCCGTGATGGCTACTATATCACAATTCCACGTGTCAATCATTGCCCTTAACTCATCCTGCAATACTCCTGGCATTAAAGTAGAGGCCTTCCATCCTGGTCTTCCTGGTCAAATGCACAAATGTCTTGCCAGTTGCAGTTGCTGTTTTTATGGTAGCAGATATTGTGGCATCTGAGTGTCCTGTCATTGAAAGTCAGGATACATTATCAATTTATTTAAATAACACCCGCCTCCCCCCCCCCCCGCCCTCCCCACACACCATCCACCACCCCTTCAAGTGCAGTTGGGAGCAAAATTTAAAACTTGCTCCCGTGAAGATTTCCGAGGGGTCGAAATATCCTGCAATGAAATGGAGGCGTGTTGCTGACTCCACAAGATAAGTGCCTTTCCTGCAGGATTGTTCCCCTCGACACCTCAAGGAAGCCTTTGGCCTCCCTCTTCTTGATCGCAGCCTTTCTTTCTACTCCCCTCCTGATAGGCAATTTCCCCCACTGCAGCCCCATACCCTCTTCTCCAAGCTGTGATGACCGATCTTATACCCATTGTTATGTCTTCTGGTTCCCATAAGTTAGAAATAATCACACTTTAGACTTGAAAAGAATGGAATTCTTTGTGTTTTAAAGCAACTTTCCATTCTGCTCAATAGGAACTGGCTTTAGAGCAGTGTAGTGTTACATGACTCCAGTGCGGCAGTGAATGCAACACCCTGGAACACACTTACAAATATCAATTAGTTCCTAGCTCTTCATGAATAATATAACAGTATATAACATCCCTCTTTCCTTAAAACATAATGCCTCTATATTAATATACTGTTCCAATCATTAACTTTTTTTTCTAAACTAAAGAAGATTAACTATCGACTTTTAGAAATAAACTGAACTTTTAGAGTCTTTTATAGCTTGTTTGTTTTTCTAAAAATATTATTCATGGTATCGCTTAGGTGGTACGATGTTGTGCCTCCAGCTTGTAGACTTGGCATTTGTTGCTCTCAGTGGTGAGTTGGCATGTTGCACAGGCGATATGAGTGTTGCTCCAGGTGTTGCTAATGTGTGTCACTTGCTGGTGACGTTGTTGATGATGTCTCACTGGATAGTGATGTTTCCAGTGTTGTTAATGATCTTTTCTGTTTTTCCAGCTCAGGTGTAGGTTGAATATAGACCCTGTTTCTTTTCATATGCTTACTGGTTTCAATCTCAATAATGTATGACCTTGGAGTCTCAGATTTAGCTTCATCAGTAACTTTTGCTGGGCTCCAGATTTTCATGATTTGATCCTGTACATGTACAGTTTGTCCTTTCAACAGCTCAGGTAGGGATTTAGATGCTTTTTAAAGTGTTGATCTCCTCTTAACTGTTCTTCAGTGAGTTGTTGTCTCTCTTCCTCCTGGTCACTTGGAGGATGTATTTTGCTTAGCAGAGCTGACTTATACTTTCTTCAATTCAACAGCTCTGCAGGTGATTTCATGTCAGCCTTAAGAGATGTGAATCAGAATTGACAATAAGGCCAGGTTTGAGTCTTCCTTCATCTCTCAGCACTTTGGGCTCTTTTGACCATCTGGACATGTCTTTCTATAAACACATGTCTCCGTGGGTAGATGAGGTGATGATGTTGAACCCATACCGTTTAGTGAATTCTTTGAACTCACTGGAGGTGAATTTGGTGCCATTGCCACATATTAATCTTTCAGAAACTCCTTGCTCAGTGAAGAGAACTAGTACTGCTGAGAGGATTGTTGTGGCTGTCAAGTTTTTCACCTTCTGGATATAAGGGAACATTGAGTAGTAGTCTGTGACTATGAAATACCATTCTTGATTTTCGGTGAATAAATCAGCTCCTACAGTATGCCATGGTCTGGGTGATACTTCAGTGTCTATCATCTCCTCTTTCTGCTGTGTGTTTCTGTACTTCTGGGATGCATTCCATGTAGACACCATATTTTTGATATCTTTGTATATGTCTATCCAATACACAGCTGATCTGACTCTGAGCTTACACTTCTCCATTACCATTTGACCTTCATGTATCTTTTGCATTGTTTTTGGTATGATTATTCTGCATCTGGGCTAGCAAAACATAATCTTCTAGTGAGATGTCATCTCTGATAGACTAGTACTGCCATATTGCTGGCTGTGTTTTCTGTATCTTATCAAGCCATCCCTGGATCACTTGCTGAGAGAGCATCTATAACTCCTTGTCTTTGCTAGTCTCATCTCTAATTTGACTCAGTTTCAGTGGTGTTATGTTCACCAGGTGATGAACCTTTATACCTATATCTTTTATCTCGTGTTTCTCCGGTGGCAACAATTGAGATAGGGTATCTGCCTGCACCATTTGTCTACCTGGTTTGTATTTCAGAGTGAAATCGTAACTCTGAAGAATAACTTCTGCAGTCTTGCTGGTGCTTTTGTTACCAGGACTTGTTTTTGTATTAAAACTTAGTATTCTGTGTTTTTAAAAACAAAAAAGGATTTCAATGGACCTTGAGACACCTGCAAAGAGTTGAACTTTATGGATGTTTTGAAAGGAAGTTCTACTAAAGCTGACTGGTAAACTAGTAAACAAGGACTGGAATGCAGGTAATTTCAAGGAAACCAGCAGGGGGTTGACCTCAGAGCTACCCTCTGTTATGACAAGAGAGAATTTATGACTGGGCATGTGACCTGTTTCAGGAAGGTTTTGGTTTCAGTTTGTAACTTTAAAAAGCCAGTGGATTTGGACAAAAAGCAGGCATTTGAAATTTGATTTTGACCTGCCTGGAGATCAGAAGAAGACCCAGAACAAGTATTACCGCCCTGTAAAGGAATCCTGCATCCCTTGAGAAGAAACCCTATACTTGATTGTGGCAGATTCCTATTGCCTCCTGTCTCTGAAGAATCCCTGCATCAAGCTGTACTGTTGCCTCCTGGCTTTAAGTAATCCAGAATATTAGAAGAAACCTTTTACTGCTATACTGCTGCTGTAAAACCTAAGAAGATCCTTGTTGCTGCACACCTGATGGAAGACCCTACGTGAAGCCTTCTACTGTTGAGGTTCTTTGAACACTTACCTATCACAGACTGTTCATCAACCTTGCCTGGAATGACTTTGAGTGGCATCCGACTATTTGACTTTGGGACACCTCACCAAACCGAGGAACTTCCTTCCAGATCATGAAAGACTAAGTGTTTTTTTATTATTCCTTTCATTCCTATGAAACAGCTGTAAACCAAAATCCCACTTTTCCAGTTAACCGGGTTTTTTTTTGGATATATGTGCACGTGCATGAGGGTGAGGGAAAATAAGGAGCTTTAATATTTCAATTTGTATATAGATTTATGTAATTATTGATTTTATAATAATTAGTTAATTTTTGTTGTTGATCAATGAAACCTGGTTGGTATGCTTTATTCTGGGGACAAATAGAGTATCTAATTGGCTATTTCGGTAAGTAAGAAACATTTATTAATATGTTGTGACATGTAGAGAAGTGGGACTGAATTAACTGTGTACTTCTCGCACCTTGGTCGTAACATTTTACATAGATTTTTCTTGTAGATCTGCTCCATTGAATGATGATTACTCTCCACTATGAATTTTCTCCCGTAAAGATATGTGTGGAACTTCTCACATCCATACAACACTGCCAAAAGCTCTCTTACTATGTTGACATATCTGGTCTCAGTTGATGTTAGAGATTTGGATGCAAATGCCATTGGCTTTCCCTCTTGTACCAGGCTGCTCCCAGTCCTTTTGTAAAATCATCTACTTGCAGAATGACAGGTTTCTTTCTGTCATAGTATGACAGACTTGTCTCCTTGCAAACTCCCTTTTTGAGTTTGTTGAAATTCCTGTCATGTGACTCTGACCACTGGTACTCTGCATCTTCTTTCATCAGACCTCACAGGTTTGCTGTGTGTTCCAACATATGTGGTATGAAGGAGCTTATATGTTGGATCAAGCCAAGGAAACTTCTCAACTCTCCCTTGTCTCTTTGGGCTTCCATCCCTGAGATAGCTGAGATTATTTCAAGGCTCAGCTTGACACTGTCAGGTGTGTACACCATTCAGAAGAACTGGCATTCTGTCACCTTCGCTGTGCATTTGTCTGTGTTTAGCTTCATCACAGCTTTCCTGGTACTCTCCATGGCTTCATGTAGATGGTAGGCACAATCTATTCCATCTACACCTTATATATCTGGATATTATCAGCTATGCCAACTTCTCCTTTATGTCCTCAGTGTGCCTCATCTACTTTCTCCTGGAACACATCTAGGCTCACTTTAAGGTCAAAAGTTAGATGCAGGAATTTGTACCATCCAAAGGGATATACTGAATATTGTCAACAGTGAAGATTCCTCATCAAGCTTCACGTTCCAGTAGCTATTTCTGGCATCACGCTTTCTGAAAACATTTGCCTCTGCCAGTGCTGGTGTAGGGTAGTAAGTCCTCTTAATTGCTTGGTTAAGATATTTGTGATCCAGGCAAATTCTTAGCTGTCCATTTAGCTTCTCTCTCACCACGGTGGAATATACCCAATCTGTAGGTTATGTGATTATGGTGATCATCTTATTTTCTTCCATCTATTGGTTATGTGGGGGATGAATCATTGGTTTAATCGTTGGGTCAATAATGATATCATACTCAAAATCTTCAAAGCATCCAAACGTGTCATCAAAACACTGTGGGTACAGTTGTACCAGATCTTCTTTGTTTTTGATCAGAGAGCACTTTTGAATGATGTGCTATCTTCAACCCTCTGTCACCTCCTTCACCTCATGGTTTAGTGAGACAATCTGCAGCTCTTCGCAACTGTTCAAATTTAGTATAGCAGGATCATCTGTTTCAGTGATGTAGAACATACAGTTGACATCTTTCCCTTTGTTTGTCCCTCAGATTTGGGTTGCTCCGAGTAGTTGACTCTCATTTCCCTCGTATACTGTTAGCATGACATTGTTCAGTTTCAGAGCACCTTTCCATGGATAACCATTTTCTTCCAAATTTTCAGGAAATATCATTGGGTATAGTCTGAGCGGGATGATGTTACTCTGTGCTCCAGTATCAATCTTCATATTTATCGTTGTGGACTTATTTCTCACCCTCTTCCTGATCTGAATGATTGTGTGAATTTCATTTTTCTGGAAATAGTCGCATCCAGACATTTCATGCAGTTTTACGTTCCTATGTCTATCGTGTTCTCGAACTCATTGTAATCTTTCAGGATATGGATGTTTCGATTCCTTTTTCACCTCATGCACCCTGTTGCTCTGTCTCTGGTGACTCGTTTACCACCTTCTTCCTTTGCTCTGCACATTTTTTCCCAGTGAATATTTTTTTTATTCTTTCATGGGATGTGGGCTTTACTGGCTAGGCCAGCATTTAGTGCCCATCCCTAATTACCCTTGAGAAGATGGTGGTGAGCTGCCTACTTGAACTGCTGCAGTCCATATGGGGTAGGTACGCCCACAGTGCTATTATGAAGGGAGTTCCAGGATTTTGACCCAGTGACAGTGAAGGAACAGCGATATACTTCCAAGTCAGGATGGTGTGCGGCTTGGAGGTGAACTTGCAGGTGGTGGTGTTCCTATGCATATGCTGCCCTTATCCTTCTAGGTGGTAGAGACTGTGGGTTTGGAAGGTGCTGCCTATGGAGCCTTGATGCGTTGCTGCAGTGCATCTTGTAGATGGTACACACTGCTGCCACTGTGCGTCAGTGGTAGAGGAAGTGAATGGTTGTGGATGGGGTGCTGGATGATGTTGAGTTTCTTGAGTGTTATTGGAACTGCACCCATCCAGGCAAGTGGAGAGTATTCCATCACATTTTTGACTTGTAGATGGTGGACAGGCTTTGAGGAGTCAGGAGGTGAGTTACTCGCTGCAGAAATGCCAGCCCCTGACCTGCCATGGTACTTATATGGGTACTCAGTTCAGTTTCTGTTCAATGCTAACCCCCCAGGCTGTTAGTGGGGGATTCAGCGATGATAATGCCATTGAATTTCAAGGGGAGATGGTTAGATTCTCTCTTGTTTGATATGGTCATTTCCTGGCACTTGTGTGGCACGAATGTTACTTGCCACGTATCAGCCCAAGCCTTGATATTGTCCAGGTCTTGCTGCATTTCTACACAGACTGCTTCACTACCTGAGGAGTTGCGAATGATGCTGAACATTGTGCAATCAACATCCCCACTTCTGACTTTGTGATTGAAGGAAGGTCATTGATGAAGCAGCTGAAGATGGTTGGGCCTAGGACACTACCCTGAGGAACTCCTCCAGTGATGTCTTAGAGCTGAGATGTTTGACCTCCAACAACCACAACCATCTTCCTTTGCGCTAGTATGGCTCCAACCAGCGGAGAGTTTTCCCCCTGATTCCCCTTGACTCCAGTTTTGCTAGGGCTCCTTGATGCCATACTCAGTCAAATGCTGCCTTGATGTCAAGGGCAGTCACTCTCACCTCAACTTGGCCTTTCTGCAAGCTCTGCAGATTAATCCATATGCAGGACATTTCCTTCTTTCTGTGAATTCATGAGATCGTTCTCAGCTCCTCCAAGTCTTTCTGTCTGTTTGGTGTACATTCTTTTGTTGTTGTTTCACTGCATCAACCCTGCTACCTTTCTCTAGGCTTAACTGAAGGCTAGCCATTTGGGTAGTCAATGTCTTCCTCTGTCTGCTCGTGGCTTCATGTGCTCTGGCAATGTCTACAGCCTGCCATATTGTGAGCGTGTCCTTTCCAGTTGGAGATTTTTGTACTTCAAGGAGTACAGAACCCCAAATTAGCTGATCTATCAGCCGTTCATCTGTGTCTTTAAATTTACATTTCCTGGCTGCATTTTTTAATCTTATTACAAAATTGTCAATGGGCTCACTTAAATCCAGCCTGAGGCCTTGAAATTCATATCGGTAGATCCGATTATGTGATTTTGTTTGGGTTTCTGCTGTCATCTTGGCTCTCAGCTATTAAACATATTTAATCCTTTATCTCCTGCCCACAGAAGGATTTGGCTGACCCTCCTTTTTGCAAGTGCCTTTTAGAAAACTACTGACTGTCAATCTGCACTTCTGTTTAAACTTCTCAAATGTCTTAATGATATCATCAGCTTCCCAATTCTTTATGGGCTGTAGTTGTGTATTCATTGCTGTGCCGGTGGTCATTTAGTTTTCGCACAATTCATTCAGTTTTTTCCCTTTGGCACTAATTTAATTTTTCAATTTAATTCAGCATTAAATTCATTTAAAATGTTTCAGGCTTCTCACAGACACCTGCTGCCACTATATTATGTCTTCTGGTTCCCATAAGTTAGAAATAATCAGAATTTAGACTTGGAAAGGCTGGAGCTCTTTGTGTTTTAATACAGCTCTTGGTAGGAACTGGTTTTAGAGTGGTGTCGTGTTTTACATCACATAACTCCAGTGTGGCAATGAATGTAGCACTCTGGAACACATTTACACATAAGAATTAATTCCTAGCTAATTATTTCCTAGCTCTTTATTAATAATTTAACAATATATACACCTGTGCCTCAATGACCAACCTTCCTCCCTACACAACCTGCCATGATTGCCGGGGGACCGTCTCCAAGTTCATCAGTTTTCCCACCCAGCCACTGCCCGGGTTGTCAATTTGGCTGGCTGTTCTACGGGAAACAGATCCAAAAATGGTTATGAGGTACTGGCATTAAATTTGGTAGGAATTCTGCATCCCAAGACTTGCCAGTTTCTTCGGCTGGTTTTGGCCTTCTCCACACTCTCCCCACCTCCCAGTAGATATTGAGGCCATGTGTGGGCACATGGTAAATCCTGTAAGCTGCATACGGTGACAGACATTTCTGTTCTATGTCACAATTACTCAGATCTCAGATATTGGCGTGTAAGGGAACAGTCTGTGGGAATGGGGGAACAAAGACTTGCTTAGCGAGGGTTGATGTTATGGCCATGGTCTTTCAACCAGATCATGAGGAAACAAAAACAAGAAATGCTGGAAATACTCAGTAGATCTGGCAGCATCTGTGGAGAGAGAAGCAGAGTTAACATTTCAAGTCAGTGACCTTTCATCAGAACAGGAGTCAGAAATCCGACAGGATTTTCGTACTCTGCTTTTCTCTCCACAGATGCTGCCAGACCTGCTGAGTATTTCCAGCATTTCTTGTTTTTATTTCAGATTTCCAGCATCTGCAGTATTTTGCTTTTATCATGAGGAAACAATCTGGGTAAAGACACCAACAAGGTATCACCTTCCCTCCAATCTTGAATAATAGTACAATTTTTCTCCGATTTTTACTGTTAATATATAATTCATTGTGCTCTGTTGTTTTCTGACTTCTGACATAAATATAAATTAAGGAAATATTGCTCAGCATTTAGAATACATTGCAAAATACAAAGATTTAGAATGGCATACTTGAAAGTGGAATGTTTAATTTATCAAAAAGGCTGTGCACAATCGCTTGAAAATAGTAACCTACACTGTTAATCAGAAAAATTGCTTTTGAAGAAGTATTGATGCTTTATAGAGAAAATGAAACAAATTCTGGTTACTTTTGCTGCAGTTAAAATGGTTTCCCTTGTGGTTAGTCCTGAGGGTGCTTCTCTCTCACTGAATGGGATACTGGGGCTTGAACTAAAAGGGGACAGGGCATAGTAAGATAGGAGCATAAGAACATAAGAAATAGGATCAGGAGTTGGCCATTCAGCCCCTCAAGCCTGCAAGAGCTTCAAAGGTGAATATTGGTAAAGTAATTTCAATTTCACAGAACACTGATGTATAGGTAAAATTAATTATGATTTTGTTGTAAATTTTGTAATTTTATTATGTTATCTTATTTCCAGGACTTTTTTTAACTGGTGAAAATTCAAGATAATGGCTATTTTCAAAACAAAAATTGGAATGATTCATTAATTGACCTTTGTCTGGAACAAGGGTAGGACAAAGTTTGGAGCAGAATGGTTCTGGTAGAACCTGATTTAAGGGTTGATGAGCAGGTTACTGGTGAGTAGTTACTGCTTCTTGTCATTGTTGATCATTTCTTTCATCACTCCACTAATGATTGGGAGTAAGCCATTAGCATGGTAACAGGTCAAGTTGATTTATCTTGTTTCTCATGGATAAGACTTTGCTACGTACTCTTTCGTATTGTCAGGTTATGAAGGTGCTTCCATTTTTAATTTTTTTGAGTGCTCATGTTCAAAAGAATATGGAAATACCTGAGGAGATGCTGGACTTTTTTTTTAGAAAGGCTAACTGGAAGGACACTTGGGACTTAAAAAAAAACTTACTGGAAGTCACATGTCTTAAGCTAAGTAAACTACAGGAGCCTTTCTGACTATCAGAGTTGTTTACAGAGAAGTGATATGTCTCGATTTATGGTGATCAAGAGTTGGTTTCATCTTCGGTTATTGTTTGGTGTTCAGTTGGGGTGTAAGCCGCTAACAGCGAGAGGCTACCAGCTCATCCTGTTCCATCTCTTTGAGAAACCCTGAGAATCCAGTGTGAGAACTAGAGAAACTGATGCAGAATTTCTCCTGAGAAGCTTCTGGAAGACTTTCTCTTCACATCTCCTAAATGAACTGCTTCTGGAAAGATCCCAGTAACAACTGCATGCATCTCCTGACACCCGTCTATGTGCATCCGGACGCCAGACCAACTGGAACATTCCATATCTTATCCTTTTTCTTCAAGAATTAATAAGTACTTGGCCAAAGTCTTTTTTTGTAAAGTTGATCTCTGCAGAGAAAGCTTCTTTATTTTTTCTTTAACCAGTGTGTGTGTATGTGTGTGATGGGGTTATTTAGCAGGGAATATATTTATACTTTCATATTTCAACCTGTGTGTTAATAAGCTTTGCATCTTTATTGAATCAGTCTTGTTTTATAATAAATTAATAATTTTGTTGTTTATTAAAGAAACTTGGTTGGCGGATTTTTATTCTGAAACTAAAATAAAATATATAATTGGCTGTATTGGTAAATAGGTAAAACATTTAAATATACGTGAAGACCTGTGGAGAAGTGGAACTCGGGAAAGACAGTGTTCTCCTCCATCCTCAGTCGTAACACAGGTAGATACAGTGCCATGGCAATACCAGAACAACTTAGCTACTTGTGGGTGTGGGGGGTATATGGGGTTGGTGGCTAGTTCTTGTGCCCAAGTCTTCAGTACGTGAGCTGGGATATTATCAGAATCCATAAACTTCCTTACGTCTGATCCACTCAGCCATTTCCAATTTCATATGGAGTGAATGTAACTGGCAGGAAACTGACATGATGGTGGGTATTTCAGGAGAACATTGAGTGCAATTATCCACTTCAAAGTTTTGGCCGAAGATGCTTGCAGAATCTTGATCCCTGTCTCCTGCATCTTCACATATTGAAGATGATGATGTTCATGGAGTCTCCTCCTCCTTTTATGTACTTAACTGTCTACCATCATTCTCAAATTGTAGGGTTTCAGAGCTTTGATTGTTGTGAGATCGCTTAGCCCTATCTATAGAAAACTGCTTTTGGTGTTACGCATGCAGGTAGCATTGTGCTGTAATTCACTAGGTTGGTACCTCATTCTGAAATACACCTGTGCTTCTCTGGCACACATTGAATCAGGGTTTGTCTCCTGATTTAATTGTTAAAGAAGAGTAAGAGATATGTTGGATCATCAGCATGAGACCTGTGACATCAGGATTCATAGGATCTTCAGCCGAGAACTGATGTCTCCTGATCCTTTCATCACCATTATCTTCCTCATTCTGTCATGCACCCGTTGTGCTATGTATTTCATGCAGTGCACTCCCCTCTGCCACACAGTCTAATGATGCCCAGGCAGATGTCTCTGGAATAGTGCTTGGGAAGCAGTAGTAATTGACACCACATGCACTGAGTGTCAGAAGCAGAGGGACCGTGTAGATCATCTTCCTCTGCTTCTTCTTCAGGCTCATCTAGAGGAGGAAAGAAGGATTTAGATGCATGCAGCAGCTGAAAGGGCAGCACAAGAGAAAGTCCTGAAGATACTAATTAACCATACTAATTAACTATCTACACCTTCTCCTTTGTTATCTCTTTCCCCACCCCACTTTACTTGCTTATAACCTTTTACATTTTTGATATTTGCTAGTTCTGAAGAAGGGTCACTGACCTGAAACGTTAACTCTCCTTCTCTCTCCACAGATGCTGCCAGACCTGCTGAGTGTTTCCAGCATTTCTTGTTTTTATTTCAGATTTTCAGCATCTGCAGTATTTTGCTTTTAATTTAGTGTTTAATTCATTGCCACTTCTCTTCCAGGAATGCCTACCTTGAAGAAGTTCTGCTCTTCTCTCCGACTGAATTTTCGTTTGTCTCTGTTACCTTGTTCACCTTCATTGCTTTCTATTTCCCTCCTGGTGTTTGATAAAGTCTCTACCAAAACTCGTTTTCACAGCCACATCTCCTTCCTCAGTGACTGTCTCCGGCTCCGACTTATTCCACGTGGATTCCAACTGCAGTTTCACCCATCATGTTTTGAATCCACCCAGGATTACAGGTATCTCCGAGAATACAACGTTCCTCGGACTGCTACTCTCGCCGCATCCTGGGATCCACACTCAGTGCTATGCGCCGCCACATGCACACACTGAACCTCTCTCTCCAGCAGCACCGCCTCACCTTATCTCAAAGCTGTTCGACTCCGCAGTTTCATTTCATCTTTCGTCTCATCCGACGATTAACAAAAAACTTTTTTTCTTCCTTTCAGGTGTCAAGGAACACAAGCTCCAGCAGCTGATGGGGACTAATGCCCCTCCAGATCCTTCTTCCCCTTCACTTCCCTATGACCCCACCCCTTCTGATCTGACCCCTTGCCGTGTATTCCCTATACCCTCTGACCTCCCCCTCTCTGACGCTGAACGTTCTGTACTCAGCAAAGGTCTCAGTTTTATCCCCTTACACACCCGCCTCAATAAATTTCGCGCTCGGCATGACGTTGAGCTCTTCTTCCGTCGCCTCTGCCTCCGGGCTCACTTCTTTGACCAGGAGTCCTCCCCCCGATCAGTAGACCCATTCATCCACCTCCAGCATGCTCCCTCTACCTGAACCCCTCCCCCAGCCTCTTACTCACTCTTGATCTTTTCATTGAAAACTGTCGGCGAGACATTGGTCATCTCAATTTCTCTGCCCCCCTCACTCACTCTAACCTGTCCCCTTCTGAACTTGATGCACTCCGTTCTCTCAGGTCTAACCCCGACATGATCATCAAACCTGCAGACAAGGGTGGTGCTGTTGTTGTATGGCGTACTGACCTCAGCCTTGCAGAGGCTCAGCGCCAACTCTCAAGACACTTCTTCCTATCTCCCTCTGGCCCATGACCCCACCACCGAACATCACGCTACTGTCCACAGGACTGTCACAGACCTCATCTCCGCTGGAGATCTTCCCTCTACAGCTTCCAACCTCATAGTCTCGTAACCCTGGACAGCCTGCTTCTACCTCCTTCCCAAAATACACAAACAGGACTGTCCCGGCAGACCTATTGTGTCACCCTGCTCCTGCCCCACTGAACATATTTCTTCCTATCTTGACTCTATCTTTTCTCCGCTGGTCCAATATCTTCCCACCTAATCCGTGACTCTTCTGACGCCCTACATCATTTTGACAATTTCCAGTTTCCTGGCCCCAACCGCCTTCTCTTCACTATGGACGTCCAATCTCTCTACACCTCCATCCCCCACCAGGATGGTTTGAGGGCTCTCTGCTTCTTCCTTGAACAGAGGCCCAACCAGTCCCCATCCACCACCACCCTCCTCTGCCTGGCTGAACTTGTTCTCACATTGAACAACTTCTCCTTCAACTCCACTCACTTCCTTCAAGTAAGCGGTGTTGCTATGGGTACCCGTATGGGTCCTAATTATGCCTGTCTTTTTGTGGGATATGTCGAACATTCCTTGTTCCAGTCCTACGTAGGCCACCTCCCCGAATTCTTTTTCCGGTACATTGATGACTGTATTGGTGCCGTTTCCTGCTCCCACCCCGAACTGGAAAACGTTATCAACTTTACTTCTAATTTCCACCCTTCTTCCACACTTTCATTAACAGGGGGATTGAGTTTAAGAGCCGCGAGGTTATGCTGCAGCTCTATAAGGCCCTGGTTCGACCACACTTGGAATATTGTGTTCAGTTCTGGTCGCCTCATTATAGGAAGGATGTGGAAGCTTTAGAGATGGTGCAGAGGAGATTTACCAGGATGCTGCCTGGACTGGAGGGCATGTCCTACAAAGAAAGATTGAGGGAGCTAGGGCTTTTCTCATTGGAGTGAAGAAGGATGAGAGGTGACTTGATAGAGCTGTACAAGATGATGAGAGGCATAGATAGAGTGGATAGTCAGGGACTTTTTCCCAGGGTGGAAAGGGCTATGACCAGGGGGCATAATTTTAAGGAGGAAGGTTTCAGGGAGATGTCAGAGGTAGGTTCTTTACACAGAGAGTGGTGGGCGCGTGGAATGCGCTGCCAGCGGTGGTAGTAGAAGCAGATACGTTAGAGACATTTAAGCGACTCTTGGACAGGTACATGGATGATAGTAGAATGAAGGGTAGGTAGTTAGTTTGATCTTAGAGTAGGTTAAAGGTTCGGCACAACATCGTGGGCTGAAGGGCCTGTACTGTGCTGTACTGTTCTATGTTCTATGTTCTCTCACCTTTACATGGTCCATCTCTGACACTTCCCTTCCCTTCCTCGACTTCTCTGTCTCCATGTCTGGGGATAGACTGTCTACTAATATCCATTATAAACCCACCGACTCCCACAGCTACCTCGACTACACTTCTTCACACCCTGCCTCCTGTAAGGACTCCATTCCATTCTCCCAGTTTCTCCATCTCCGACGCACCTGCTCTGATGATGCTACCTTCCATGACAGCGCTTTTGATATGTCTTCCTTTTTCCTCAACCGAGGATTCCCCGCACTGTAGTTGACAGGGCCCTCAGCCGTGTCGGGCCCATTTCCCGCACCTCTACCCTCATCCTTTCCCCTTCCTCCCAGAACTGTGACAGGGTTCCCCTTGGCCTCACTTTCCACCCCATCAGCCTGCATATCCAAAGGATCATCCTCCGCCATTTCCACCACCTCCAGCGTGATGCCACTACCAAACGCATCTTCCCCTCCCTTCCCCTGTCAGCATTCCAAAGGGATTGTTCCCTCCGTGACACCCTAGTCCACTCCTCCATTACCCCCGCCACCTCATCCCCTTCCCACAGCACCTTCCCCTGCAATTGCAGGAGGTGTAATACCTGCCCATTTACCTCCTCTCTCCTCACTATCCCAGGCCCCAAACACTCCTTTCAGGTGAAGCAGCGATTTACTTGTACTTCTTTCAATGTAGTATACTGCATTCTCTGCTCAGAATGTGGTCTCCTCTACATTGGGCAGACCAAACGCAGACTGGGTGACCGCTTTGAGGAACACCTCCGCTCAGTCCGCAAGCAGGACCCCAAGCTTCCTGTTGTTTGCCATTTCAACGTTCCCCCCTACTCTGATGCTCACATCTCTGTCCTGGGATTGCTGCAGTGTTCCAGTGAACATCAACGCAAGCTCGAGGAACAGCATCTCATTTACCGATTAGGCACATTACAGCCTGCCGGACTGAACATTGAGTTCAATAATTTCAGAGCATGACGGGCCCCCCATTTTACTTTTATTTTTAGTTATTTTTTTGTTTTTCCTTTTTTAATATTTTTTTGTGTTTATTTTATTTTATTTCATCTTATTTTGTTCAGTTTGCTTACCCACTGTTTTTTTTCATGTTTGTACTTGCGGCTGTTCAATTTTCAGTCCGTTAACACCCTTTCTGTACTAATGCTTTGTCTTTCAACACACCATTAACATATCTTTGCTCCATGACCTTCTGGTCAGCTATTCTGTCACCTTGTCCTACCTACACCTTCTCCTTTGTTATCCCTTGCCCCACCCCTACTTTACTTGCTTATAACCTTGAACATTTCTAATATTTGCCAGTTCTGAAGAAGGGTCACTGACCTGAAACGTTAACTCTGCTTCTCTCTCCACAGATGCTGCCAGACCTGCTGAGTGTTTCCAGGATTTCTTGTTTTTATTTCAGATTTCCAGCATCCGCAGTATTTTGCTTTTAATATACTAATTAACCAATCTGGTTTGTGAATAAAACCTGTCTGATCTGTTGGAAGATGGGAAGCCTCCATGTTTTTTGATGATACAGCTTAAGTGCTTCCTTCAGAAATTAAAGAGTGGAGGGATGCCCTGTTTGGATCACAGCAGTACAAAAGAAAGAAATTGCATTGATATAGAGCCGTTTATGACCTTAGGATTTCCCAAAGCTCTTTACAACTAATGAAGTACTTTGTAAGTGTAGTAATTTCTGCAATTTAGGAAGTATAGAGCCCAATGGAGACCAGTATGACAGAAGTGAAAGGACATAGCCCACACATTTAGCACCACAAGTAAGTTAATAAGCTTACCAGGTCTATCAAGGTCAGAGAAACCAGCCATGTCTTAGAATAAAACCTAATATTTTTATTATAATAGATACATTCTGATTCAAGAAAGT
Organism: Heterodontus francisci; assembly: GCF_036365525.1. Taxonomy (NCBI): domain Eukaryota; kingdom Metazoa; phylum Chordata; class Chondrichthyes; order Heterodontiformes; family Heterodontidae; genus Heterodontus; species Heterodontus francisci. Next base: position 162,872,715 of record NC_090374.1, on the reverse strand, counting down.
GTGTAAGGACAATTCTGGCAACTATCGCCCAGTTAGTTTAGCATCAGTAGTGGGTAAGGTTTTAGAAACAATAATCAGGGAAAACAAATCAACAGGTACTTGGAGAGCTTTGAGTTAATTAAGGATAGCCAGCACAGATTTGTAAAAGGCTGATCACGCTTGACTAATCTAATTGAATTTTTTGATGAAGTCACAAAGAAGGTTGTTGAAGGGAATGGGGTGGATGTTGTCTACAGGGATTTAAGAAAGCATTTGATAAAGTACCACATAAAAGACTGGCTAACAAAATTGAGTCTTATGGAATAGGAGGGTCAGTGTCCAATTGGATAAAAAATTGGCTTAAGTACAGAAAACAGCGAGTCATGGTAAATGGTTGTTTTTCAGAATGGAGGATGCTAGACAGTAGTGTTCCACTAGGGTCAGCGCTAGGACCACAGCTTTTTTTGTTATATGAAAATAGCTTGGATCTTGGAATACAGAGTAGAATTTCAAAATTTGCTAACGATACCAAACTTGGAAGAGTGGCAAACAGTGAGGATGATACGAACCGCCTGCAAAAGGACATAGATAGGCTGGCAGAATGGGTAGACAAGTGGCAGATGGAATTTAATACAGCAAAGTCTGAGATGATACATTTTGGTAGAAGGGATAGGGTGAGGCAATATACACTTCATGACACAGTTCTAAAGAGTGCGCAGGAATAGAGGGACCTGGGGTTGCATGTGCATCAATCTTTGAAGTTGGCAAGACTTATTGAGAGAATGGTTAGCAAAACATATGTGATATTGGGCTTCATAAATAGAAGGATAGAGTACAAAAGCAGGAAGGTTATGCTGAACCTTTATAAAGCTCTGTTTAGGCCCCAACTAGACTATTGCATCCATTTCTTGTCACAACACCTTAGGATACTTGAGATGGTGCAGAGGAGATTTACCAGAATTGTTTCAAAGATGGGGGATTTTAGTTACAAGGTTAGGTTGGAAAAGCTGGGGTTGTACTTCCTGGAGCAAATGAGAATGAGGGGAGATTTGATAGAGGTATACAAGATTATGACAGGCTTAGATAAGTTAGACAAGGAAAAACTGTTCCCACTGACTGATGGTACAGGGGATTGGGGGACACAGATTGAAGGTTTTGGGCAAGAGATACAGGGAGAATGTGAGGAAGAACTTTTTTACACAGTGGGTGGAAATGTCCTGGCACTCACTGCCCACAAGGGTGGTGGAAGTGGGGACAATCAATGATTTCAAAAGGAAATTGGATGAGCACTTGCAGGAAATAAACTTGCAGGACTCTGAGGATCGAGCGGGGGAGTGGGAATGACTGGATTGATCTGCGGACAGCAGGCATGGAATTGATGGGCAGAATGGCTTCCTTCTATTCTGTAAATGCCTCTACGACTCAATGATAAATATAAACACATTTGCTGTAGAATTGTTCATAGTGAATTGAAGGGCATCGTAATGTGCTGAAGTGGGAGAGTGGCACACATTGTGTTGGATTTTATGGGCTCATCGCCTCCCCGTAGACAAGCAAGTAAAGATTTAGAGGAAGTGTACGGTGGGAGCCCATAACAGAGGGCACTTATTAGAAGGGTCTCTCCCAGATCCACTTCAGCTGGTGCTGGCAGCACTGGGGGATTGAGAGGCTTTGAGTTGAAATTGTCAATAGGTGGTATGCAGTTAGATTTTGACTCCTCCAGTGAGGAGGAGAGTGGGAGTGAGAGACTTATTATGCCACATGGAACGGGGCTGCAACAGCCAGAGAGGAGCAGCAACCTCATCAGGGTGGGGTGTGAGGGGACATGGCAAGGAGGGCATATAGGGCCAAGATGCAGCTTAATGTTTGCTGAGGCACTACCCAGCAGAAAGTGTTTACTGACAGAGGCTCTGCTTCATGGAGATGTTAGAACCCCAGTATTCCCAAAGACAAATGGTAGCGGAGCTATGCGGAATGCTATCTTTTATGCCAATGGGACATGGTGGCCACCCATTGCTTGTGGTGGTGAAGGTGATTGTGGCACTCAACATCTATGCCTTAGGATCATTCCAGGGATCAACTGTAGACATCTGTGGGATATCGCAGTCAGCGGCCCATTGTTGCATCAAGCAGATGACAGATGCCACGTATCAGAGGGCAGGGCAATACATAAGGCATCGCACCAATCAGGCCAGTCAGCTGAGAGGGCAATAGGATTTGGGGCTATCACTGGATTTCCTCAGGTGCAGGGGGGTAACTGAATGCATGCATGTGGTCATCAAGGCTCCATCAGTGCAATTGCTGCCACATGACTACAAGGGCAACCATTGAGCAAGCCATAGGCCTTTTGAAAATGAGGTTGAGATGCCTGGATCGATCTGGCGGTGCCCTGCAACATGATTCATCGAGGGTCTCATGCATTGTGGTGGTATGCTGTGCTCTGACAACCTGGCATTCCAGAGAGGAGTAGCATTGGAGAATGATGACCACGTTGAGTGCAGTGCCTCCTCCTCCTAGGAGCAAGAATTGGAGACGGTGGTGGTCGGGACAATGCGAACAATGGAAATGCACCTGTGGGACTGATGTCAAAGGGAAATGGTGTGCCAGGGAGAGATGTGATTCACTCATAAGCACACATTTCTTCTGAGATACCATTAAATATCTTTGGAAAAGATTCACTGTCCTCCCTGACATAGTCTTGGTGGCCTTTCATTAAATGTCCTTATCATCTCACAGACCCTGTCATTACTTTAATCCCAGGGCTACATTCAACATTGGCTTCTTCCTGTACAGCCTGCATCATGCCCTCCATCTCAAGTGCTCACCATCTGGTGCCAGCCCACTCGTGCAGGAATGAACAGATGATCCATTATATAATGCATTACAAAACCTCTAAAGTGATACATGCATCTCAAGCTTTGGCATTAATCATAAAACTATCACCCACTGTGACCCCCAAATGCAATCTGGATGGATTTAACACTTCTGGGTGCTCCTACATTGTGCTCTCCCAGCATCTGCCGTTGATGTGGAAGCAGGGTGCTGCCTTCTCTGCTCCAATGCATGAGATGGCTGCAGCAGATGGCCTTTGGGTGCCTGAGCCCTAGAAGGGCCTGATACATGGGGACCTATCTGAATCTGTGCAGTGGCCACCTCTCTCACTGAGGCTTCATGTTGAAGGTGTCATGCCATCTTCAAAGGGGCCATGGAGCTGCCTTGAGAAGAGCTCCCAGAGGCTTCAAGCAGATGCTCCTCCACCCTTTCTGGGCCCACTGTTGCAAACATCTCCAATACTTAAGAGACAATGTGGTAATGTTTTCCTGGGGGGGGGGGGGGGAATTCCTGATCTCCTGCCTTAACTTCAGTGGAAGATTAGCAGATCAGTGAAATGCCAATGACTGGTTTCATCATTTTCTTGTACATTTTGGAATTTTTATGTCCTTTTTCATTTTATATTATAGAATTGATAGTCATATTTTAGCTGTAATTTTATGAAACTATCAAAACAAATATTGATAGTCATTTTTTTATTCATTCCTGGGATGTGGGGTCTTGTTGCTGAGCGGTGGGAGGGCCACCACGAGGCCTCACCACCGCCAGTAATATGGGACCAGGCCTTTCCCGCGTCGAGGTCAATGGCGGGCCTCTCCCAGAGGCATTTTCCGGCCCCCCGTCATGACCCCCGACGTTGGGGAGAGCTGTAAAATTCAGCCCATTATTTAACTGAGTAAAAATAACTTGATGCTTGATTTGTTAGTAACTTTTATAGGACTCTATAATCTATTCAGTTATTCAAGTCAGAGAGGGCTACAAATACTCCAGTTTGGGAGTATGCATCGATCTTATTCAACCTTTGTTACTTTGTGTGCCTTCAGTAATTTTAGTTAGGATTCTATGGAGCTCATTTAGTCAAAGGGTGAAAACAGGTGCTAAACAGATGCAGTGCTGATGAGATTAGCCTTTCGAAAGTTTGGATTTGGCACACAGTTATGAGCCCAATTACTGATTACCATAATTTGAGTGAGCCTGGAGGTGCTAAATCAGAAACCTGCAGGGTTACCACTCAAGTGTTGATTAGCAGTAATTTATGGAGCACAGTGGTGGCACAGTGGTTAGCACTGCAGCCTCACAACTCCAGGGACCCGGGTTCAATTCTGGATACTGCCTGTGCGGAGTTTGCAAGTTCTCCCTGTGACCACGTGGGTTTTCGCCAGGTGCTCCAGTTTCCTCCCATAGCCAAAGGCTTGCAGGTGATAGGTAAATTGGCCATTGTCAATTGCCCCTAGTGTAGGGAATATGGGATTACTGTAGGGTTAGTATAAATGGATGGTTGTTGGTCAGCACAGACTCGGTGGGCCGAAGGGCCTGTTTCAGTGCTGTATCTCTAAATAAAAAAATTAATTAAAATATGTGATTTCCTCGCACCCATTAATGAACATGTGGAGTGCTCTGGCTGGCACACAGTAGCATATTGCAGGCCATTGCATCGACTGAGGGAAATGGTGCACAGGGTCTCAGACACCACAATGGAGGTTCTAATGGAGGAGATCCAGAGGAGGAGGGATTTCCTATACCCACAGTGGGAAAGAATGTCACCTCGCCCTTCTCACCTCCTCTCCTGCAGCAGCTGGTGCAGCCCTGCATGGCATCATGTCCTTCTCCTATTTCTCCTGCAGACAAGTGGGATTCCCCTAACAAGTGCTCTCTTTCTCCTGGTGACTCCTATAAGGTAGTGTAACTCAGCACTTATGCTTTTTAGGTGACGTCCTCAGAGAATTTCCAGAAATGTTGCTCAAGTACTTGACACAATGTGAGGTAAATTTTGGCCTCTGAACAGTCATGTAAATCATCCCATAGCGAATCAGCAGATTGTTTTACATCACTTCCCATTGACTTCAATGGAGGCAAGAATCAGAAGAGATGTAAAACAAGCTGGCGATTTGCTATAACCCATTTCACTATCACACAAAATCAAAACCGACCTCTGTGAGTGCACATTGCAAATTTAGGTGTAGGAGTTTTAAATGGCTAGAAGATCTGACATTGCATGGTCTGCATATCTGATATATGCTCCAAGCATGTGAAGAAGCTTCCAGTTGGGCGCACAAGGACATAGAATTACCCCATGTTTAGAACACAGTTCTTCATTTTGTGTCCACTGCAAATTCAAATTGTATGTACAGTGCCATATTTTCAATTGACATTTGTCCATGGGTTACCGATGCAGACAGATAGGGTCTACGCTGTGAATTTTATGTGCAGTGGGAGATCCCCCATGGTATTGCTCATCCACCCAAAAAAAAGTTCCTTTCTTTCACAAACTTATTTCTGCTCTCTATCCATTCCCTAATTCATTTTTGCCTTGCACTCCACAGTAAAATTGCTGATATAATTTGTCATGCTAGGCCCCCATTTGCCAAGAGTGAGGCCCATTAATTTTGTCATGAACGTTATTTTAAACTGTTGCTGGAGACACATGAACCCCAACAGAGAAAAGCCTCCTACAGCGAACAAGGTTTAAGAAGAATATTGGGCCCCAACCAAAAGCAAGATCTACCTACAATCAAGGACTCTACAGCGAGCTCAACGAACTGTAACAAGAACTCTTCAGCGTTCAGCCGAACTCTTTCTACTTTACTTTTCTTCTGCTCTGTTCTGTCTCTTGCATGTGTGTATCGCGTATGCATGCGATCGTGGTGTGTCATGTATCCATAGGCGTTAACAGAATTAGAGTTTAAGTTTAATAAATTTCAACTTTTCTCCTTTGAACCGAAGAAAGCCTGTTTGTTCTGGTTTCTTTGCCTTATAATTGGAAAGCGGTGAACAGGGATTCACCAAGGGATGGCTAAAAACACAATGTGTTTGAAAATAAAACCCTGTTACAGTAAGACCAGGTAAAGGCTGAAAGGGAACCCTAGACCTCTTTCTCACCTGGTTGTAACAGAAATTTGGGTGCTACCTTCTGGGATTTTACCCACAGACAAACAAGAGAAATTGGAAGTGGGAAGCCAAATTGTTCCCAATCAAAAAAGAGGAAGATTTCAATACAGGTTTTCTTGTGGTTGTGTGTGCTTGAATACTAATATGTCTGCAACTGAAGCTAGTAGCTCCGCAAGCTTGGGTGAAGTAACTTGGGATAAGTTAAAAGCACTGTCTATGGAGGAGCTAAGAAAAATGGCTGAGCAGTGTGGGATCACTGCATGTGGCAAGAATAGGATGACTGAATTCCTCAGCTGGTGGCCAACCATTTTTCCCTTGAATCTGAAGAAGCAGAAGCAGGGTTAGAAGCAGACCCAGACAGGGTACTGCTAGCAAAGATACAATTGGAAAAAATTGAAAAAAACTTGAACTAGAAGACAGAGAAAGAGAAAAAGAACGAGAGAGACAGGAGAGGGAGAAAGAAAGAATATTCCAGAAAGAAAGTGAAGAGAGAGAGTTGAAGTGGCTTGAGTTAATGAGGGGGCAACAGAGTAACCCCAGTGAAAGCATGGCCAATATGGCTGATCATAATTCAGGGCTGGGTACAAGATTTTTAAAACTAGCTCAACTAGAAGATTTTTTGTGTCCTTTGAGAAACTGGCAAGGCAGCTAAAATGGTCAGCTGAAACCTGGCCTCCTTTACCACAAAGCAGGCTAACTGGAAAAGCCCATGAGGCTTATTCCCTGTTGTCAGACCAGAATTCATCAAATTATGAACTGACCAAAAATGCTATCCTCAGGGCATATGAATTAGTACCCGAAGCCTATCCCCAAAAGTTTAGAACCCTCAAGAAGCAAGCTAATCAAACTTATCTGGAGTTTGAAAGAAGTAAGCAGTTGGCCTTTGACCAGTGGCTGAGGGCTATTAAAGTACAGCTCAGCTATGAGAATCTCAGAGAAGTAATTCTGTTAGAAGAATTTAAAAACTCTCTCCCACTTTCCATTGAGACACATGTCGAGGAGCAGCGGGTTCAGAGAGCCCGGAAAGCAGTCGTTCTAGCTAATGACTTTGCTTTAATTTATAAGTCGGTTTCCCAGGGGAGAACCTTTTCTAATCACCCCCACAAATCCGAAAAGGACAAAGACAGGGAAGGTGATTGGATCCCAAGCAGTACTAAGAGAGAATGGAAAGCAGGAGACACAGGGGGCCCTCCTCTAGCCAAAAAGGTAGGTGCTGTGAGCAAGAGTGAGACCCGGAGATCTGTGTGCTTCCATTGTAATAACACTGTGATTCATGACAACGCTTCGTCACCGCCGATGTCATCAGGATGCGCCGCGGTGCGCACATGCGCAGACGGTCTCCTGCCCTCTGTGCATGCGCTGCGGTCCGGCCTGCCAGGACCGTTTTGCGCATGCGCAGATGACGTGATCGCGTTACGTCGTCTTCCTTGGGCAATGCGCCAGGTTGGCCTCTGCGCATGCGTCAAAGCTTCGGCGCGACTTTTTGAAAGTGGAAGGAGGAGATGTTTCGTCGGGCATTTTCTCACATTTTATCTGAATTATTTATTTGTTTTGGAGACTTGCTTCATTTTTATTAGACACAGGAGATTGTTCCAAGGTAATTTGCTCTGCCTTTGTAAGTTGCTTTGAAAACATTTCCATTGTCTGGGGCACCGCATGTTCTCCAGTCCTTGTTGTGAGTTGCTGTGTGCAGGCAGTACATGTGCTGCAACCTACCGTCTTAACGGTCACTTTCGTTTTTGTAACGTTTTAATGGAGTGCATTCTGTATTTCTTATCTCATCTCATGTTTCCCGTGTGGTTCCGCCTTTGAAACAACCATGCAGAGCCTTGTGAGAAAACAATCCTTGACACTTAAGGACGGCATTCAAGCAAAGGAGGCAGTGCAGGAGAGGACGCAAGGATGTGCTGATTCCTGCATCTGAGGTGGGTAATAAGTGTTATCAATTGGTGCCTTCACTGCAGAACTTAAAAAGGTGTGCACAACAGTAATTTCAGTGGATGGAGGGAGGCAAGCTCTGACTCTGATTTGCTTTATTTCTTTTCATGTAAAACATGCCGTCGAGAAAACCACCCTTGAGACTTAAGGTCAGCATTCAAGCAACGAAGGCAACTGGATCATGCTGCGGAACTCGTCACGATGTGGAAAGGAACATTGCATTTATGGATGAATTGGGAATACACATTGGGATGTGTTTGGGGAACATTCACCAAGAATAGACTGAGCTCAGACTCTTGTGACTTTGCCTTCTTCACATGGACAATACAGTAGTGGAATAGAGAGCCAAGCGTTCATTCACCACAAGGCTCTCCAGGAACAATCTCTTTAGCTGTGCATAGCAGAGACTCGGCCTGTCTGTCTAACGGGAATGCTGGAAACACAACACTCATGTATCCATGCACAGCAGTTCCTCGGATGCTTAATGAACTTAATAAAACTTCTCAATAATTAACCCCAGAATTGTTGAGGCTTTGTTTTGCATGCTATTTCCCCGACTTTGCAATTGCACTTCACTGTGGTGGAGGGGTGGAGGTAGGGGAGTAGAGGGAGGGGTGGAGGTAGCGGGGTAGAGGAGGGGTGGGTGAAGAGGGGGAGGGAGGGGTGGGGTGAGCAGGGAGGGGTGGAGAGAAGGAGCATGCAAAATGCAGGGACCAGACAGTTGCAATGCCTGAAGTACTGTGGAGAAGTAGGGGAGAAGCAACTGGATTGGGCATCTGCAGCTGGAGGGAACGGCTGAATGGAGAGGCCGTAGAGAGCTGCAGGGAGCGAGTGTGCGAAGACCTTGGTGTCGCTGGGTCCAGGGACTGGCCGGTAAGTCTATTGCTGTTGTGTTTCTGGCGCATGCTCCGCTGCTCCACCCCCCACTCTCCCCCACCCCCGCCCTTCCCCCCTCTCCCCCCTCCCTCTCCCCCAGTTGTCCCTCTTCCCCCCTCCCCCTCCCCCTCCCTCTTCCCCCTCCCACTCCCTCCCCCCTCCCTCTCTTTCCCCCTCCCTCGCTTCCCCCCTCCCTCTCTTTCCCCCTCCCTCTCTTTTCCCCCTCCCTCTCTTTTCCCCCTTCCCTCTCTTTTCCCCCCTCCCTCTCTTCCCCCTCCCTCTCTTTCCCCCTCCCTCCCTCTCTTCCCCCCTCCCTCTCTTTTCCCCCTCCCTCTCTTTCCCCCACCTCTCTTTACCCCCCTCTCTTTCCCCCTCCCTCTCTTACCCCCTCCCTCTCTTTCCCCCTCCCTCTCTTTTCCCCCCTTCCCTCTCTTTTCCCCCCTCCCTCTCTTCCCCCCCTCCCTCTCTTTCCCCATCCCTCCCTCTCTTTTCCCCCTCCCTCTCTTTCCCCCCACCTCTCTTTCCCCCCCTCCCTCTCTTCCCCCCCCCCCCCCCGCCATCAACGTCAACGCTGCTCTCCCCGGCCCCCGCGCTGCTCTCCCCGCCCCCCGCGCTGCTCTCCCCGGCCCCCGCGCTGCTCTCCCCGGCCCCCGCGCTGCTCTCTCACTCCAGCCATTGTATACTGCCACGTGTTCGTTAGGTTTCCTCTATGTGATTCTTTGAGCAGCGCCATCTTTAGTCCTGGCAGCTGCTACAGTCGCAATCTGTGACGTTTTAGTGGCACATGCTGTATTTGCGCATGTGCCAAAACAGCGCCACCTACCGTTCGTGTTGTTAACAAATCCGGTCTTGTAATAAAGCAGGGCACTTAAAAGCTGACTACTGGAAACGAAAGGGAAAGCCGGTAGGGTTAATCAGGGCACACCCGCTCAGTGAAGAAAGGAACCTGATAGAAAGCACAGCAGAACAAGCTGTGGCTTTAACTGCAGTAAGAGTGCAACCCAGAAAGCTTACTTCTGTAAGTGCAGGAAAATTTAATAGGATTCCTGAAAGTCATCAGGGTTTTGTGTCTGAAGGGAAAGTAACCCCATACCCTTCGAGTGGGGCAAGCAAGCCCATAGTAATTCTCAGGGACACAGGGGCCACTAGATCCCTTTTACTGAGAAAAGGCCTGACCTTTCCCGTGAGTGCGGTGAACACCAGAATGGTGGTACATGATATTGGAGGGCAGTGTATGCCTGTACCTGTACACCAGGTGCACCTGGAGTGCGACTTAGTTTCGGGACCGGTGACCATAGGGATTGTCCCTCATTTGCCTGTGGACGGGGTTGAGCTGCTCCTAGGTAATGATCTGGCAGGGGTAAAAGGCTAGTCCCCCCACCCCCGGTAGTGAAAGAAAGACCGCAGGAGGTCAGAGAGACAGGGCCGTGGCAGGAGACGAACCCCTGCAGTTTCCCTGAATGTGTAGTGGATCAGGCCATGATCAAACCAGCTCACCCAGAGGAGACTGCATTGGCACTGCAGACAGATGACCAGGTCTGCATGTCTGAGACTTTCTTTGGAAAGTTAGGAGACCCAGGGAATTGAATTAAATGGATTTTCCCTTGCTGAGGTATTGTGAGAGTTAGCACAGGCTACCCAGTCTGAAAGTGAAGCAGAGGGAGTCCCTGATTGCTACTATTTAAAGAATAAGGTACAGACGAGGAAATGGAGTTCTCCTCACAAAGCTGAGAGCAAGGAGTAGGCAGTAGTTCACCAGTTAGTGGTGCCGCAGAGGTACCGGAAATAAATATTAAGAAGGGCCCATGAGACTACAATGGTTGTACATGCCGGTATATGAAAGAGCAAAGCCTGCATAATATAAAAGTTTGACTGTCCAAAACTTCTCAAAGATGTGGTGGAGTACTGCAGGAGTTGCCACATGTGCCAGGTTGAGGGGAAATACCAACCTACAGTGAAACCTGCACCCCTATGTCCTGTACCAGCGTTAGGAGGACCGTCCAGCAGAGGGCCGGTGAACTGTAAGGGATCCCTGCCGAGAACAAAAAGGGACAGGCAGGCACAAGGCTGGCAAAAAGTTAGACAGAGAAAGGGAAAAAGTGACCAAGAGGGAAGGTTAAAGGAAGTCTGGGAGGAATCCTGGAAGTAAACCCCTACTGTCCAGTGAGACAACCCCGCAAAATATGAAAAGTTAGACCCCACATCCCCCTATGTAAATGCAGGCTTTAGAAGTACCCCACCAGAGTTGCTAAAAAGCATTTACAGGAACCTGCAAAGATAAATAGAGACCTCTAGCGTGCAGAAAAACAATGCCTCACTTAGTCAAAGTGCCACAGGGGAGTGCAGTAGAGTCTGCACAAATACCTGCAGGCAGGAGTGTCCTCTGGGACAAAGGGGAGATTAGCAAAGAATCCTCCCCCACAGTCAGAAAAAAAGGAAACCACCCTGAAGTCAAAACCCTTTTCATGACTCAGCAAAGCACTGAAAGAGAGTTCAGGATAGACCTGCCCACTACTAACTCTTTAAAACAAAAATTACCTCAGCAGGAACAAAGACCCCAGGTAGCCATAGAAATGGACAAACAGAAGAGAAACTTCCCAAAAAGAGCACATATTTATTGGGTTGCCAAAAAAGGGGCAATTAACACAGCACTGGCACTAAGAGAAGACAGGCTGTAATAAGATTTAGGATTTATATATGAATGGGAATGCATGAGAGAAATCCATGTTTTTTCTGTGTCTTATATTTTTGTCAACCTTTTTAATGAAATGCACTTTTCTCAAATGCGCAAGCACCGACACCATTTTTAAAGGGCTGTCAGTCCTTATATTTAATTTAAATTTTTAAAGTTACAGAAGTTTTAAAAATTATTTAAAGTTATCCTGTCCCTCTCCCACCACCCCCACAAGTTACCATCAAATTTATTACTCATTATGCCTCAAGCCTGTTCCACTGTTCAGCTGATCTGTGATTTAATTCCATTTACTAGCCTTGGTTCCAAAACTCTGAAGACCCTTGCCTTACTAAAATCTATCAATCGCAGTTTTGAAATTTTCAATTAACTTAACATCAACAGCCTCTTGGGGGGGGAGACAGGTCCACATTTCCACTACCCTTTTTTTGAAGAAATGCTTTTTGACATCACCCCTGAATAGCCGAGCTCTAATTTTAAGGTTCAGCTCCCTTGCTCTGAACTTCCCCACCAGAGGAAATAGTTTATCAATGTCTGCGTGATCAACTCTTTTAATTATCACAAGTACCTCATTTAGATCGCATCTTAATCTCCTATAATCAAGGGAATACAAGCCTAGTCTGCAGAACCTGTCCTCGTAATTTAACCCTTGTAGCCTCAATATCATTCTGGTGAATTTGCGCTGTATCCCTTCCAAGATCCTTCCTGATGTGCAGTGCCCACAACTGAATGCAATACCCCAGATGCAGTCTGACCAGAGTTTTGTACAACTGTAGCATAACTTCCACCCCACTGTATTCCAGCCCTCTTTCAATAAAAACTAACATTCCATTGGCAGGTTTAACTATTTTTTGCACCTGTCCATGAGCTTTTAGTGAGTTCTGCACATGGACCCCTAAATCTCTCTGCTCCTCCACTGCTCCTAGCTTCTAAACCATTTAAAAAATGCTCTGACCTAACTTTCCTAGTTCCAAAGTGGATGACCTCACACACTGAACTCCACCCTACCACAGCTTTACCAACTCACTTAATCTTCAATTTCCCTTTTCAACTTTCTGCTCCCCTCTACGCTATTTTTTGTGTCATCTAATTTCTTGTCATCACCACTTAAATATGTGGCTCTCTTTTCCTTCATATAAGTCATTTATAAATATGGTGAAAAGCTAAGCCCCAGTAATCCCTGGGGTCACCATGAGTCACATTCTGCATAATTTTCCCCAGGGTGGTCAATTAATGGCCAGAGGGAGGGCCCACTGTTCAATTAAGGATGATAGGCAGACTGTTGAAGCTGGTGGGTCAATTAGAGGCCTTCCAGCTTGAAAGGAGCAGCAGGCTGCAATGGAATGTAAGTAAGGGAGAGGGCACTTCAAAAAGGAGGAGCCCTCCCCCCAACTTTGTAAAATTTAAATGACGAAATGGCTTTTGCAGTCAGATGACCACTGTGTTGGGGCTGGGGAAGGAGGCCTTCTACAGGACGGCCCGCAACTGCTGCAGCACCCAGACAGGTAGGAAAGGTCTCTAGGCCTGCCTGAAGCACTGCCCCCCACCCGATCTGCCGCCAGAAGGCCACTTCCAGGCAGTTAAACTGGCTCCTGTCACCTGCGGAAATTGGGAGGCCAATGTGAAAAAGCCAGTCAGCCTCCTTTAATTGTCCTTAATAGGTCATTAACGAGCCCTGACGGCTACCCTCACTGTGTGGACAAGTAGCCTTGCCTCTCCCCGATTCCGCCTCTGTGAAAATGGCCTGGGGGTGGGATGGCGCCAAGGAACTGGCACACAAGCTGACAGCGCTATTTTTAGTGCCCCCAGCTTCCGATCCTGCCCCAGCAGAGCCGAACAATCTAACCCACTGTCTCCTACCTCCTAAATTCCCTATCCATATCAATAACTTACTTCCAATTACATATGCTCTCATTTTTATGACAATCTCTTGAGTGGAACCTTATGGAATGCCTTCTAAATGTCCAGATAATATCTTACATAGATACTCCCTTATCCACCATGATAGTTACATCCTTAAAAATTCAATTTGATTTGATAAACATGATTATCCTTTACAAATCCATGCTGGCTCTCTGATCTGTTAATATTTGTCCAAATGCTCAGGTGTAAAGGCCTGCTTGGGTCTGCAAATGAAACCTGACCCAAGCCCAACAGAACCACATCAGAACCGAGCCCGACCCGACCCGACCCGAGTCCTTTCATGTTTTCCCGCGCCCAACCCAATCCAACCCAACCACCGGAATGTTTAGTTAGCCTAGCTTCCGTTTTTTCACTTTTTAAGCTTGTGCAGCTAAGCAACAAAAACTGTAACTGGACTTGAAAGGTTGTTTAAAAAGTACATTAAGATTGGAGCCAAGTACCGGAGGTGGTGATAGAGTGTGTCCGATCCAGCTCAACCCGACCCAAGCCCAAATGCCGGACCCGGAAGATCGACCCGGCCCTAACCCGACACATGTCGTCAGGTCCCGTCGGGTTCGGGTCGGGTAGCCATGCTCTACTCAGGCGCTTTGTCCCTAATACAAATAATTATGGATAATTTTTTGCAGCGAAATGAATTGCATGCAAATTTATTCAGAAACCATTTTTAGAAATCCCATCAGTTTGAATGTGCAAAGAAACTCCTTCGGCCACTCTTGCAACAAGCAGATAATTATTTTGTAACACAAAAGTCAGAACTTTTATCACCATTGACTTGGAAAAAGTAATCTTACTAAACAAACTTAAAAATGGAGAACAAAAGCCATACATTTCCTTCTGGGTTCTGACCTGCAGTCTGAAGAGCATTTAAGCTATAATTGACCTCACGCTGAACAATCCTTCGATAGACTAGTAACGTCTGAGAGATTTGAGGTTCTATTTACTTATCAAGATTAAAATTGTAGGAAGTAGATCCACCTTTTCAGCAGAAGGATGCATTTTGTATTACCTATGTACAAACGTAAAACATACATCCTCCACACAAAACCTTTATTACACACATATATTTTTTCGCTGGAAGCTTCCCACTTGCATTCTCCATGCAGACACCTTAAACTTTATCAACTTAAATCAATTAACATAGCACATATTTAACAAAGAAACAGAAGAAAATAACTTAAGTTCTGGGTTCTAAGGTCTTCTTTCTTCAAGGTCCCCTTTGAAGCAACTGTAAGTAGGAAGTCAAGACAGAGGTGAGTTTTTAAAGTACAACTTCAGACAAAATTTAAACCTAACAACAGCCTCACGAGCATGGGAGAGAACCCCCTATGTCTTGCGATCTCTCAGAACAATGAAACAATCATTTTTTTTTGCAGTTCAATATCCATGTTATCATAACTTCTTTCTGACTTGCATCCATTAAAAAAACTCTTGAAACACATTAAACAACCAACTGTTTTAAAATCACAAACAAAAACAGACCACAAGGGGTTAAACAACTTTTAAGTGAGACACACACTGTCTTGCAAACTCAGAAAAATCAGAAATATGAGTCACTCTCTCTCTCAGCACAAGAGCACAGCACAATTAGATTTTAACACTTCCAACATCCACTCAGTGACAGACACTGAACACTGGAACACAGACACCCCAAATCAAGCAGGACACTCTAATAAAACATACAAACAGAAAACTGACACAACTCACATACACACAAGGTTTTCTTTTACTGTTCACACCGTGTTTTAAAACCTACCATGTGAATCTTCCAATTAACTTCCTCGAACCATTATCTTTCAATCCGAGCACCTTTCCCTGTCCCTTGTCCATAACCTGCTGTAATGCAGCCACCAGAAGTTTCACTGGGTCTTCTACTCACTCTTTCTTTGCCTCTACTGCCTGTGGTTTCGACCCTGAGGGACTCCCGCTTCCTGGTGTCCTCCCTTTCAGAGACTTACACTCCCTACTCCAGTGTCCCATTTTTCCACAATTGATACACGCCTGGGATCTGTCTGCATTACCCTCTTCTTGCTTCCACTCCTTTCCACCACTCACGCTTCCCTTTATTTCAAGTACCTTTCCATTTTGTTTATTTGCCTCCCCTGGTCAGATTTAAAAGCCAGAGTCAGTTTCCTCAACACACCTGCCACTGTATTTGTCTCATCCTCTGGGTCAAACCATGATGCTGCCCTTACCCTGATCCGTGGCAAGCTGTTAACTACTAGGGTCTTCAACCAATGACTTCTGGAAGCCCCTATCAGCTGTGCTCGGGCTAGATTTCCCCCAGTAGCTTTCATATATATGGGCCATAACCTATCTGCAAACACTTCCGGTGCCTCGCCTGCGAGCTGTCTGGTCAGCTTAACCTGCAAGAACGGACTGCCCTGATTATGTCCCAGCACCACTAAGATTTCATCCTTCAAACCGTCCCTGGTTCCCCCTCCCAACTTTGTAGCTGTTGACAGACTCTGATACAGCTTCCCATCTAGGGAGAACAGGATCAGTTTCTTCATTTCCTCCTCATCACAGTTATTAATTCCCCCTATCTGCTCTATGCTAGTGAAATGGACAGAGGCATCCCCTCCATGCTTCAGTTTCGGCACACTGGCTAGCATTTCCTGCAACTGAAGGGTCATATAGGTCATATATTGCAACTGAAGGGTCATATACGGCGCCGGACCACTGCCTGCTGGGGGTGGGTCGAACTTTAGTTGTTGCAGGGGGCACATCAGTCTTGGTAGTCCCGGTGCGTCAGGAGCCGGCTGACACACTCTATACTGGGTCCCATCATCGGACACCCTTCTTTCCACATCCCAGTCTACCCCAACTTCCCCTGGTGCCATAAGACAAGCCATGCCCCAGCGCCGGATAATGCTAGGATCGGCTTACGAATTTTCTCATTACATGGCCTGTGATCAGCCTCTTCATGTATCTGACTCTGAGCTACCCTGTATGCCACCTTGATATCCTTCAATTGTCCCTCAGCCTTGTCAACGTTCTCCAAGTTCCTGACACTTTCCTCACACTGAGCCTGACCCTTTCTTTTACTCTCTGTGACCTGGCATTGTAGGTACTCTATTGTATTCCTGGACGTTTCTTCCTGCGCCTTCCTCTCCTGCCATTCCTTCCTTAGATCTTCCATTAGCAGATTCACTGCCTCTCTATCACTCACCCTGTTCTCTGATTCCCTTTTATCCTGTTCTAACTGTTTAACCCTTTCTGTGAGAACCTGAATTTGTTTCTGCATACACAGTAACCAAATTGCTATACCTTTTGATTTCTTACACTTACTACTACCCATCCTCTCTGCTGCCTTCTCCTGGGGACTGTCAGAATGCATCATTTCCAGCACCCATGGCTCAGAAAGGTTTAACTTGCCACACACATACTGAGATATCCTATCCTCCATTGAGGGTTTCTTGCCTATGATCCTGTCCATAATTTAAATTTTGTTTCTAACCTAAAGTCCTGCCGCGGTCGCCAATTCTGTAAGAGGTTCCGTTCCCGTACTCCCTTACTAAAGTTCCTGGACTTTAGGAATTACAAGAACAAAATTGCACATGACACAGGGTTTGGCTTAACCATGAATTCTTGCTTTATTGAATCTGATAATATCCCTAATACAGACACCTCTATGGTTAGCTGAAACAGAAATAAAACAAAACTGTCCTCAGTATAAAGCCTCCTGCAGTAACTTAAAATTGGCACCCCAATTCCCAGCTGAACCCTTCAGCAATTTGACAACTGTTCCCAGTTAACCAAAACAAAGTCACTACGAATTAGCTCAAACTTACAAATTTCAGGCAAAAGCACTACACTTTTGTCCCAAAACCCTCAGGCCAATATCACTACGAATTGGCTGAACACAAAATACAGGCAAAAACACTACGCTTTTGTCCCAATCCCTCAGACCAAGGTCACTATGATTTGGTTAAAAACACTTACAATCACCCACACAGCCGATCAGTCCCAGTGTTGATTATAGATCCTGAGTCAAGATGACCAACTTTGATCCTTCTTTTGACTGCAGACCCCACAATACAAACCCCTTCAAAATTTGACAGAAAAGCTTACAATTACCCACATGGCTGGTCATTACCAATGTTAATTGTAGGCCTGGACCTGAGATGACCAGTCCCTGTCCTTCTTCACATAACTGTGGAGCCAAACCCTTCGAACGTGTCCTTTTTATGATGATCCGTATCGAAATATCATAAACACATCTCCTGAAGCCATCCTACTGGATGGTCAGCACTTCGCACCTTTTAATTTCTTTCCTCTGTTACCTACCTGGTCCAGACAGATCCATTTAGTGCTGATGTTATTTCCGTGACTGAGAACAATGAACTCCACCAAGGTGAGGTATTCCAGGCTCCAGAGCTGATATACACGAAAAAGGTTTCTCTCCTGTCTTGACAGGAGTGAATGCTGTGGTCTAGGGCCAGTTAGTTGTAACAATGGCCTCCCCAATCACTAAAGAAGATAGCAGTTATCCTGTGTTACTGTTATGCTAATGTCCCAAATACCAGTCCTTTAAGAATATCAGTTCTGTTGTGATGTTGGAATGTTTGAAATTGACCCATCGGAATGCAGCCTGCCTCTGTGTGCTTTGTGTTGAGGTTTGGCTCTTATTCACAGTACTAGTGTCTGTGGGGGTGGGGGTTTCTTCCCCATACGCCACAAAGTCCAGTTTTAAAGTCCAGTTGGCGGGTCGGGGGTGGGGGGTGCGGGAGGTGGAAAGGAGACTCCGATCCTACACTTAGCATAATGTATGTCTTTATAAAACAGCATATCGCCTGATTTACTGTCAGTAACATTGCAAATCCGTAGTATGGAAACAGAATATGAACCGCGTTACTTGGCCAAAAGCAGGAACACCTCAACAAAAGTCAAAGAGTAATAAAAACAAATAGGAATCAACAAATTTGGATCACTTCTGGAACAATAATTGTGAGGGGGGATACACAGGGGTCTAATTCTGCATTCTTAAAGGGAGAGGGGATATGCAGGGGTCTAACTGCATTCTTAAAGGGCGGGGGGGATACACAGGGGTCTAACTCTGCATTCTTAAAGGGAGGGGGGATATTCAGGGGTCTAACTGCAATCTTAAAGGGCGGGGGGGATACACAGGGGTCTAACTCTGCATTCTGGAAGGGATGGAGGACACACAGGGGTCTAACTCTGCATTCTTAAAGGGCGGGGGGAACATGTGGGTTCTAACTCTGCATTCTGGAAGGGAGGGGGGGGATATGCAGGGGTTTCACTCTGCGTTATGAAAGGGAGGGGGTTTGGGATTACTGGAGGGAATGCTGTGCTGGCATGAAGGGAGGTGCCATGCACCATCCCTCCATTAAAATTGTACACTCAGTGTTGTGAGGGGGCAATGGCACGCTAGGCACCCTGTATGTGGGGAGGGTGCCAACAGGGGCAGGAGCATGAAGGTTTTATGGATGGAGGGGGCAATTGATTCAGCTGGTAGGATCTTGATGTGGTCATGCTGTGCCACTCTGAGCGTTGGCCAAGATGGGCAATGCCATGGCACGCCACATTGTTGATTCAGGAAAGCAGTTGATGTACCTGTCAACACCAATCCATGCCCTGTAAGGAACCTTTGAATACATGCAGTGTTCAACTTTATTTATCATGTGGAAATAGGTATGGCTCATCCTGCATTGTGTGATCCTCTGCACGTGAGGATCTGTATGTGCCAGATGCAATACCAACAGGCAGGTGTGATCCACATAGAGGCCCCCAGTTGTGAGCAGCAGCCCTCAAGGGAAGCCCTCCATTACGGTTGCCGTACATCTACAGGCCCTATGTGACATGCCATCGGATGTCACAGCACCTGTGTCAGAGGAGATTGCACATATAGTGAGGGTGGTGACACATCTCCTTGCCCTGCTCAAGGATAACCTGCAGCCTATGAGCTCTGGTGGATATTCCATGCCTTTGTTCCTCATAGTGGCAATGGTTCTCAAGCCTGACACCTCTGCAGCCTTTTAGGGGCCCACCAGAGACCTTTGTGGGGTCACACAGTCAGTAGTACACCGGTACATAGGGAGGTCACCAATGGCTTGCACCGGAGGACCAGTGAGGATGTCCACCTCAGGACGGACTCTCACAGCCAGGCCCAGAGGGCCATTGGTTCTGGCACCATTGCCGGAGAACCATAAGTTATAACGTTCATGTGACCATCAGGCCTACTGCCAGGCTACCACCTGCAGACATCCCCATTAAAGGAGTCCTCTCAATCTAGGTGAAGCTGGTATGTGAACACCACAGATGCTTGCAGCGAATGTGTGATCGCTTTTCAGGCAGCTGCCATGACACCTGGGACTTGCACCAGCCCCGGCTGCCACTGTTGTTCACTGAACTGGCTCAGCTGGAGGGCTTGCTTCTTGGAGATAATGGCTATCCTTTGCAAAAATAGCTCCCGTCGCTAGTGAGAGACTCCACCACTGCTGCAGAGGAGAGATATAACATCAGCCACTGAGCTACATGAGCCAACATTGAGCAGGAGATTGGCATGCTGAAAGAGTGCCTCCAATGCCTATATGGATAGGGTGATGCCCTGTACCATGGGCCAAAAAGGTCAGCTCCTTTCTTTGCTGCTCTGCACAGCTATGTACACAATAGGGGCCAGGCCTGTCATGATGAGGAGAGACGTCAACAGGATTCCTCCTTGAACTATGAGGACGCTCAGGATCTACAACATGAAAGATGCATGGGAGGGCAGGTGGCACCCAGGATCTGCACACAGGGCTAGCAGTGAGCTACGGAAGTACAAAAGTGGCTTATCAGACAAAGGCTGTCTGCCCCATAGGAACCGACGTGAGCTCTGCAAGTCACACATCACCCTCGCTCACCTGCTGTGCAGCAGTCTACATCTGCAGCATCCCTGTGTAAACCATTGGAGGCAGCAGCTGACTGAGCCAATGTCCATGTCACTGAGCCCGTAGAGATGCTCATGAGTAATGGTGGCATGGCAATGCTGTTATTGCATATTTTGGCTCTCCTGAAGGGCCAACGGTGCAAAGGGTTGTGACATTGGCACTACATGCTGGCACACATCATCCACACAGAGAAAAGGACACACATGTTGGTGTGGAACATTTATTGAAAGACATATTTACATTGCTGTGACACCCGTGCATTCCTATTTGTGTCAGTGTGTTCTCTGTAAACCTCTGTAATACCTTTTATGGTCTATTTAAGTCTCACGTCCTGGAATGTGCAAATTTATGATTATTCACCCAGGTGCAGCATGCCTACAAGAAGGAATGTTACACTTGAGTGGGAAAAGAGGATCACAACTTCATAGGACACTGGGACACAGCAGGCTAAGTACGTGGCAGCAAAGCGCAAAGTGCTGGGGTAACTCCGCAGATCAGGCAGCATTTGTGGAGAGAGAAGCAGAGTTAACTTTCAGGTCTGTGAACTTGGACAAGTTGACTCTGCTTCTCTCTCCACAGATGCTGCTTGGTTTGCTGGATTTCTGCAACACTTTCTGCTTTGCTGCCAGATAGACAGCAGCCCCACTCTTCAGCAGTCAGGCAAGTATTTCTTTGACAGCGGTCAGAAAGCTGGTACTGGGGCACTTAAAATAGGGCCCCAGCACCTGCTGCACAGCTGTCAAAAACTCTCTCATTGCGCCGAATGTCCCGCTTCTCCCCACGTAATATGGCGAGGGTGGCTCGGTGCCGTGATTCTAATGAGCAGATGGCGCCCCAATAAAATTCAGCCCAATATTAATTTTCTGCTCACAGTGGCCTGTTTTCCTTTTTTCTACCTTCCTTCTACCTTTCATCTTTCCCTCCCTGCTCTCAAGAAACAGGAAAAAGTGCCAGTACACCACAGGCAGCCAGAAGCCCTTCACTGGGCATTGCTGTTCAGTGACTGAGCCAATGGGAAGGCTGTCATGACCCCTTCCCCCAATTATTTTGGAGGACGACCTCCATTTCTCTCTGTCATTTATCTTCGGCCTCCCAGTACAGCCTGAAAATTTGTATGGTTCCTTAATTACTCGGTCTTTGGATTAGATGTGTCAACATTTTCCATTTCTCAACTCAGTCCTCTATCTGCCAATCTCAAGTTTGACCTTCCCCCCCACCCTGCATTCTCACAAATTTGGCTAAACTTCACTCTGCCTTTGATGGGGTTTGAAATTCTGCTTCCCTGGTGCATTCAGTGCATCAGGCATTATGCACTGGCAGCAGTTTGAATTTGTTTAAATTAACTGATTTTGCATTATCAGTGAAGATTAGTTCATATCCTGCGTATGCGTTATCATTCCCATGCTATCAGACTGGGACGCTTGCAATGCCTTTTATATGACTTCTGTCATGTCTTGAACTTGCTGTGAGTTCGATTCCAAATGCACCCAATCTTGTCAAATCCATCCATAAGGATCTAATGCAAAGCTGGCTGTGTTTTATCGCCTAATCTGATTTCAGCCCAATACTCAATGTAACTCAATGTTGTCTGAGAAACTGAAAACTTACTGAGCTGAAGAAAGCAAGTTTGACAGCAAGCTGTGGACCTTTTCTTCCTCAGTACAAAGGTTTCCTTAACAGGGCCAGTATAATTGAAACTCCAACATCACATAGCAGTATCTTGTATTACTCTGCATTATTTGAAAGACACCTACAGATATGTTCTTTGAAATGTTTGAGATTGCAGTCTGCCTGAACGAAGATAAATTCAGCATGTCTATGATAGAGAGAGATATAGTTCTAGTTCTTGACAGAGAATTTGTTTCGTGATTCATCCTGAGACAGCTCTAAGTTGATCTGGGAAAAGTTCTGCATGAGGTTTGCCACAAAAATAGTATCGATTTAGTCCGAAGAAAAATGTGTGCTCTGCTTCACTTTTAGATATTCATGAAATAAAAGGTGATGCCAAACTATTTCAAATTTTCATATTTCCTTTTAGGATTGAAGGAATACGGTCAACAGATAACTGTTCAAAACCTTCAGGAAAAATGGGGCTCCGTTTTTGTGTTGGTAACATGGACACAATGGGCAACTGCTCCAATTATCACCTCACATCGGCAAGAAGCCTGATCAATTTTTACGTTTGTGTTTCATTCAAATAGAAGAGTCAAGCTGCTAACACTAATCAGATGATTCATAGGTATCTCACTATTTGGAAAGGTGGGAAATCTGGCAAAGCGAATGCTGATGAATGCTAACAGATAGATCTTCATAGGGATGGTTGAAAAGATTGGTGTGAAGCAGCAGATTTAAGCAGCAGGAAAATAATTTGTGTTCTCTTACCAGAAAAGAAGATGAACTTAAAGAAGTCTTTAAGACTCAAAATTCCCCAAAAGAATCAAGAAAACATTTGTGACAGTCCTACTTCCAGCTTACTCATACTGCTGTTAATGATCCTTTTGAGTAGTATTGGAAATGGCCACCTCCTGTACTGTGGTTTGTGGGTGGGTTGAGGAAGTAGTGGTGGCAGTGCTGATTGACACCAAAAAATTGTTGGGGGCTCTGACAAAGTTGGTTGACCCCTATTGAATATTTTAATGAGGCCTCTGCTTGTTTCTGGCGGGAACGCTGGCATCAATCAATGCTTACCGGACAATCAGAACTGGTGGAGTTCCAGTGATAGGTTGTCAATTTTGTTTCAAATTTCACCTTGTCACTGCTTACAAGTGGGGCAATAGCGAGGCAAAAATAATACAACTGAACGGGACCATATAAAACTCTTAGATACTTCAGAGTAGCAGGTATAATAATTAAGGAAAAACAAATATCTATAGAGGTTACTGTGGTTTAGAACTCACACAAGAGTTGCCTTAATGTCATCTGTCAAAGCCATAGGAAATTTTGTTAAGATTCACAGATGACTACACTTATGCACAGTAGGCTAAAAACTATCTCTGCACATTTGGCTGACAATGATAAGAGATAAAAAATAACAATATTCAGATAAATGTGAAGATATTTTAAGTATTGTTTGGTTCTCTGTGATGTAGGAGACCATCTTCCAAATATATTAGGTTTGACTTGGAACTGGACCAATTTAGTAAGAACCAGTTGGACCCATGTATCACAGAGTGCTCATTGGATCAGGAAGCATTGACTTTCTTCTGTCATCCATTCTGTGGACCAAATTTCTTAATATGGATGAGCAATTGAAGTGATCCACTGCTTCTTGTGAATGGCTAACTAAGTTTGACTCGAACCAGCATTAGAATTACCAAGAGGTTAATGAATCTAATCATCGAGTGACTGTTGACAAAGAAGGTGGAAAGGAAAGTGAGTGATTACATTCACACAGCAGCCCACTGATGTGCTGAAACAGCAGCAGCGGCTTTTTGAGACTGCAGATGATGTGATACATCATCTTCCTCTAGTTTCAGAAAGGACCAGAGATCGTATCCATGAAGTGGAACGGAGTTGAATCACACATTTTCTAACATTTTCTATTCAAGCTCTCAAGTCACTCCAGGCACAGCTCAAAATTAAGCAAAACACTCAGCTGGAAAGGTATCACTAAATCTTGCCAGGCCGTGACCTGATGAGAAGCAGGAGATACACGATGAGGAATGTACACTTTGTACACAGGTGCTGCTCTGTACAATGTGGAAGAATAAAGGAGAGAATCCAGTGTATGAAACTACTTATTAAAAGGGGAAATTTAAAAACCATTCTTGCATTTATGTGTACCAATGCAAAACGAGAATGCTGTTCAGCACTAATGTGCTGCCTACACAGCCACCTTCAGAAAGAAAAATGAGTTAGGTTACAGGAGATATTATATCTTGTGTTGTAACAGCAGGCAAATCAGACTGCAGTAACAGTTGATGGCCTGTATCACTGACTACATTTGTGATTCTCCAGTGACTGTTTGAAGGCACAAGTGCAAAGTGCTTTGGTGAACAAAGAGGTAGCTTCAGGTAGTAGAGCCCCTGCTACATAAAGAATATTCTGTACCTTCAGAAATTATCGGTGTAAGACAGGCAGCACAAGCTTATTCAGGTAGATGGGAGACAGCTCTGTCTTATTCCAGGCAGCACAGTTAGTGAATGAGAGAATTGTTTGTGTATAGGTGTTGCTGGAGATTTTGGAGATGGCCTGGTCCTATTTCACAGAACCAAAAAAAATATAGGAAGGGGGACTTATCAGGCGAGTTCAAGAAAACAAAATGGTATCACAGGATGGAAGAAAATGGCAATATTGTCATTGAAGCCCTGCCCTCATAGAAAGACACTTATAGAAAATTGTTCATGTTTGAGAGATGAGCATAGATTTTATCCACAACTTTCCTATATTGAAAGTGCAGTGGCCTGCACTATCCCCAGGTAGACTCCCAGTTGTTAGTAATTTTGTTCCAATTAAAAGGTTACATCTGATGAGAGTCTACCTGCTGCAACTATTAAGCTAGCTGATGTTAGCAGAGGTCACAAAACTGCACTCAATAGAATCATTTATTTGCAGGTCCCAGAAGTAACAAAGGAGCTTCACTTTTAACAGATTAAATTTTATTCCTGGTTTTAATGTAAGTTGTGTTAATTTGTTTCATTTACCACATTGCTTCAATATGTAAAACAAACCCAGAGGTTTCACGTAGCCAAGGGGGACTAACTGGAAGAGGAAGAAGCAACACTATCCTCTAGTGGCAAAAAGCTGAAATTCCACAGGGATTCTACTGTTCTTCCATGGCAAGACACAACTGGGACCTGAGTGGAATTTCAGGCCCATGCTGGTACAAAATCTATTCCTCAACAGCAACATACAGCCCAGAACAATCAGCAAAGATTTCTGTTTGTAAGTTAACCACTGAACTGTAAAAGATGACTACTAACTTCAGCTTGGCTTGTAACATTTCCAAGGGAAATATTACTGATTAGAGAGGGCTGTTGAGCAGATGACTGGTAATACACTGCAAGACCTTTGTGGTCCTGCAGTCTCATAACCTCAATTGTAGAATAATTAGAAATTGCAAATAACCATGCATAGTCATAACATTTTGCAAATTGGCCCCATACTGCTTAGAATGATCATAATTATTAGTCCTCCTGTGTTCCTTCAAATAATTTTATTCTATACCCATTCAGGGATTAGTATAATGAATAACCTCCAGCTGCACAACAGTCCATGTTTTATCCTTCACTGGTAAATGTTCTTAAGTGTTGATCTACATTATCTTGTGCAGCCTGCTGTCAGTGCTTTTACTATAATTGATTATTATCTGGAAGTATCACAGATTTATTGGTCCTAGGCTCTGTGATTTAGCAAAATTTTCTGATGTGTTGCATTAAAGTTAGCCAGCAGTCTTTTTGCATTTAGAGCATGTTACTAGTTGTCACATAATTGGTTTCAGACATGGGCTTTTGATTGTTTGGAAAGATTGAGTTGCACTAAAGTAAGATTTTCTTCTTTGTTGATAAATGAAGATGAAGAAGCAAGGGCCTAGGTGAATAAAATAACAAATAGGAAACCTGAGGTGAATTAGGCAGTGGCAATTGGGTAGCCCGAAACTTGGGTTTTAAAGATTGTAGGAGAAAGCAAAGCCTGAAGCAGGAATGGAATTACATGGCCTAAAGGCTTCTATCTTCGATGAGTTCTAGATGATGACTGTATTATGAGTCTTGGGGTACCTGCCAGGCATTGATAACCACAACTTGGGTTCCAGCTGTGCAGAACTCTGTCTACATTGCTTGGCTCTTAGTTCTGACGAAAGGACATCAACCTGAAATGTTAACTTTGTTTTTTATTCTCCACAGATGCTGCTTGACCTGCTAAGTATTTCCACCATTTTCTGTTTTTTTTTTGTTTGGGTCCTGCCCTGTTTAAGAGAGAGCTCTGTGCATCACTAGATACAAACAGGTTCAGAAATCAATTCCAACATTTAGCATTTAAATGTTTAGATAGAGAAGACAGGGAAATTCTTGCTCTCTAAATATTTAATATGAGGTCATATAGTTTTACATGGGAACCAATGGACCCCCCCCCCCCCACCACCCCACCCCACCCCCGCCGCAATCACTTTGTAAACCAGGTTTGGAACAGAATTGGATTCACACGTCGTACAGTGTGAAAATGAAGTCCTTGACCACAGAATTACAATGCTTTAGGCTAACTGGCACAGTAAATTCATCCTTAATTTCAATCCTTGAGGATGTAAGGAGGAACAAGAGTGTGTAGGGTAACATTTTGTGTTTAATATGTACAAAAGAGAACAATTCAGAGGATCTCTGACCCATAGTAATAATGATAGCATTGAATCAAAGGCAACACTGACAGATAGAGACTTGATGCCTGAGATGAAATAAGATCACCTATCCAATGGCAAGTGTTTTGCTGTTTGGATTATGAGAGCAGTGTTAACAGAACCTCCCCAGGTATGGCAGTGCTGTGACTTTGATGGGCTTGGGATTTTTAAGGATAGAAATTACTGTCAGAATTAACTACAATGATTGTGCTTTTGGAGTGGTACAGAGCAATGATATCAGGAATGAAGTGCAGCATACATTTTTTCTGTTCGGTGCATGCTGTCAAATTGCTGTTCAGAGAAAGTGGCTTTCAGTGTGCTATTGTGCTGAAAATGTGTGTTAGCGAAGTTGAGCTTCTTATTGAGGGAATTATAAGCACTTAGGTGGAAAGGGTACTACAGTCTAAGCCTCACAAATTGCATGTGAGATGTGTTGCTAGCCCTCCAATGATAACATGTTGCTGTAGAAATTGCAATCTTCTTTCCTGACTGTTTACTGAATGGTGAGCTGCTATTTAATTCAGCTGAAAATTAACAATTTTGGATTCAGTATGAAATGGATTGGGTGGTCCACTAGGACTGCAATTGGTAGAGCAGAACCAACAAAAACAAGAAAGGGTAGCCTGTAATACAAAACCAAAATACTGCTGTAAATCAGAAATAAAAACAGAAAATGCTGGAGTTACTCAGTAGGTCAGGCAGCTGGGGAGAGAGAAACAAAGTTAACATTTCAAGTTGATAGTCAACACAGATGCTGCCTGACCTGTTGAGTATTTCCAGCATGTTCTGTTTTTATTTAGGGTATCCTGTTAGGTCAGGTAGCATGCAAAGTAAGACCTTGCTAATAGTGGGCCTACAGTCCCAGGTATAGATACCTCGATACAACAGGTATAAGAGATTAATACACCAGAGATGTGCATCCAATTTCGGGAAGACCTGCTGCCAAGATTCAACATCTGTATGCTCCTGCCAGTGGCCAAAGTCAATGTGTTGATGGATTTTGATGCATCCAGCTCCTGCCGACTGCCAGTCATATGTATCACCTTTATTTGAAACAGCAAAAAAAAAGGAAACAAATGGATGACTTCTAGGAAGCCTATACCACTCTGCATCCATGACTTATGATTTCCTTGCACCAACCACAGGCAAAAGCAGAGCACAATTGCAACCAATTTCATGCTGGAATCAGAATGATTATCAAACATGCCATTAAATCTTGAATCAATAGTTACAAGGTGTTGATTAATCAAGAGCTGCCTTGCATTGTACCATTCCATCTCTCTGGACATCATGAATAATTGTCATCTGCTATATACTCCATACCTCCACAAAGCAGGCCAAGGGATAGGATGAGAAAGACATAGCAGAGAAAAGAGTGAAAATATTAATGGGGAATTAGCTGTGAGCTAGAAACACTGAAAGGAAGAGTATCACACTAGGCACTGATTAATGTCTCTTAGTGTGAGCCAGTGCTATGTTTATGAGGCATGGATGTTACCAGCCACTTGTCAGCCCAAGCATTGATGTTTCTCAGGCCCTTCTGCAGGCTGGTATTCCTGCCTGAATAACAGTGGAGTTGTGGATGGAACTCAAAATTATCGTTAGCAAACAGCCCCACTCCTGTCACTTGCATAGGGATGCTTGATGAATTGACTATTATATTAAATGCCTCATCTACTACAGTAGATGGCTGGGAAACTCTTCAACATTGCTACTGACTTGCATTATGACCAGGCGAGAAAAGTATCTAGGGGTCCTTTTCAGCCTTCACCTGGTCTGACTGTAACAGGGTTTTATTTTTAAACACAGTGTGTTTTGAGCTCCCCCTTGGTGAATCCTTGTTCACTGCTTTCCAATTATAAGGCAAAGAAATTTGTACAAACAAGCTTTATTAGGTTCAAGAAGAAAAGTGAAATTTATTAAAACTTAAACTCTAATTCAGTTAACGCCGAGGGATACACAACGCGTCCAAGCTAGCATGCATATGCGATACACACATGCAAATAGGGACAGAAATGAGCAGACGAAAAATAAAGTGGAGAGATTTGAGGCAATATCTGAAGCGTTTCTTGTTACTGTGCTTCGATCTTACTGTAGAGTCCTTTGTAGATAGTTCTTGCTTGTAGGTAATTCTTGCTTTTCGTTGGGGCCCTGTATTCTTCTTGAACCTTGTTCACTGTAGGAGACTTTTCTCTCTTGGGGCTCATGTGGCTTCAATGGATTCCAAAGCTGGTGAGAAAGAGATGGGAGCAGACAGGAGAGAGATGTTCTCAATCCAGGAGCCAGGAGCTTTCTGTATTCAAGCACTGTTTCTCCCATTTAAAACTCTCAGTTCAAAACTCTGCAACAGTCATGTTCCTAAACTGGTCTGACCATGTCTGTTCTGTGTATTGGGAGCAGGGACTGGTTCCTTTGTTCCAACACTGTCTGCTAGTATGCAAAAATGTCTTACCAGCTAGGGGCCTGGGAATTCATTGTAATAGGCCCTCTTTTCTTCGCCGTCACAATTTGAAGTTTAATGTCCATATGGTGAAATTAATGTGCCGCATTCTTGGCAGGTGGGGGCCTGCATGACACTTGTATAAGAACAGATCTTTTGGAAGTTATGAGGAATGAATCCTCTTCTCAATATTGTCTCTGCTATTACTCAGCAAATTGGAGTTGGCAAATAGAGTAGCTCTGCAAATTAAGGCCAAGGTTACTATAACAGCAGTGTAGGTACTCACAATAGATGTTTCCACTGCAATCTATGACTTGTACCATGCAGGGCTACATTGCAGGTGCCACAGGAGTTGCCATACACTGTATTGTAGAATGGCAATTCAAACACCCATTGAGTCACAACTGCATAGCTCCTCCATACTGTTCCCCAGATCTTGCAGTGTATTTTGCATGTGAATGGTCCAACTCAGATATCAATCTCGGTTTATAAACAGGCGTTGTGAAGTTTGAATATTGGCATGGAAAAACTGTGCCAGGAATCTTGAAGCAAGTGCTTGCCCATGAGCAGTCAGCACATTGGCTCCTTTTAACTTACTATGAATTTCCTCCTCAATATCCCAACCTACATCCTCAGAGTGTGTGTAGCTGTGTGGCACTTGGCAGAGTTGGTGATAGTGCTGCAGGCTTCTGTGACATGCAGGCTTGCACAGAGACAGAGAATGTGGCAGCATTCTGTTCTAGAAGACCAATTGTGCTTCAAGCTCAATTTTTGAGTACTCGACTCAAATGCATGTCTTTTAGACAACAGCCTAGCGAATCCATAGACCAGTTTGTCAGTTGTTGTCATGCCAAAGGCCAGGAATGTGAATTTACTGACTCTGAACTGGTAGATCGCATCATTGAACTTGTGATTGCATCTGCACCGATGGAACTCTACAAAAAGGAGCTTTTGCCAAACCCAAAGAGTTGACGCCTTATTGATGTATGGCCGCAAATTTGAGTCCATCATCGCGGGCAACAAAGGTCAGATGCTTTCCAATTAATAATAGGAAAAAGTGTTGCCGTGATTATGATAAATCAGTGTTGTTGCACCTACAGAAGAAAAGACCAGCTGTGCAGGCAAATAATCGAAAGATTTGCAGTACCACTTCTGAACAAACTTGGATGGTGTGGTGCTGTCTCCAGCAATAAAAAAAAACTTGCAGTTCCACTGGTGAACTGGTTGTTCCTTTCCTAAGAAAGCAGAAGAGAAGAAAACGTTAAAAGGCTTCCTCAGCCTTTCTTTCACTGCTGATACTCCTCAGGCAGAATTTTAGCGCTACTGTTTTTAAATGGGGGTCAGGACTGTTGTGTGTGTACACCTTTAATAGGTGTGGCTACAAGATCATGTTCATCATGTAAGAGCTATGATGTAGTATTTAGCAGTCTTGAAGTAACATTTGTACAGTAAACATCTTGATGCGTAGCTGCTCTCTCAGTAATCAATAAAGAACCCACAATATTGCATTACTGATCCCATCTGGAGCGGTCAGTCTTTGTGTACAATCTATAGTAGCACAGAGGTTCAAGGAACATGTAACATGTTGGCAGTGGTGAGATTTTTAAAGACCCAAAGTTGTTTTTAGAAGAATTATAGAAGAGAGCACACTTCTTTTACTCTTGGAAGATCAGACCATGTTGAAAGTAATTTTTTCTCTCAAGTGCACTCAGCAGTTCTGGATCTCCGACACCCCAACCCTTCAGGCCTTCTTATCTTCGAAGCAGTGCAGTCAGCAGTAACTGGGTAAAGCTTCTTTTCACTTCGGGCTATAAAGGCAGGTGGCTGCAGACTCCTGTCGACTCAAGCAACGGGAATTCTGAGGTCAGTTTCTCACGTTGGGAGCAACTTGAGAAAGTCTGGGTGAGTTGAATGTTGTGTAAAGGTAACAGACCCCATTGCATTTGCGAGGTGCGTTGGATGGTTCAGCACCATCACAGCAGCGGGTTACCAGGTTGAGCACAAAATCAGCATATTTTCGGTACAAGGAGAGCCACGATCCTTTGGTGAACAGTGGAACGGGTGACAATCAAGACACAGAACGGAGGAGGATTTTCAGTGTGGTTTCAGGAGGAGCAATCGCTATCGCTACTTTTTTGAGGGAAAATTGCCCTTATAGTTTTCCGCCTTCGATTTTTCTTTGTGCAAAATCCACCCTTCATGGGCGGGGTTAAGCCAAAAGCTTGTGAATTTGGCAACAGTGCCTGGATCTCCAAGCCTGTTTTTTTTTATTATCCGTTCAAGGCAAGGCCAGCATTTATTTCCGATCCGTAATTACCCTTGAAAAGTAAATGACTTGCTAGGCCATTTCAGAGGGCAGTTAAGAGTCAACCACATTGTTGTGGGTCTGGAGTCACATGCAGGCCAGATCAAGTATGGACAGCAGATTTCCTTCCCTAAAGGACGTGAGTGAACCAGATGGGTTTTTACAAAAAAAAACAATCATTTCATGGCCACCATTAGACTAGCTTTTCAATTCCAATTTTTTTATTAATTGAGTTCAAATTTCACCATCTGCCATGGTGGGATTCAAACCCATGTACCCAAGGCTTTAGCCTGGGCCTCTAGATTACAGATGCTGCCAGAGTGGTTCCAGCATTTCTTGTTTTTATTTACCTCTAGATTACTAATCTAGCGACATTACCACTACGGCACCACCTCTCACATTAGTAGCATTGCAATAAGTCTCCACAGCAAGAGTCAGTGCCACAACCTCTTTTTTATTGCAGAAAACAGCACCACACCATCCAAGTCTGTTCAGAGGTGGTACTGCAATTCTTTTTTATTATTTGTCTGCAAAGCTTGTCTTTTTTTCTGTAGGTACAATAACATAGAGATATGTCATCATGGCAACACATTTTTCATATTAATTGGAAAGCATCAGGCCTGCTTTCAGAACTTCTTCTTTTCAGGCAGAGAGTCAAGCTTTGTTTCCACGAACTAGCCATTGTTGATCCACGGAAGCAAGCAATAAAGATACGCGTAGCTATTGGCAATCAAGGTTTGTATCATCTCAACACATTTGGTCTCAATGCTGAAGAACAGAAGGGCCCTAGAAAGATTTGGTTTACTCTAGAAGACCAATTGTGCCTCAAGCTCAAGTTTCAAGCACTCGACTTGAATTCATGTCTTTCAGACAACAGCCTAGCAAATCCATAGACCAGTTTGTCAGTCGTTGTCATGCTAAAGGGTGAGAATATGATTTTACTGACTCTGAACTGACAGATCACATCAATGAACTTGTGATTGAACTACAAACCAGGACAATGGATAACCTTGCACATGAGGTGATCCACTATGGTGTGGAGTCAGGAAATGGCATTTAATTGATGGACAGTATAACCTATTTGATGGCAGGTGAGAGACACCATCAAAGAATGTGCAAACAGCCTGGCGGCCTCGTAGTGCCTGTGAGAAGAATTTGATAAGGACTCATGGTTATCATGGTTGAAAAAGTGTGGATGGAGGCCTAGGAAAACTGAAATGGAGCCAGAAATTGGACATAAAGGGGCACAGCATCCAACGTTTGGAACTGCAGCCGGAGTGGACTAGTCAACCACTGAAGACTATGGAGGAAGGGACATCAATGGAGTGACTGACTGGAGAGTCCACCCTCATGCAAGGTTCTCAGGAGACTTGGTAATGTATGTACCAAGGGGGAATGGTACCACTTTAGGAGGCTGTCTTAAACAGACGAATTTGGTTTATAGCAGTGTGCTATAAGTTTTTTGGAAACTTGGTGGTGTATGTACCAAGGGGAACACTGTACCATTTTAAGGAGCTGTTGTGAACAGACTAATTTGGGTTATAGCAGTGTGCTATAAGTTTTTTTAGTCTTTCTGTACTCTTTTCCTTCCTTTCTTTTTAATAAAGGTATCTTTCTTTACTGTTTTATGATTAATAATTGTTTAACAATTACTTAATGATTACTCAATAACACATTATCTGGTGTTGAGACACTCATTCCTGTTACGTCTAGATTATGGCTTCAATCCTAAGCGAGACTCCACAGGGAGCTCTCACGTGCTACAGGTGTCAGAGGTTACTGGAAATGACAATGCTGCAAAGCCAAGACAGACACTGAGGGCAGGAATCCTGAACACAAACAGTCGAACCGCAGAACATCTTCGCGCCCTGACAAGTTTCGTCATTTTCCATCGCGACACAACCGATTCATCCATGAAGTTTCGGGTGACACTAACACGACTGATTATGATAATCAGGGTATAAGCACAAGTGAGGGAGCAGAACAGACATTCCATGTCATCAATGTTACCGAACACATTGATTCAATTACTCTGCAATCAGCATTTGTATCCATTTATATTTCCTATCCAGGAAAAGAGGGCACACATTTGCTTTGGGTAAAAGTGGACGCGGGTGCCAGTGCAAACATTTTACCCTTATGCATCTTAAAATGCATATATCTGACTAAATGGCATGCCCGACCAACTCTCCGTGAACTGCTTACAATGGGCCCCTGATACCACGTCTCGGATCCATTACGATTAAGTGTTATAATGATTTGGATTGGAAACCTCAACTCCACTACGTTTTTCAAACAACTGGACCTGTTGTTCTTGGACTGCGAACATGCAGTTACCTAACCTTGATACCCAGCCACGGCATCGGGCATCGCCAAACACTGCCTTCCTTCAGTTCTCCAACGGTAACTTAGAAGGAGCCTTGCAAGAAAGGAGTGCAATGTGGTCCATGATTTCCCTGGTTTTCCAATGGCTTTCCAATTCTGCCCATATTGTGGTCAGAAAACAGAAGCTTTTCTCAACTCCTGTGTGTCTTGTAGCTTCAAGATTCCGAAGCTTGAGATTGAGTATGAGGCACAGCCTGTTACATCCGACATATACCACCTCCAGTGCGAACTGTATCCAATGCATGAAGTTAGAGATGTTCTTCTAGAACAAGAAAGGAAAATGAAAAAAATGCATGACAGTGAACTTTCCAAACTAGCTATTGGTCAGCAAGTTACCATTCAAAACCCTATCACTGGTTAATGGAGTTCTGCAACAATATCCAGAATCCAACAGAACCACATTCTTATGAAGTAACTACACCTAGTGGCGCTGCACAGCATCGTAACCGAGGTCAAATTAGAGCTGTTCATAATCACAAGTCCATGGAAGACTCCATTGCAACTCGTACAAGATTGAAGACCATGGCCGGGGTTTTTCCGTCGGCAGATGGGAGCTGTCCACCGACTGTAAAGTTGGTGGCGATCCCACTTCCGCCAGGCCTGGGGATCTGACCCGCATTTTGCGGATCCCCAGCCTTTAATTGTTCTGAGGCGGAACTTCCACCCACTTGAGGCAGCAAGACCCGCCGAATGGAGCTGGCGGCCAATCAGCGGGTCGGCAGCTCTTAGTCCCAGCAGCGCCACTGGGTGTGGTGGCCACTTCTGGGACTGCAGCCCAGCTTCAGGTAGTAGATGTTGGGAAGCCCTGGAACCAAGGTAAGTTTTTGTTGCCTCGCCGGAGGTGATTGGTCAGGCCCCGGCGAGGCAAGGGTGGTTGATTAGGGGGATGTGGGGGGGGGGTGTTGGGTGTTGATGGTGGTTGCGGCAACAGGGGCAGCCCTCCATCAGGCACAGGGTGCCTGATCATGAAGGCCCCCCACAGGCCGTCAGAAAGCCACCTGCTTTTGTCAGGCGGCTTTTCTCGGGCCTGGGCTGCCCAACAAGCCAAAATTCTCATGGCAGCGGGAGAGGCCTTTAAGTGGCTGCTAAGTGACAATTTAAGGGCATTGATTGGCCTGGGGCGAGCGGGCCGTTTTCTGCCGCCGTCACCCTGCGTAAAGTGGTGGCAGATGCTGGAGCGGGTCGGGAAGGACCCCCCAAGCCTTCCACTCCATTTTACGCCACCCCCCCCACCCCAGCCACCATCCTGCTCTTTTGGGGGGCGTAAAATTCCAGCCTATATCTCAGGCAGAGTCTGCACATTCTTTGTCCATAAAATCCAATTCACAAACATCCATTCCAGTATTTGAGAACTGCTACCCTGTTTTGAAATCTGGCAGAGTTATCAAACCACCTTTACACTTTCAAAATTGTTCTTGCATATTGTTATTGTATTCTCTCATAATACTTTCCTGTACACGTAAATAGTTGACTTCTATTGCCTAAAAGGGATGTTCCAATTTGTAAATATGTTCCGCTTTCTTTTCCTTTTGGGAAAAGGGGGATGTTGTGTGGGAGTGGTGTGGGTACAAGATCATGTTAGTCATCTAAGAGCTCTGATGTAGCACATCATGTAATTCTGAGTGTTTAGCAGTCTTGAAGTAACACCTGTACAGTAAACATCACGATGTGTAGCTGTTCTATCAGTATTCAATAAAGAACACAGGCGGCACAGTGGCGCAGTGGTTAGCACCGCAGCCTCACAGCTCCAGTGACCCAGGTTCAATTCTGGGTACTGCCTGTGTGGAGTTTGCAAGTTCTCCCTGTGTCTGCGTGGGTTTCCTCCGGGTGCTCCGGTTTCCTCCCACAGCCAAAAAAGACTTGCAGGTTGATAGGTAAATTGGCCGTTATAAATTGCCCCTAGTATAGGTAGGTGGTAGGGGAATATAGGGACAGGTGAGGATGTGGTAGGAATATGGGATTAGTGTAGGATTAGTATAAATGGGTGGTTAATGGTCGGCACAGACTCGGTGGGCCGAAGGGCCTGTTTCAGTGCTGTATCTCTAAAAAAAAAACCCCAAAAAACCCCACAATACTGTGTTATTGATCCCATCAGGAGTAGTCATTCTTTGTGTACAATGTATAGTAGCACTGAGGTTGAAGGAACATGCAACAGAGACCATATGTGGGTCCCAACCCGAAGGGTGTCCAGGTCCCACTGCCAGTGCGAACATCCTGGAGGCAGCCTATTAACAGGTGGTCTCCGGAGGCCCAATCTAATTAGGGTCGGCAGGCGGGCTGCGCAGGCAGGAGGGTCAATTGGAACACCCGTGACTGTGGGAGGCCAGCAGTCATTGAGATGGGTGCTGCTGATGTAGGTGGGAAAACACAGAGGTGCCTCAAGGTGGAGGTGTCCTCTGAAGACTACAAAAATGGTGAAAATAAGTGTGGCTGCAGCTGCCAGAGGAGCCCCTCCACTGGATGGCCTATGGCTGCATCTGTGGCCCCCTGGTACCACAGCTCAATGGTTGGGGAGAGGGGAGGGGTGCGAATTAAAGATGGCCTAATTGACCCCCGACCTGCCTCCGGGAAGATCCGGCAGCACCACTAATTTGCCCCTTCGTGGGCAGTTAATTGATCTTAATTAACTTAATTAGCTATTAAAGATGGGCAATAAATTCTGGCCTAGCCAGCGAAGTTCACATCCTAGAAACAGATAAAAAAACCACTGCTGCCAGGCGGATGGTCAGATCCCACCTCCGGCAAGATCACTCGGAGGCGGGAACGCGTCAGTTAGATAACCCAACATGCACCTTTGTGAAATTCCATGTTCACCCGTCTACAAAGCCGCTCCATGTTACTGAAAATATTCCACCCTCTGTGCTGTTACTCAAGTTGAGTGTGGACAATGTGAATCATACAATAGAACATTACATGACATGAATTTTTTTTTGTTCGTTCATGGGATGTGGGCATTGCTGGCTAGGCCAGCGTTTATTGCTCATCCCTAATTGCCCTTGAGATGGTGGTGCTGAGCTGCCTTCTTGAACCGCTGTAGTCCATGTGGGGTAGGTACACCTACAGTGCTGTTAGGAAGGGAGTTCCAAGGTTTACACCCAGCGACAGTGAAGGAACAGCGATATAGTTCCAAGTCAGGATGGTGTGTGGCTTGGAGGTGAACTTGCAGGTGGTGGTATTCCCGTGCATCTGCTGACCTTGTCCTTCTAGGTGGTAGAGGTTGCGTGTTTGGAAGGTGCTGTCTAAGGAGACTTGGTGCATTGCATAATTGTGATGATTTCATAATCCCTCATTACTCAATAATATTTTTGGCAATGAGTACCTGAGTGGTTTTCTCAGAAGGGGCTTTTTTTTTTAATTGCTTGGGACTACCTCCTGCACATTTGGTATTGGGCCTTGGGTTTCATTTAAATAAGATCAGGGAGCTGAAGACACCTGATGGGCTTTCCCAGGCAACTCAACAACAAAGAAGACAGCAATTTTGGACTGCTGAATCACCAGCAATAGCTCTCAGGTAGGTCCTGGGAGAGGAGAAGAAAGTGAATAGGGGCAAGGGGTGACCAAGAGAGGAAGGGAGATAGTGATCTGGAGAGGGAAGGGGGCCAGTGATCAGAAGTTGGAGGACGGTAAGTGGGAGAGGGAGGGGGTCGATCAGGAGCCAGCAACAATCTGTGGAGATGCAGTGGCACTGGGTGAAGCACTCCTGTTTCTATATTCATGTAAGTGAACTTTATAAAACTTATATTTTAGTAGCGGCAAGCAGTGATGTTGATCAGGACCACAAGTTAGGCCACATGTAAATCACAACTTACTGAAGGTAGCTGGACTGGCACCCGCTGGTTCAGGGCAAACCAATTTGGTAAAGGGGGCCTCAAATGCACATTAGTCCACCTATTTACATATGCAAAGGGTCTATACCTGCTGAAGTGGATGCTTCTTTTGATGCCTTCATCAATATGGATGGTGGCACTCAGCAATCTCAGAACATTGGTACACAAGTCACTCATCATAATAGATGCTTTTGCATTTATTTTTACCCCAGCTTCATTGGATTTCAGGGCAATAACTCTCAAAAACGTTAAGTAATTTTCAGTTAATCCCACAATAGCACTGAGAGTAATTTCCAGGCTATAGAGAGATAAAATAATTATCATAGAATCATACAAATTTACAGCACAGTAGGAGGCCATTTGGCACATCATGTCCATGCAGGCTGACAAGTAGTCATCCAGCCTAATGCCACTTTCTTGGTCCGTAGCCTTGTAGGTTACAGCACTTCAACTGCATATCCAAGTACTTTTTTAAATGTTATGAGGGTTTCTGCCTCAACCACCCCTTCAGGCAGTGAGATCCAGATCCTCGCCACACTCTGGATGAAAGAAATTCCCTCAAGATTCCTATAAACCTCTTACCTCGTACCCTAAATCTATGCCCCCTGGTTATAGATCCCTCAACCAAGGGGAATTGAACATTCCACTCTATCTAAACCTCTTATAATTTTATACACTTCATTTAAGTCTCCCTTCAGATTCTTCTGTTCCAAAGAAAACAACCCTATCCTATTGTATCCATCCTCATAACTAAAATTCTCTAGTCCAGGCAACATTCTTATGAATCTCCTTTATAATCTCTCTCTTGCAATCACATCCTTTCAATAGTATGGTGACCAGAACTGCATGCAGTATTCCAGCTGTGGCGTAATTAGTGTTTTATACAATTCCAGCATAACCTCCTAAGTCTTATATTCTATGCACTGGTGAATAAAGGCAAGTATCCCTCATGGTTTCTTGAACATGTTATCTACCTGTGTGGCCACGTTCAGTGATCTGTGGACATGCACTCCAAGCTTCCCCTGTTCCTCTACACTTTTCAGTATTCTACCATTTATTATGTATTCTCTTGCCTTCTTAGCCTTCCCCAAATGCATTAGTTTAGTTTAGTTTAGAGATACAGCACTGAAACAGGCCCTTCGGCCCACCGAGTCTGTGCCGACCATCAACCACCCATTTATACTAATCCTACACTAATTCCATATTCCTAACACTTCCTAACACATTACCTCACACTTCTCCAGACTGAACTCCATTTGCCACATTTCTGCCCACCTGACTAGTCCATTGATACCTTCCTGCAGTCTACGGCTTTCTTCTTC
Organism: Heterodontus francisci; assembly: GCF_036365525.1. Lineage (NCBI taxonomy): Eukaryota > Metazoa > Chordata > Chondrichthyes > Heterodontiformes > Heterodontidae > Heterodontus > Heterodontus francisci. The sequence continues at coordinate 162,833,867 of NC_090374.1, read as the reverse complement.
ATCAACAACCAGATGGCCATTTTGTGTACTGTCTGCAAACTTCTTAATCTACCTCTTACATTCAAGATCAAGTCATTGATAGATACCACAAAAAGCAAGGGACTTAGTACTGAGTACTGAGGAACACCACTGGAAACAGCCTTCCAGTCACAAAAACACCCATTGACCATTACCCTTTGCTTTCTGCCTCTGAGCCAATTTTGGATCCAACTTGACATTTTGCCTTGGATCCCATAGGCTTTTACTTTCGTGACCAGTCTGCTATGTTGGACCTTATCAAAAGCCTTGCTAAAATCCATATAGACTACATCAACAACTCTCATTGACCCTCTTTGTCACCTCCTCAAAAAATTCAATCATGTCAGTTAAACACGACCTTCTGACTGTCTGTGATTAATTTGTATCTTTCTAAATGAAGATTTATCCTGTCCTTCAGAATTTTTTCGAATAATTTTCCCACCACTGAGGTTAGGCTGACTGGGCCTATAATTATTCAGTCTATTCCTTTCTCCCTTTTTAAACAAAGGTACAACGTTAGCTGTCCTCCAGTCCTCGGCACCACACCTGTAGCAAGGGACTGGAAAAGCCTCTGTTATTTCTTGCCTTGCTTCTCTTAACAGCCTTGGATACTTTTCGTCCGGGCCTGGTATCTATCCACTTTCAAAGATGTTAAACCCTTTAATACTTCCTCTCTCACTATGTTAATTTCAACTAATATTTCACACTCCTCCTTTCTGTTTTTATTTCAGATTTCCAGTATCCACAGTATTTTGATTTTATTTTAGGGCAGAATGTGATTATGTAGCTCTGTATTTGGGTGATGTGCCTGCATAGCTGAATAGCTGGAAGCATGTGGAGACAGCGAGAGGTGGTTGTGAGGCCGGCAACATTGGTAGGTGTGTGAGGGTGAGGTGGGGATCTGGATGATGAGTCCTGTGTGCCAGGGAGTGCTGCTGGATGAGTGATGGGGATGTGTTGCATTGAGCAGCGTGAGAGGTTGGTGGTGACTAGGACATGTCATGTGAAGATGTGAAGATTTATTAATTGACCTTGACCATCCATGTGAGGTCATTAGACTTCTTGTGGTACTGTTGCCAAGTTCTCAGATCCAGACTCCGGGAGTTGACCTCTCTAACCATCTGCTCCCACTCCTTTATGAGGGTGGTCCTTGAAAGTCCCCTGACCTCTTCAGAACAATGGTGTGTCTCCTTCTGCTCAAGCTCACCACTAATGCCTCCAGTGGCTGCACTTGTCACTCTGTCTGCCCTGCTGTTCGCTTTGCAATAATTTACATTGAAACAACATTTTTGCGTAGCTTCCCTTTAAGGTAGTCTGCCTGTAAGAAGAGCAGGCTGGCTCTACCACGTGATTGACAAACAACACTGCTGGGGACCCCTGCCTTCGCCAAGACCAAGTTTGGAGGATAGAGAAAGAGTGTGTGAGCTGCTTGGGTCAATGCTACAACCATGCAGATGAGGTGGGTACACAAAAATTGCATAGTCCCCACTTTAATCTGCATGGGTGTGGCCATGTCCTGAATTGTGACTCCAAAAACTAGGGCAATTTCTTAGCTGAATGGGTTAATCTATTTCCACTTTACATATTTTAAATATAACAGAAAGTCAGCCATAGGAAATAGGAGCAGGAATAGGCCATTCAGCCACTTGATCTGGAAAGACAAAATTAACAGTTTCCTTGACATAATGGAAAATAATCACTGTGATCTTTGATTATAACAACTAGTGGTAAGACTTTAAATAAACTTATAATTATTTTATTTAGAGAAAAGTTATTCCTATAGCTGTTGTTGAAACATAAGAGGGTAATCTAATAGAATACATAGTTTAGGTAACAAATTATAATGATATTTCCAATTAATTTGTGACACTGTGGTAACGTTTTCCTCACTTATTAAATAAATTGGATATCACCTATTTCCCTTTTGCATACTTATAATTTTCTGTCCAATCACTGTTAACTTCATAGTCTGTCAGATATTTCCTTACTTAATGGGATGTTCATATCAAATCACCCCAATTAAAATTACTTACACCGAACACTGCTAAAAATGAAAGAATCAGCTATTAATAATGGGAATGTTGTATATGAAACATCATTAATTAGCCAAGTCTATACTGATTCAACACATTCACATCAAAGAAAAGTAATGGGCTGTAGAAAAGAGAACCCACACATAATGTAATACTTAATATGGGCAATGAAATATTATGCTGGGGACTTCATCACAATACAAGCATATTGCAACTTACCGCAGATAAATTGTAAGCTGAATCTCTTAACATCAAAACTATTCAAAGCAAATTAAAATTCTTGAATACTGACAGATGCTGTTTTATGTAGGTCACATCGGTTACACATGCATGGTTGGAAAACACATACTGTATCCAGCAGTAACCTTGAGTATGTTAACCTTTCTGAAGCCGCTGATAAGATTTTTAAAAGTCATGCATTTGTGGGATGCTGACAACATATGTCATTGGAAGATTTCCTACTCATTACTAGTGCTGGAAGCAAACTTCACTGCATCTTGACCTGTATCGAAATACATTCCAATAGGTAAAAACAAAGACAGAATCATCCAACTAAATGTTTTTTGCAAAGCAATTCTTGAACCATCTATTGTGGCAATGCGGCAGGGTTAGAATTCATTCAATTGCAGTGATGAAAACACTCTTTTGAAAAGGTTATGTCAAGAGTCAGTCGATCCAATTTTGACAGCATGGATGATGTCAAGTCTTAATCCCACTTGAATCCTGAAGAACAAAAATGTACAGAAATTGCCATTTCAGGCACTTTTAATGGAATGATTGAATGAGATTTTGTTTGCTGGTAAAAGATAGACAAAGATTGGGGTGGTTAATGAGTTAACTACAATATTATTTCAATTCAAAGCATAATTCTCTCAAGAAATTGTGTGCATAATTTTCAAAATTTATGTGCTATGAAGTTTAAATGAGTCATTTGTTGAAGTGTTGCCATGGACACTGTTAACGGTCTTATTTTAATATTTAATCTCATAAATGGTACTGACCCAAAGGATAAGAATTAAAGGTTTAGCATACTTCAAAGCATTATACAGTTAGGTTCAGAGCTTAAGATTGACAAGATATACATACTCAGTACTTTACTTTTATACCTACTGGTAACATTTAAAAGAAACAACTTCAAAAGATTCCTGCTGTTTGAGATCTCATTGTGGAACATTTCATAGAGCCCTCGGGGATTTACAACAATTTAGTAGTGTCCTTTAGGAAATGACTTCCTTAGATCCCAAAAACTATTAAAGATGATTATTTTGATAGGTACACATTAGAATATGTTAACAGTTAAAGGTTGTATAAACATGGACGGAGGCTGTACAACAGTATAATTTCATGTGAAAACATCGGTAAACATTCACAGGAGGTGATCTGAGAACACACTGTGACAGGAACGGGAATATGTTATGTGCTCGGGAAGGAACAATTTCAGATTTCTAAAATGATTATGCTGACTGCTGTAACATGTGGGGGTTATTTTGTAAACAGGTGCAGTGCTAATAAGAGAAGCCTGTTTGAAAGTCTGAATTCAGCACACAATTTTGGTTCTAATTGGTGATTACCATAATTTAAATTTACCTGCAAGTGCTAAACCAGAAATCTACAGCTTTAGCATTAAGTGCTGACTAGACACAATTGTCGTGGAGCAGTATGTGTGGGCTGCTTGTACCCAATTCCACTGTAGGTGTGGAATGCTCTGGCTGGCACACAGTGTCACATTGCAGAATGGCTGAGGGACCACGGAGAGGGCACACAGGTTCTCAGTTGTGGCACTGGAGCTCCTGGTGGATGAGGTCCAGAGGAGGACAGATGTCCTGTACCCGCAGGGAGGAAGGACACGGCCTCGCCCTCCTGTCCCCTTGTCCTGCAGTAGCTGGTGCTGCACTTTCTGGCCTTGTGTCCTCCTTCCATTTCTCCTGCAGACCAAGGGGGACTTCTAGCAAGATGCCCATAACCAAGCACTCCCTTTCTCCTGGTGACTTCTTTAAAGGGTCCATCAAGTTGGAATACCACAGCACTCACTCTTTGTAGATGAAGTCCTTAGAGAATTTCTTGAATAAATGTTGATGGAGTGTTGGTGAAGTCTTGACTAATTTCCCAGAAAGTCTCCGACGTATTTAAAAGTCCTCTTTAAGCCTCCAGCAGCTAGTGAACAGTAAAAGATGATATACCTTTATGTAGTCTGCAACAACCAGTTTACTTTCAACAGCAAGTCACTGTTAGGAAAGGGTGTTAGGTCAAACTCTAGCCACCTAGGTCCCTTGCAGCCTTATTATTGAAAGTTAACAGGCAATTTGCGACAACAGTCAATCAGCTGCTTAACAATCCTTCAGGCGGCTGTTCCTATCACAAGCTTCAATTCCTTTACTATCTTGTGCTAAACGCAGGCTAAACCAACATTTCAGCTTATGGTCCCATCGTGGCTACCTCAAAGGCTTTTTAACATGTTAAGTATCTGGGAAAAATTACCCGCCAACCCCACCCCAACAGCTGATTGCTATTTTCATATTCCCTTTATCTATTAGAAACTAATTTTTCCAGAATTTGGAACATGAGATTGCTCACAACTTATGAGTGATATGTGCCCATAAGAGTTTCTGCTGATCTATACGACAAGACAGAGTTACCATCACAAAGACTGCTTCTTGAGCAAATAGCCATAAGAAAAATGTTAATCAATTATTTCAGGGGATGCACGCTAACAAATGACACTTTTTTGTTAAGAAACGTGGATAGAAGTATTACAAATCCTAGCTCAAGAATAAATAGAAGCTATGAAATTGTTATGTCAGAGTTTTTTTTTACCTTGAGTATTTACTTTATTACTTCTGTGACTGAGGGGTTGTCAATAATCATCATTTGGATTCAACTTGTCCTTTGATGCAAATTCTTTGAACTTCTCTTCCTTTTTTTGGCAGGACAAAATCACAAATGCGGCAGTCCTCTCATAGGACGATCCCCCAAATCTGTTGGCATTAGTCAAACAGGCAGCTTTGGTGGATCGGACACGTCTACAGGATGGAAGACAGTCGCATATCCAATCGCCTTCTGTATGGTGAGGTAGCTGGAGTCAGACGACCAATGAGGTACCCAACGCTTCGCTTCAAGGATGCTTGCAAGCATGACATGAAGGCTCTAAATGTCGACTATCACACGTTGGAGTCACTCGCTGGCAAAAGAGGGAAATGTCGACACATCCTGTGGACTAGCGTGCACTACCTCGATGACCAGTTGTGACAGCTGCTTGGCAACAGGCGCCAAGGTCAAAAACAACAACTCATAGTGTCACTCGATAGCTTCTCATGCAGCTTGTGGCAGAACCTGTCTCTGTAGGATTGGCCTTCACAGCAAATGTTCACCAAGAGAAGACACCCACATAAATGGATTATTTGCTTCGTGTCCATCATCTTTCATAGATGGAAGGATGCCATCAAACATCTTCCTTTTTTATTCAGGTGTGAGTGATAGGTGGAAATCCTGAAAAAAACTTGTAGGAATTAGAGGTAAGCATTTAGATTAGTTTAGACTTTGAGTAATAATTTAGATCATGCCTCAAACATGTGAAGCTTTTGATTCAAATTTTGAGGATAAGCTTGTTTTATTTTCTCCCCATGTCTTTGCGTTCCTTTTCCACTCACCAACTGCAGCCAACAGAACCAGAAAACCTCCTTCCAGTTTCTCCCATCATTAATACCTCTGAAATGAGTCTTTCTCCACTTAACATCCCTAACGTAAGGAGGCCACAGACCTCACTAGGCAGCACAACTGAGATTAACAGTACAGTGGTGCAGGTAACTGTTTATCTGCTGTCATTCTATGGCCATCGTGGCCATAGAATGAAATTCAAATTCCACTGCTACTATACTTCAGAATAAATGCTGATAGTTTTTACTCTCACAAATTACCATAGGTGGCATTGCTGTTTAAGGTTATCCAATTGATTCACCTTACCTTAAGGAGTAAGAAGAGGTGATATTCTTTGAATACATCAGGCATTCAAGTGCCTCCAAGGTGGCCAAAATGAGGTCTTAAGCTGCATCGCCAATTTATCCCACATTTACCGCAAGAAGCCATCTTGATAAAAGAGTCGAAATGTGTGTTAGGAACAGACACTTAGAAGACCATTAAAAGGCTAATTAACAATTAAGTTACATACAAACATATGAATTAGGAGCAGGAGTAGGCCACTCGGCCCCTCGAGCCTGCTCCGCCATTCAATAAGTTCATGGCTGAACTGATTACTTCACATTTCCACCTACCCCCGATAACCTTCCACCCCCTTGCTTATCAAGAATCTATCTACCTCTGCCCTAAAAATATTTAAAGTCTCTGCTTCCACTGCCTTTTGAGGAAGAAAATTCCAAAGACTCACGATCCTCTGACAGAAAAAATTTCTCCTCATCTCTGTCTTAAATGGGCGACCCCTTATTTTTAAACAGTGACCCCTAGTTCTAGATTCTCCCACAAGGGGAAACATCCTTTCCACATCCACCCCGTCAAGACCCCTCAGGATCTTATATGTTTCAATCAAGTCGCCTCTTACTCTTCTAAATTCCGGCGGATACAAGCCTAGCCTGTCCAATCTTTCCTCATAAGGCAGCCCACCCATTCCAGGTATTAGTCTAGTTCTCTGAATTGCCTCCAATGCATTTACATCCTTCCTTAAATAAGGAGACCAGTACTGTACACAGTACTCTAGATGTGGTCTCACCAATGCCCTGTGTATCTGAAGCATAATCTCCCTACTTTTGTATTCAATTCCCCTTGCAATAAAGGATAACATTCTATTAGCTTTCCTAATTACGTGCTGTACCTGCATACAAACCTTTATGATTCATGTACTAGAACACCCAGATCCCTCTGCATCTCAGAGCTCTGTAATCTCTCTCCATTTAGATAATATGCTTTTTTATTCTTCCTGCTAAAGTGGACAATTTCCCACTTTCCCACATTATATTCCATTTACCATGTCTTTTGCCACTCACTTAACCTATCTATATCCCTTTGTAGCCCCCTTATGTCCTCTTCACAAGTTACTTTCCTATCTATCTTTGTGTCATCAGCAAATTTAACAACCATACCTTCAGTCCCTTTACCTAAGTCATTTATATAAATTGTAAAAAGTTGAGGCCCCAGCACAGATCCCTGTGGCCCACCACTCGTTACTTCTTGCCAACCAGAAAATGACCTATTTATGCCTACTCTCTGTTTCCTGTTAGCTAGCCAATCTTCTATCCATGTCAATATGTTACCCCGTACACCATGAGTTTTTATTTTCTGCAATAACCTTTGATGTGGCATTTTATCAAATGCCTTCTGGAAATCTAAGTACAATTCATTCACTGGTCCCCTTTATCCACAGCACATATAACTCCCTCAAAGAACTCCAATAAATTGGTTAAACATGATTTCCCTTTCACAAAACCATGTTGACTCTGCCTAATTACCTTGAAGAAGCAACTCAAAGGTTTGTTTCACAGGAAACCACACCTGTCGCAGCAAGTGATAGTCAGGCCACAACAACAGAAGACGAAGAAATTGCGGGAAAGGAACAAAGCACCAAAGTCTCTCAGTGATGGAACTTGATCTCGAGTAAAGAAAGAATTGTGGTACTGTTGTTTTATTTCAGCCTTGATTATTATTCTGTTTGTTACTTTAGTTATTATTTTATGGACTATTATTAAATATGGTGCTTATACGCAGACTCAAATTACAGAAGATTAGTTTCCAGACCTTCCTATCAACCACAGCAGTAAAAATCCTACTGTGGCTTCCACGCTCATTTCTCGAAGAAATTGAAATGATTTATGACTTTAATCCCTTATAGGGACTAAACCAAATCAGGAGTACATCTCCATGAATCTCCCTTAATTAAGTTCCAACCAGACAAACTGTTATAGACACTTATTTTCGGTCCAAATAATTGATCTAGCTTTCCCTCAAAGAAAGAAAACTCATAGAGAATATTACCATCTATTGGATAGCCTATTTTTTTAAACTATTTATGGATGTCATAAATATCCCAGATATTCTAAGGGTCTGGGAACTCTCTTTCATATGTATCTCTCCACTTAAAGAGACACAGAGAGGGGGTTCTTGTAGTTGTATACAAAATGCTACATGAGATGGTTTATTAACTTTTATATATTTATTAAATAATTTAACATGCAATATACTTTTAAGAGGATAAATATACTTACGATATCAAAGATTACCAAAAGATGTAAAACATAATCTTATTTCTAAAATAGAATCCAAAAGTTCAACCTTGACAATGTTACAGCAAAATACTTAGAATATCCATCAAAATTCAAAATAAACTGTTACCTCAAATGCCCCGAGTAAACCTCCTGCCGAACAAGACAAAACACTCTCAGTGAAGAGCAGAATTTCTTGATTCAAAACTTTCACGTTTATACTGTTTCTAATCTATTAACTCATCTTTGGAATGTAGGTGTTACCTTTTTGTGCATGTTTTCCCCACTTTTGTTATCCATATATGGGAATATCATTACTTACTCCCAATTATGGTAATATCATTAGCTACCTATTCCCAATTAATTATTTACTGAGAATTCCCTTCTCATGAAGCTATGAGCTTTTATATGATCAAAATGTTTGTAGTGTTTTATATTAATACTAAGACTTAACTTTATAAATGTGTTTTATACTTAAAATATTTTTAATTAAATTTGTGCAGTAACTTTTTTTTTTCGTTTTTGGGTTAAATTGCGTTTACATGGCATCTGTTTTTTGTAGGTAACATTTCACTCTGTGATTGATCATCTGTGATGGTTCTTTGATAGTACCTCATACCATCTCTATAAGTTAGTCTGTCAACATCATTAATATCATCAACTATTTAGGATTATTGTTATCAGTATGGAACATGTATAGCCTCTTTCATTTACCTTAAAAGGCATTTCTGCTTTACATGTCAATGTAGCGGGATGTTCATGTTTTTTAACTTTGCCCTTAAAGGGAATTTCAATGAACCTTCAAAACTAACCATTTCTTAAATTCTAAAAGGTATAATGTATTAATTATATCTAAATTCTACCAAATTAAGCCCATTATACCTATATTTCATCACAAATTGTATCCTCAATAATGAAGACCAATGCAAAATATCTGTTCAATTCATCTGCCATCTCCTTATTATCCATTATTAATTCCCCAGACTCACTTTCTATAGGACCAATGCTCACTTAGTTAACTCTTTTCTTTTATAAATGTCTATAGAAACGTTTACCATCTGTCTTTATATTTCTAGCTAGCTTTCTCTCATACACTAATTTTACCCTCCTTATCAATCTTTTGGTCATTATTTGCTGTATTTTATATTCTGTCCAATCTTCTGACCTACCTCCCATTTTTTGCACAATGATAGGCTTTTTCTTTAAGTTTGATACTATCTTTAACTATTTTAGTTAACCATGGATGGCAGGTCCCACCCTTGAAATTTTTCCTTCTTGTTGAAATGTATTTATTCTGTGTATTCTGAAATATCCCCTTAAATTTCTGCCACTGCATCTCTATTGACCTATCCCTTAACCTGATTTGCCAGTTCACTTTAGCTCGCTCTGCTTTCATGCCCTCATAATTGCCCTTATTTAACTAGTCTGGGACCCACTCTTCTCTCCCTCAAACTGAATGTAAAATTCAATCATATTATGATCGCTGCTAAGTCGGGGCACCTTAACTATGAGGTCATTAATTAAATCTATCTCGATGCACAATACCAGGTCTAGTATAGCCTGCTCTCTGGTTGGCTCCACAACGTATTGTCCCCAAAACATTTCCCGAAAGCATTCTATATACTCCTTATCGAGGCTACTTCTGCCCATCTGAAGTCTATATGTAGGTTACAATCCCTCATAATTATTGCTGTACCTTTCTGACAGGCTGCCATTATTTCTTCCTTTATACCCCGTCCTACAGTGTGGTTAATGTTAGGTGGCCTGTACACCACTCCCACAAGTGACTTCGTGCCTTTATGATTTCTCATTTCTATCAAAAACTGCTTCTACATCCTGGTCTCCTGAACTTAGATCATCCCTCCCTAATGCGCTAATATGATCATTAATTAACAGAGCTACTTCTGCACCTTTTCCTAGCTTCCTGTCATTCCCAAACTTTCAATATTCAGGTCCTAATCTATGTCGTCCTGCAGTCATGTCTCTGTAATGGCTATCAGATCGTATTTATTTATTTCTGTTTGTGCTCTCAGTTCATCTGTTTTGTTTTGAATTCTACGTGCATTCAGATACAGACCTTTAGTGTTGTCCTTTTATTATTTTTGTAACATCTAGCCTTATCTGTTGATTTATTCTTAGATTTGTATGCTCTGTCCCTTCCTATCACAGTCTGTTTATCATTTCCCATATTAATACCTTTCTCTCTTCCCTTCTTTCTACTCCTTGATTTACCATATCTTCCCAAATTTGATCCCTTGCCCCCACTATTCAGTTTAAAACCCTCTCTATTTCACTAGTTATGCGGTTTGCTAGAATACCAGCCCCGCACAGTTCAGATGAAGACCATCCCAACGGTACAGCCACCACTTTCCCCAGTACTGGTGCTAGTGCCCCATGAACCGGAACCCACTTCTACCGCACCAGTCTTTGAGCCACGCATTAATTTCTCTAATCTTATTTGCCCTATGCCAATTTGCACGTGGCTCAGGTAATAATCCAGAGATTATTACCTTTGAGGTTCTGCTTCTTAATTTGGTGCCTTGCTCCTCATACTGACTATGCAGAACCTCTTTCCTTGTCCTGTCTATGTTTTTGGTACTTACATGGACATGATGACTGGATCCTTCCCCTCCCACTGTAAGTTCCTCTCCAGCCTTGAGCAGATGTCCCAAACCCTGGCACCGGGCAGGCAACACAGCCGTCTGGACTCTCGCTCTTTGCTGCAGAGAACAGTGTCAATCCCTCTAACTATACTGACCCCTACTACCACTACATTCTTTTTTTCTCCCTCCACTTGAATGGCTTCCTGTGTCATGGTGCCATGGTCAGGTTACTCATCCAACTTGCAGGCCTCACTCTCATCCAAACAAGCTGAAAGAACCTCAGACCTGTTGGACAATCGCAAAGGCTGAGGTTCCTGCACTCCTGCCCGCTTGGACCCCTTACCTGCCTCAGCTGCAGCCACACTCTCCTGTCCCTGACCACTGACCAAGTCAGAAGACCCTATCCTAAGGGGTGTGACCGCCTCCTGGTACAAAATGTCCAGGTAACTTTCCCCTCCCTGATGTATTGCAGTGTCTGCAGCTCAGACTCCAGTTCAATGACTCTGACCCAAAGTTCTTCGAACCGCAAACACTTACTGCAGTCGTGCCTGCTAGCACTCGATAAAGAAGCTGCACTGTATTTTGGTGCTCACACTTCAATTACCAACTCTCTGAAAAGTGACCTGCAGAGCAGCAGCAAACAAATCATTGTTCAGGATTCCAAGTGCGCCTCTCTCTGGACTAATGCTTTGTCTTTCACCACAAGCGATAACACGCTCTTTGTCTTTATCCCTATCCCATGACTGTTTTGTTATTTAATCTCTCCTGCCTTATCACACCCCTTCCATTTTGTTCTCTTCCCCACCAAACCTCTCCATCCCCCTACACCCCACTTGCTTAAAACCTAATTCATTTCTAACCTTTGCCAGTAAGGATGGAAGGTTACAGACCTGAAGCATTAACTTTGCTTCTCTCTCCACAGATGCTATCTGACCTGCTGAGTATTTCCAGCACTTTCTGTTTTAATTTCAGATTTCCAGCATCTGCAATATTTTGCTTTTATTATAGAGAGGCGGTGAGGTATAGGAAGGGAATTCCAGACACTAGGGTCTAAGCAACTGAAGGCACAGCTATCAATGGTGGTGCAATTAAAATTAGGGATACTCAAGAGTCCAGAATTAGAACAGCGCAGATATCTCGGAGGGCTGTGGGGCTGGGGGAGATTACAAAGATAGGGAGGGTGAGACCATGGAATGATTTGAAAACAAGGATGACAATTTTAAAATCAAGCTGTTGCTGGACCAGGAGCTAATGTAGGTCAGCGAGGGTGCTAAGTGAATTGGATTTTGTTTGATTTAAGACAAAGGGAGGAGAGTTTAGGATGACCTCAAGTTTACAGAGGGCAGAATATGAGACTAGTTAGGAATGCATTGGAATAGTCAAGTGCAGAGGTAAGAAAAGCATGAATGAGGGTTTCAACTGCAGATGAGTTAAGACAGGGGCGAAGTCGGGCAATGTTACGGAGGTGGAAATAGGTGTTCTTAGTGATGGTGCGAATACGTGGTTGGAAGCTCATCTTGGGTTAAATATGACACCAAAATTGTGAACAGACTGGTATAATCTCAGATAGTTGTCAGGGAGAGGGATGGAGATGGTAGCTAGGGAATGGAGTTTGGAGCGGGGACTGAAAACAATGGCTTCAATTTTCTCAATATTTAATTGGAGGAAATTTCTGCTCATCTCATCTAGTACACTATGTCTGGTTAGCAATCTGATAAGTTAGCAAGAGTGGAGGAGTCGAGAAAGGTGATGGTGAAGTGGAGCTAGGTGTCCATCAGCATGCACATGAAAGTGGTGCTGTGCTTTTGGATGATATTGCCGAGGGGCAGCATGTAGATGACAACGAACAAATTATTCACGTTGACATCCTACCCTTAGTGGCTATTTATAAGTGCTCTTGCCTAATCTATGAAGTGAAACTCTAATGGCAGCAGCAGGCAAGGTGGATGAATGCTGAGATTCTGAAGAGGGGAGGTCAGATGCCCTCAAGAGGCTCCACCTCTGACTGCACCACCTCAGCATGGGCTTTAGTAGTCTGGGCCATTGGTAATAGTGGATTGGTGGGGGAGGGAACAGAAATTCTGGCATCCAGTTCCTGCTCTTTGATTCCCACATCACTACCTCAGGGCCTCTATTCAGCTTTCCCACTGATTTATGTCTCTGAGCATCAGAGACACTCTGCAAGCCTCTTTCAACCGAGGATGGGTGGCCACATTGTCATTTTTAAGTATGAATAAGAATATTTGTCAGTTTAAATTATAAACCACATACATCTTAGTATAGGTGAAGCTGAAATAAAGAGTAGATTGAACCATAATTAGTTAAGAACATACTGTGAGCCTTTTTTATCCTCTCTTCCTGCTACAACTGAATGGGTCATTAATATCCTGCTGCACACTACAATAAGCAAACATATTACTGGAGATCAAAAGAGCACATTAGACTAACAGGGATTAGACAATTGCATCACCATGAAGCCAAATTTTCCCCTACATTGGATCAAACAGATACATTTCCATTCACTCAAGTGTAAAAAAACGTTTAGGAAAAAGTCTGTTTGACTATGGTGTTAATACTGTGCAGGGGTGCTTCACAGATATAATCAAATGATACAAACCTAAAGCAGTTAATAAAAACAAAGATTTTCCATTTATATTATAGACTGATAGCAATGCAGGATGTGGGTTACTAATAAATTAATTATTCTTTATCTTGTGATAGTTTTACAAGTGATCTGTTATCTAATCTGAGAGAATGCTTCCATGTATTCTTTGTTCTACATATGCATCAATTTTGCATCGAAAGAACAACTTGCATGGGTTGAGTTCCATCATCTTCATATGAAACACAGACCCACTTTCAGATTTATGTTGGGCAGGTGACAATATGTGGTGGGCAAGAAAGAAAATTTTAAATAATCTTTTAAAAATTTGCCTCCAGTCAGGTTTACAGCCTCATATCTTAATACCCAGGTGTCAGATAGAACCTGCAGGTGAAAACTCCAATTCCCCAAGGAGGCCACAATTGGACTTAATGCATTCCTGCAGCTATATTTTAATGACAGGGATGACTCTGCCAGTCTCAGTGAACGTGCTCACAGCTTTGAGCTTTTCTGCTGTGGGATCATTCTAAACAACAAGAAGAGAATTCTGCCAAACATTAAACATAAACGATTACATAGAATTACATAGAATATACAGCACTTCTGTATTTTTACCAACAAGTCTGTTTTGGTGTTTATACTCCATACGAGTCTCCTCCCATTACATTTACCTCAACTCAGCCTTTCAGTGTATCTTTCTATTTGCTTTTCTATCATGTGTGCATCTAATTTCCTATTGAACCCATCTAAGGTATTTGTCTCAACCACTTCCTGTGGTGGCAAGCTCCATATTCTAACCATTTCCTGAGTAAAGACATTTCTCCTTATTTCTCTATTGGATTTATTATCTTGTATTTATCACACAGACATATCAAGTAGCTGAGGGAGCATGTGTCAGCCGGGACCCCTGACAAGGACCAGGCCCCTGCTCAGCCCCAGGCTCATGTTGATCCTCTGTTTGTAGCTATGTGACGTCTGCAGAATGTGCAGCAAATCCATGTGGAAAATATGTCAGAGCTGCCTGAGGTCATGCTTGACTTTGTGCCATGAAGGAGTCCATGCAAGTCATGACGTCTGCCATGCCCCAGGCATTTGAGCATCTGGCTTCCTCAGTCGAGAGTTTGGTGAACTCCGTAGTGAGTCTGGCTGAGCACTCGAACCATATGCGATCTGACCTGTACTCCGTCACTGTAGCCGTGGGCTCCACACAGCACAGTCTAAATGAAAGGAGAATGAGGAACCTGGACCTCCCACTGTGTGCCCTTTCCCCTCAGGGAGACAGGCAGGTGCCATCGTACACACAGATGGAGGAGGAGTGCAAGCCACCTGACCTGGGGTCTTCCTGTCAGGATACCCCCAGGATAAGCAGCATCTCATCCTCCCCGCTGACATTGAACCCCTTACCTCCAGCAGATGAGCACAAGGGGGATACTCAAGCACCATTGCTGCAGACCCCCAGTAGGATGGAGTCATCAAGGCCCCGTTTCTCCAGAGGATGCCCGCCACGATCATCTGCAGCAACGGGGCAGTGCACTGAGCAGACTGCCTCCACCTCAACTGCTAATGTCAGGGTAGCACCTAGGTATAGTGGGAGAAAAAGGAAATTGAAAGAGTTTTGATCACGAAGGTGGCACAGGTGATGTACCTATTGTAATAATAGAAAAGATTTTTCAATACATCTTTATTTCATTGAACATTTGATTCACTCTCATAAATCTTTTGTTTGGTTTCAGATGAAATCAAAGATGTTCATTGGAGGCCAATGGCAGAAATGCATTGATGTTTGCAACGCATCTCAGAAAATGTCCAGTGTCCAATTCTCATTGAAATTTGAGCCTTCAGTCTTCAATGATGGCTGTTTTCCACTACTGCCTTGCCTTACTTTTGAATTCTGTGGTCATAAATTAATGCTGCTTCCATTGGTGTGTAGTCACATTCATCGTAGACCATAGATGATTTCAAATGCCAATCACATGAAAGAGTAGTAACCCTTTGTTAAGTTTGCAGTGTAAGGCAAGTCCCCCACCTGCCAAGACTGAGGCACACATTATTTTGCCACATGAACATTGAAACATAAAATTGTGGCTGGGAAGAAAAGAGGGCCTGTCACAAGGAATTGCCAAGCCCCTGACTGGAAAGACATTTGCATGCTAGAAGACAGTGTTGGAAGAAGGGACTCAGTCCTTGCTTCCCCACTACACAGAAGAAGTGGTGAGACCAGTTTAGTCACATGACTAGCCGGCTGTTGGTTTTTTGAATTGGAACTGGCTGCAGAATTTTGAACTCAGAAAGCTGTTTTCTCCTGAACTGGAAAAGACCTCTCTCCTGTCTGCTCTCATCTCTTTCTCATGGAACGGACGACCCATTGAAGACACGCAAACACAAAGAGAGAAAAAAGTATGTAAACAAGGTTTAAGAAGAATACTGGGCCTCAACGAAAAGTAAGGACTGTCTACAATCAAAGACTGTACGGCAAACTGGAAACACAGAAACAGTAACAAGAAACCCCCTTCAGAGACTGCCTCAAACCACTCTACTTGATTTTTCTTCTGCTCTTTTCTGTCCTATTTGCATGTGCGTATCACGTGTGCATGCTAGCTTGGGCGTGTCATATATCCATAGGCATTAACCGAATTAGAGTTTAAGTAAGTTTAATAAATGTCACTTTTCTTCTTTAAACCTAAGAAAACCTGGTGTGCTCATTTCTTTGCCTTATAATTGGAAAACGGTGAACAGGATTTGCCAAGGGGGAGCTCATAACACAGTGTGTTTAAAATTAAACCCTGTTACAATCAGACCAGGTGAAGACAGTAAAAGACCCCTAGACACCTTTCTCACCTGGTCGTAACAGCAGCGATGAATAAGACCTCAGGAAAAAGTAAATTTCTGTGAGGAATTGTTATGTTTCTCCTCCCAGTATTCCTTGATAATGTGGCTTATTATTGACTGAAATGTGCAAAATTACGTTCTCCCTGATGTCCCTTGCATGTCTCTCCATGGGCCTCATATTAATGACGGCATCGTTAGCATTGTTGTCCTCCTCATCACTCTCTTCAGAGTCATCCTCATCTGAGTAAGCCTTGTGTTCCTCCTGTCCCTTCACCTACAGAATGTGGCCACGTCTAATTGCAAGGTCGTGTAACCATTATTCATGACACCCTCTGTGGCGTGTACTGAAGAGTCCCCCCAGACTGGTCAAGGCAGTGGAATCGCATTTTCAGCATGTCAATGGTGTGTTCAGTGATGGTGGATGTGTTAGCAACATTGTACCTCTCTTCAGCAGTGCTTTGGGGATGATGCACTGGTGTCATCAACCATGTTTTTTTTAATTCATTCATGGGATGTGGGCGTCGCTGGCCAGGCTAGCATTTATTGCCCATCCCTAATTGACCTAACTGAGTGGCTTGCTAGGCCATTTCAGAGGGCATGTAAGAGTCAACCACATTGCTGTGGGTCTGGAGTCACATGTAGGCCAGACCAGGTAAGGACAGCAGATTTCCTTCCCTAAAGGACATTAGTGAACCAGATGGGTTTTTACAACAATCACCAATGGTTTCATGGCCATCATTAGACTAGCTTTTTAATTCCAGATTTATTAATTGAATTCAAATTCCATCTTCTGCTGTGGTGGGATTTGAACCCATGTCCCCAGAGCAATACCCTGGGTCTCTGGGTTACTAGTCCAGTGACAATACCACTAAGCCACCACCTCCCTGTACAAAGGGGTGACCCTTGTCACCCAGGATCCAGCCATACACTTCGACTGATCTCGGGAAAACTGCTGGCAGCTGGGAGTTACTCAAAATGTATGAGTCATGACAGCTCCCTGGGAAGCGTGCGCAAACATGCATGATTCTTCTCCTGAGGTTGCAGACAGTTGAATGTTTAAAGAGTGGAGGCCTTTGCAATTCACAATTACAGCAGGCCGGTCCCAGGCAACTCTAATGGCCATATGAGTACAGTCGATCACCCCTTGCACTCTAGGGAACCTAGCGATGTCGCTGAAGGCCACATACTTTGCTGCTGGCTGTCCTTGTCTACAGGTAAGTAGAGGAAATCATTGGCACATTGAAAAAGGGCATTGGTCACCTCTTTGATGCACCTGTAGGTTACAGACTGTGAGATGCTACATACGTCACTTATGGATCCCTGGAAGGACCCGCTAACAAAAGAACTGAATGCAGCAGTCACCTTGAGTGCAATTGGCATGGGAATCACACCAAAGCCAAGTGGATTATGTCACAGGATCCTACAAATTTCTGTGACCATTTCACGTGACATCCTTAGGCATCTCTGGCATTGCCTCTCTGACATTTGCAGGTTATTTGTCCTTGTTCTGAGGATGCAATGACGTGCCAATGCCCATTTTCGAAAGGCCATTCCTCAATGTTATCATTTGGAGCTTCCTCACCTTCCTGTTCTGCCTGTAGCTGGTGCTCAGGCATCATGAGTTTAGGGAAAAGAGCCCTCCTTTGTCTCTCCCTTTGCTGTTCTTCCTGGGGTACTAGACAAATTGAACTATAAATAGGTAGAACATGGCAATTCAGTCCTCTGTTGTCAGAGAGCTGAAATATCAAGGCAATGTTCCCACAAAGAAAAAGGATGGGACAGTCAAATCTGGACCTCCACGGATGTCAAGGAGCTTACAGGGTAAAATAAGGCAGAAAAGGAAAGTTTATGTCCGACACCGAGACCTCAATACCACAGAAAGCCAAGAGGAGTATAGAAGTGGAGGGGTGAAATCAAAAAGGAAATTAGGAAAGCTAAGAGAGGACAGGAAAGAATATTGGCAAGCAAAATCAAGGTGAACCCAAAGATGCTTTATCAATACATTAAGAGTAAGAGGGTAACTAAGGAAAGAGTAGGGCCCATGAAAGACCAAAAGGGTCACCTATGTGTAGGGGCGGAAGATGTTGGTATTGTTCTTTATGAATATTTTGTATCTGTCTTCACAGAAGAGGGGGACAATGCAAATATTGTTAAGGAAGAGGGGTGTGAAGTATTGGATGTGATAAACATAGGAAGAGAGGAAATATTAATGGGATTCGCATCCTTGAAAGTTGATAAATCACCAGGGCTGGATGAAATATACTCTAGGCTGTTAAAAGAAGCAAGAGAGGAAATAGTCCTTACTGGATACAGGTATGGTGCCAGAGGATTGGAGGACTGCTAACGTTGTACCTCTGTTTAAAAATGCAGTGAGGGATAGACCAAATAATTACAATCAGTCTAACCTCAGTAGTAGGAAAATTATTGGAATCACTTCTGAGAGACAGGTTAAACTGTCACTTAGAAAAACACAGATTAATCAGGGATAGTCAGCATGGATTTATAAAGGGAAAATCTTGTCTGACCAACTTGATCGAATTTTTTGATGAAGTAACAAGGAAGATTGATGAGGGCAGTGCAGTTAATGTGGTCTGCATGGATTTTAGTAAGGCTTTTGACAAGGCCCCACATGGCAGGCTAGTTAAAAAAAGAAAAGCCCATGGGATCCAGAGAAACGTAGCAAGCTGGATACAGAATTGGCTCAGTGGCAAAAAACAAGGGTAATTGTTGACAGGTGTTTTTGCAACTGGAGGGTTGTTTTCAGTGGTGTTCCACAGGGCTCTGTACTAGGTCCCCTGCTTTTTGTGGTATATATTAATGATTTGGATGTAAATGTAGGGGGCATGATTAAGACGTTTGCAAACAACATAAAAATTGGCCATGTGGTCGAAAGCGAGGAGGATAGCTGTAGGCTGCAAGAAGATAGACTGGTCAGGTGGCCAGAGAAGTGTCAAGTGGAATTCAACCCAGAGACGTGTGAGCTGATGCATTTGGGGAGGTCAAATAAAGCAAAGGAATACACAATTAATGGGAAAATACTGAGAGGTGTAGAGGAAGTGAGGGATCTTGGAGTGAATGTCCACAGGTCTCTGAAGGTAGCAGGACAGGTTGATAAGGTGGTTAAGAAAGCATATGGAATCCTTTCCTTTATTAGCCGAGGTAGAGAATATAAGAACAGGGAGATTATGCTGGAACTGTATAAATCATTGGCTAGGCCACAACTTGAGTACTGTGTGCAGTTCTGGTCACCTCAATACAGAAAGTATGTAATTGCACTAGAGAGGGTACAGAGGAGACATACGTGGATGTTGCTGGGACTGGAACAATGCAACTAAGAGAAAAGATTGGATAGGCTGGGGTTATTCCCCTTGGGGCAGAGAAGGCTGAAGGGAGATCTGATTGAAATTGTGAGGAGCCTGGATAGAGAGGATGTGAAGGGCCTATTTACCTTAGCAGAGAGGTCAGTGACTAGGGACCATAGATTTAAAGTGATTGGTAGAAAGATTAGAGGGAAGATGAGGAAAAGGGTTTTCACCCAGAGGGTGGTAGGGGTCTGGAACTCACTGCCTGAAAGGGTAGTAGAGGCAGAAACCCTCAACTCATTTAAAAGGTGTCTGGATTTGCACCTCAAGTGCTGTAATCTGCAGGGCTGTGGACCAAAAGCTGGAAGGTGGGATTAGACTGGTTGGCTCATTTTACAGCCGGCGCAGACACGATGGGCCAATTGGCTTCTTTCTGTGCCGTAAACTTTCTATAATTACATGATCATCTCCCTTATCTCTGCCTTCAAATTGCACCCATTGTCATTTGTCTTCTCCCACTCTCCTTGCTATCCTTGTGTGGCCTCGTTGGAGGAAATGATGTGCGTGGAATTCAGGGCAAGTCTCCCCGCCTTCAACCTCCTCCTGCAACCTTCCAGCTTGAGCCCATTACCCTTGACCCACCCAATGTTACCCTTACCCTTCCCTTCATTACCATTGAGCCTTTCCCATCCCCAAATAACAATAAAATTAAGCATTTTCCCTTTCACTCCCCAAAACACTTACCTGACAAATATAACCGTTCCCCACCCACCAAACTGAACAAAGTGCACCAGTCACCCCTTCCCACCATCCCCTACACTAATGATGAAAATTTGACCACGTTTCACCCCTCCCCCACTGCACTAAAAATCTTACAGTTCCCCCCTTCCCCACCAGTGTGGCACCTGCTTTCCCCAGATGGGAAAGTCAAGGTGCCTGAGTGCTGGCTGCCGCTTAGAAGATCGCGGCCCGACTGTAAGATTGCAGGCAAGTTTATTTAAGTTTATTAATTTAATTAACTTACATATGGTAAGCAGGGTCCTATCGCCCAGCAATGGGGTTGGGGGGGGGGTGGCTGCCACGGAGCTTCACCGCCGCTGGGAAGATCGGGCCTGGCCCTCCTGCATCAGGCTCCGTGGTGGGACTCTGCCAGAACTATCTTCCTGCCCCCCCGCCATGGACCCCACCGTCAGGAGCTCTGTAAAATCCCGGCTGATGTTTCTGAAGTGCATCACCTCAGATTTATCTATGTTATTGTTAATTTTCCACAACTGCCAGTCTGCAAGTTTTTCAATGTCTTCTTGTATTATGTTGCATTCTTCCTCAGCATGAGTTACACCCACCAGTTTGGTATTATCTGCAAATTTTGATACCAAGTTAATTATTCCTAAATCCAAATCATTATTGTAAATTATGAACAACAGTGGTCCTACCACAGATCCTTGTGGAATACTGCTTTCTATTTTCCTCCAATCTGAATTACCTTAACCCCTACTCTCTGCTTTCTATTTCTGGCCAATTTGCTATTCATTTCGCTGTTTGTTCCCTGACTCTGCCATGACATCTTTCTCATGAACCTAGCATGTGGTATATGCTTTTGTAAATCTAAACATATGACATCACCTTTTCAAAGAATTCTATCAGGTTAGTTATGCATGACATAGCCTTTCGGAATCCATGCTAACTATTTTTTACTGCATTTTCTGTCTGTAAATGCTCTTCTATGATTTCCTTCAGTATAGATTCCAGTACCTTTCTTATCACATGTTAAGCTGACAAGTCTGTAGTTCCTCGGTTTTGCTCTATCTTTTTGTATATAGGAACAACATTAACTGTCCACTAGGATGCTGACACTATCCCCTCTGTTATGGAAATTATATATATATAAACTTGTGTCTCTGCTATTTCCTCCCTAGTTCCCTTATGTATGCATGTGTGCAAGCTATCCAGACTTGGGGTTTTATCAATTTAACTTTGCCGATTTTTCAATTATTTTCTCCCTTTTTCTATCCCAACTGTATTAGTATTCCTTCTAAACTCATCTCTAGTAAAGTCTCTATTTCATTACCTTCTTTAATAAAGACTGAGGCATTTTCTGTCATAACCCTGTGAGTTTATCTTGTTCATCCTTTATAGCCTCATGCCCACGTTAATTTTTCTTTTGTTATTTTCTATTTGTTTTTATATTCCTTGATAACTCTGTTTCTCTCCCCACAAATTTTTCTTGACCTGTTGGGTATTTCTAACATTTCCGTCTTTATTTCAGATTTCCGTTATTTGCAGTATTTTGCTTTTTATTTACAACAACAACAAGCATTGATATAACATCTTTCACATAATAAACTGTCCCAAGACACTTCACAGGAATGTTATCAAACAAAACTTGAGATCAAGCCATATAAGGAGATATTAGGACAAGTGACAAAAAACTTTGGTCAAAGAGGTAGGTTTTAAGGAGAATCTTAAAAGAGGAGAGGTAGAGAGGCATAGTGGCTTAGATAGAGAGGAATTGCCAGAGCCTAGGGTCCAGGCAGCTGAAGGTAAAACCGCCAATGGTGAAGCAATTATAATTGGGGATGTACAAGAGTCCAGGATTGGAGGCTGCAGAGATATAAGAGGGTTGCAGGTCTCAAGGAAGTTACAGCAATATTGGGGGTGGGGAGAGGGGGTTTGGTGGGTGCTGAGGCCATGAAGTGATTTGAAAACAAAAATGAGAATTTCAAAATTGAAGCCAGACCAGGAGCCAATGCATGTCAGAAACAGGGGAATTTATTATGGGGAACAAAGAAATGGCTGACCAACTAAATGCATACTTTGGTTCTGTCTTCACAAAGGAGGACACAAATATCATACCAGAAATGTTGGGGAACACAGGGTTTAGTGAGAGGGAGGAACGGAAGGAAATCAGTATTAGTAGAGAAATGGTGTTAGGGAAATTGATGGGATTGAAGGCCAATAAATCCCCAAGGCCTGATAATCTGCATCCCAGAGTACTCAAGAAAGTGGCCCTAGTAATAGTGGATACATTGGTGGTAATCTTCCAAGATTCTATAGACTCTGGAATAGTTCCTACAGATTGGAGGATAGCTTAATGTAACCCCACTATTTAAAAAGGGAGGTAGAGAGAAAACAGGGAATTATAGACCAGTCAGCCAGATGTCGGCTGTGGGGAAAATTCTAGAGTCCATTATCAAAGATTTTATAGCAGAGCACTTAGAGAACAGTGGTAGAATCAGACAGAGTCAGCATGGATTTACAAAAGGGAAACCATGCTTGACAAATCTACTAGAATTCTTCAAGGATGTAACTAGTAGAGTTGATGAGGGAGAGCCAGTGGATGTGGTTTATTTGGACTTTCAGAAGGCTTTCGACAAAGTCCCACATAAGAGATTAGCATGTACAATTAAATGGGATTGGGGGTAGTGTATTGCGATGGATAAAAAATTGCAGACAGGTTGGCAGACAGGAAACAAAAAGTAGGAATAAACGGGTCTTTTTTCTGAATGGCAGGCAGTGATTAGTGGAGTACCAAGGGGATTGGTGCTAGGGCCCCAGCTATTCACAATATATATTAATAATTTAGATGAGGGAACTAAAGGTAATATCTCCAAATCTGCAGATGACACAAAACTGGGCGGGAGGGTGAGTTGTGAGAAGGATGCAGAGAGGCTTCAGGGTGATTTGGACAAGTTGAATAAGTGGGCAATTGCATGGCAGATGCAGTATAATGTGGATAAATGTGAGGTTATCCACTTTGGTAGCAAAAACAGGAAGGAAGATTCTTATCTGAATGGCTATAAACTGAGAGAGGGGAATATGCAATGAGACCTGGGTGTTCTCGTACACCAGTCGCTGAAGGTAAGCATGCAGGTGCAACAGGCAGTAAAAAAGGCAAATGGTATGTTGGCCTTCATAGCGAGAGGATCAGAGTACAGGACCAGGGATGTCTTGCTGCAATTATACAGGGTCTTGGTGAGGCCACACCTGGAATATTGTGTGCAATTTTGGTCTCCTTATCTGAGGAAGGATGTTCTTGCTGTAGAGGGAATGCAGTGAAGGTTTACTGGACTGATTCCTGGGATAGTGGGACTGACGGATGAGAACAGATTGAGTCGGTTAGGATTATATTCGCTGGAGTTCATAAGAATGAGGGCGGATCTCATAGAAACCTATAAAATTCTAAGAGGACTTGACAGGGTTGATACAGGAAGGATGTTCCCGATGGTCGGGGAGTCCAGAACCAGGGATCATAGTCTAAAGATATGGGGTAAACATTTCAGGACTGAGATGAGGAGAAATCTCTTCACCCAGAGAGTGGTGAGCCTGTGGAACTTGCTACCACAGAAAGCAGTTGAGGACAAAACATTGTATGTTTTCAAGAAGGAGTTAGATATAGCTCTTGGGGCGAAAGGGGTCAAAGTATACGGGGAGAAAGCAGGAACAGGTTACTGAGTTGGATGATCAGCCATGATCATAATGAATGGCGGAGCAAGCTCCAAGGGCCGAATGGTCTACTCCTGCTCCTATTTTCTATGTTTCTATGTTTAACAAGCAGAGGGTGGATGACTGAACATCATGAAGCACTTGAATGGGCTTTTTTTTTCAACAAACATCTGCATTTCCTTTATAAGATAACTTGACTGTGAATATAATGAATGATGAAGAAACTGTTGTTATTGCAGCTCAAAAAATAATGAGCAGTTTGAAATGTAAAGTCATGGGACAAATTTTACAGACCCCTTGACTTCGGGGTTTGTGGCAGGGGAGGACCTGAAAAATGCCTCCTGGCGAGACCCGCCATGGGCCTCAATGCCAGGAAGGCCCGCCACCGGCCTCGACACTGAGAAAGACCGGCCTCATATTGCCAGTGGTGACGAGGCCTCGTGGTGGCCCCCCGCCTCTTGGCGACGGGAAGCCAATCTAAATATTTAAATATATTCACGTAAATGACAAGTACTTACCCGTTCCCAGCATCCATCCAGCTCTATTAGTGTAGCCAGTGGCCAGTACTCCCGTGCCTTCGGATCGCCATTCAGAGATCCGATGCGGGACACTGGTGGGGAGGGGGGAGCAGGTAAGTATTTCAGTGCGGGGCAGGGCGGGGCGGGGTGGAACAGGCCCAAACTAATGTGATTGGTGGAGGGGATGGCGGGACGGGATAAAGTTAAAAGTTTATGAACTTTGGTGGGTGGGGGGAAGGTCAGGTACACAAAGTAAGTATTTGGTGGGGGGAGAGGGCAAGTAATGAATGTATGGTTATTGGCAGGGATGGGAGAGGGTCTGGAAACATGGATGTAATTTTTTTCAATAAACTTTATTGAACTATCCCTTTAAAACTTTGAATTGTAATGATGGGGCTTGAAGCTCTTAAAAAATGGAGTCAGCGCCTGCGCAGTGGCGCTGGACGCCGTTGCCAGGGACGGACCGCCCGCCCCCTGCATGTCATTGGGGGGAGGGCCACCTGGACCATGTAAATGAGCCAATGCATTTAATATCACGGCGGCTCCGCAGAGTAAAGCCCGCGCATGCTTGCCACCATATTTGAAGCTCTCCGTGAGCTTGTAAAATGCAGCCCATAGATGATTATCAATAATTGGCAAATGAAATAAAGGTGAATAAATTAAGTTGAAGTGCAGATCAGTCAGGATCCAATTGAATGATATAACAGGCTTAAGGAGTTGAATGGCCTACTCCTGTCCCTATGTTCTGATTATGAATACTCATTAAAGTAGTTACTTTTCAGGGAAAGAAGATTAAAACTATTAAAGTATCCACAGAAAAGAAAGAAAACTGTTCTCTTGTCCTTGGTTGGATTAGCATGGTTGAATAAGATATCTTATCTTTCAAGAAGTGTGCAGTTGTGATTTACAAAGATGCATTAGATGATTTGTAATGTAAATAAAATGTAGTTCAAAAGGTAGGGTTTTCAGCCAACCTTCAGGTTGATGCTTTCATCCTTAGGGTTTAAGTATGTCTACATTGTTGGCTGTCTGCTGGAAAATTATTCATTCACTTCCATTGCTAGCAACTCATGAATACTACCTCTATCATTGACTCCCAAAGGTTGCACTTAGTTCTCAACTGTAAGCAGTGAACCTTTACAGAAGCTATATTGGACTATAATTTGTCATTTCTGAGACAAAAGTGCCTATTTGAAGTTATGGATTGGCCTTTAATTGTTTCATTTCAGCTGTGCGTGTGAGGAGAATCTGAAGATCGGAATCATAATAGTAAGAGTTTTGTTATCTCAAACTGAAGCTTTCCTCTACAATTTTTAACCGTTTATATAAATGTCTTCCACATATAAATATTTCCTCCATATATAAAGATATACAGAGAGCTGATAGAAAACTATTCTTAAAGTATAAGGAGTGTTCTCCCCTTAAAGGTCAAGTCATTTGATATGATTGTTTTGACTGTTTTGCAGTATATTTTTTAAATCTAAAGAATTAATCTAATAGTTTAAAATATATATATATATATATATATTGTACTGTGTTTACTATTTTAACAAAAGCAAATGATTTCCGTTTTGAAAAAGATGACTGAAAAAACTAAAAGGATTGGATTAAAATATAAATCCCTGTAAGGAACAAATTCAATCTCAACTATTTGCATAAACAATTCATAAAATATTTGCAAAGCACAAGTGAAGGACTTTATTTTGAAATGGCAGATATAAACCACAGACAATGTGGTAGCAATCAAACAGCATTTATTTTTTTTAAATGTGCATGTTTTATAAATTTGGATAGAAACCGATTTTGCCATTGACCCCTTCATGTGCAACAAGCCTAGAAATGTGGAAATAGTTAGTGTCTAGCTACAAGTTTAACACTTTGTCTTCTTCATGTATTGGCAAATGGAGAAGAGAAGAATCATCTTTGCAGTAAATAATGAGAATTTTGATAAGTGACACAGCCTACTTATTGTGAATTTTTTTTTATAATAGTACATGTTGCATTTTTCTCCCTTCTCTATTCCACTGAAAACTAGACATCAATATGAACTTCAAAATGCATGTCTATTTTGCTCTAATTGAAAAATTTGTTAAGGTCAGCTTTCAAGCTCGATGATCATGATTCATGATCTGCCACCACCTGCTCGCATTGCAGCATGTAGCACACAAACTTTGCGTTACCTCCTCATTTAAATGATTGTAGCGTTGGGTCGAGTGAGGCCCATGCTGCTGACTGGCTGAGCACTCAGCAAGAGACCCAGCAGCATGTACTGATAGCTCATGCTGCAGCCAGACTGCTCCTCTTAAAGGAGAGCTGCAGTCATTAGAAGGAAGCTGCTGCTGACTATAGGCACCAACACTTGCTGCAAGTAGGAGCTGCACAAATGAAGCACCAGGGGAACGAAAGGCCTCCTAAGTTAACAGATGCTGTACTGGAGGCCTTAGTTGTGGAGCTTGACAAGAGGAGAAATATCATGCTCCAAAGGGTGTGGGAGCAAGTGCCAGAAGAAGTTCAATGATCTCGTGTGGACATGGTCAGTGAATGCATCTTCACATCTGTAGTACCAAGCTCTCCCATTGATCAATGCACCATATTCCCATCACTCACCCAGCAGCAGTCTCTATGACTTAGGAAGCAGGCATAAAATTCACCTACTGCCACACACCTTCCAATAATGCCAGCCTTACACCCATCTCTCGATGCTTCCACAAACCTCCAGCTGTTAATCTGTAGCTGACACATCACCCAAACACAGTGCAACACCATCACTGATATTCTGCCCTCTCTCTTGTAGGACAAGGTTGCTCACAATAGAAGGGAGCAGAGCTGACCTGACAAGGAACAGGCACGCCCCTTCATCCCCTGAACCTGATGGAGAAAATGGTGCTGGACGTCATGGGGTCGCCTGCGACAGAGACGGCAGCATCTGGTGTTACCAGGAGCATTCAGGATGACAGTAAGTTAAAGCCTTAATTCAACTCACACCTCACCCTCATGCTGCTCTCTGGCATGTTGTGCAAGCTGCTGATGCTTTGACCATGGACCTTTTGCTTTCCACCCATTCCCCCTTCCATCAACCCAACCCTTCCCTTCTCACTTTTTGCTTTCAGATATCCAAGACCTGCTGCCTGCTGAGCAATAGTGGCCTTCTGAGGAAGAGAAAAAGAGAGAGAGATAGAGAGTGAGCACAACACCACACCAGTGATGAAGAAGCATTGTCACTTGATCTTACACTTGCAACCACAAGCTCAGATACTGGCACTGTGTGAATGTTAGAGGCTAGTATAGAGTTGAGATCTGCACATGGTGAGTCACCGGGCATGAGCTGGCAGCAGTCAGACCAAGGGAAAAGGATAGCTCACATGCCAGCTCACCAGAAGGCGAGAGTTCAGACAGGTTCTGCTGCAAGGGACTCAGATGAGGGCCTTGAAGGGGTGGCATACAGGAGAATACTGATAAACATGCACATTGAGTTACTTGATGCATCGGCAGCCCTGCCAGACAGCCTTTTGTCCCTGTTAAGAAGTATGAAGGAGTCCAGTTCCAACTTGGCACAGGGCATCGTGCAGAGTTTGGAAACTATCCTTTACACCATGGAAGTGAAGGCCAACTTCATGACAGCATTTATAAACCCACCCTCAAAGCGGTGTCTGGTGGCCGAAGTCATTGTAGCATAGACAGAAGCTATCCAATGTCTCAGTGCTGCAGTGGAAGCTTAGACTGAAATCATGAGATCCATGCTTGCTATCATGCAAGTTCAGACTGCTGCCATCATGGCTGCAGATCTCAGAGTTCAAAGGGACATATAATCTCTGACAGAGGTTTAGCAATCTGTCCTCCAACAGATTACTAAGATTGCTGAGGTGCCGACCCATTGAAATGGCATTAGCACTGTGAAGCATAAACCTGCTATCAGGGCGACAACATTCATGCTCCACTGCTAACACTCCGCCAGTGCTCTTGATGTTGCCTTTCAGCCAGTCAGCCTGGACTGCTGCTGCCCATACCGAGGTGGAGCAGTTTGAAGCTGGGCCCGCATGGCTCACAGCTGCTCAAGGTTTCCTGGAAGGTCATTTGCAGTCTTCCCCCAGTGAAAGTCATCAGCCTTCTGTTATCAATGCTGCACTGCACAGGAGCAATAGGTCCTAAGGGAATGTACAAGTGTGAATAGTTCATTTTTGCTTGTATAATTTGATGTGTTGTCTGATACAGATTTCAGCAAGTTTCTGTTGGTTTCCTTTATTGCAGGATTTTGGCCACGAGAACACTGTATGATGTTGCAGAAGAATGGGAAGGTGGGTTTAATAGAGACATGGTGGTGAAGGGATGCCATCCTAAAGGACTAGAGTCTGAGTAGACACTCACGGGCAACCTGTCCAGAACAAAGGCAATCCCTCCTCCTTGCCTCCTCTGCTTCCATCTCATTCTCCTTCTCCTCCCTCTATGTAGAACTTCCCCTCTCTGCAGCTTCTGCTCCAACTCGCTGTTGTGTTGCAAATCAAGAGACACTGCAACTACAGCCCCCATACCTGTTGCAGCCTTTGTGTGGACAGGTCACCAAATCCACTGCCCTTCCTGTACAGGTGCAACAATGCTCACTGCCAAATCCAACAACTCCACAGTACTTCTAGAGGCTTTGCAATAGCGAAAGTTATTCAAAATTACCTTATATGCATGTTGGATGCCTGAACCTTTAAATAGCTCTAGTGGCGGGGGGCTTTCCTCATGCAGCTGAATGCATGTTCCTCTGTGAGTGGCTAGCGCATGCGCGTAGCAGAATTACATGTTCCAAGTTTCAAGAGCATGCATCAAATCAGGCACAGCAGCTGTTTGACATCACAATCTGACCAGTTTGTTCACTTCTGCACACTACAGAGCTGAATTTCTATCCTGCAGTGTCAACTAAGTTATAGTTAGTCACCATTATCTGTATTTTCCTGTACTATGTTACACTAAATCAGGCTGGAAAACTGGGTGGTTTCTGTCTAGACTGCTATTTTCCACCCTTCCAGCTGCCTACCTGTTGTATGTTTAGTTCGTCATCTGTGCCCTTAGTATACTTGGTTAGTCGAGCTTAGAGAGATTACTGAGTCTTCAGTACTGTGAGCATTAACTCTTTTATTACATTCTAACTATGTACAGTTTTACATAAGTCTGTGTGACTTCACTGAAGCTATGCAACATCTCCCTCACATGTGATCTCTTACATCATCATAGTGGGAGGTATTCTTTACACTGTCTCAATCATTAACTCTTTCAGACCCTTATACTACACTACCCAAGCTACGAAGGTCATCTACTTCTCCTTCCCCACCCATCACATGTAAGTGACAGCAGCAATGTGGGGTCTGTTGAGCACCTGATGTCTCTGTTTGCTGCCACCAATATCGTGAGTCCCCAAGGGACTGTCAGAAGAGTAGTGGTGGTGGTTGCTAGGAAAGCAGTGATGGGACCCCTTTTTTGTTGGTTAGAGGGACAGGGCCTAATATTGGTCTTATTATCATTTCCATTGACAGGAAAGATTTCCCCTGGAGTTCACCAGCAATGCTTTCTCTTCTTCCTCCAGCACCATTACCTCTGAAGTCCCACAAAGATCTATCCTTGGCCTCCTTTTGTTTCTCATCTGCACGTTGTCCCTCAGTGACATCATCTGAAAACACAATGTCAGGTTCTACAAGTACCTGACGACACCCAGGTTCCGAAGAAGGGTTGCTGACCCGAAACGTTAACTCTGCTTCTCTTTCCACAGATGCTGCCAGACCTGCTGAGTGGTTCCAGCATTTCTTGTTTTTATTTCAGAGTTCCAGCATCCGCAGTATTTTGCTTTTATTATAGACACCCAGTTCTACCTCACCTTTCTTGACCCCTCCACTGCCCTTGATTTGTTATGTTGCTTGTCCGACATCTAGTATTGGATGAGCAGCTATTTTCTTCACTTAAACATTGGGAAGACAGAAGCCATAGTCTTTAGTCCCTGCCACAAACTCCATTCCCTAGTCACCAACTCCATTATTCTCCCTGGCCACTGTCTGATACTGAACCAGACTGTTAGCAACCTTGGTATCTTATTTGACCCTGGGCTGAGCTTCCCACCCCATACCCTGTCCATCTCCAAGACCACCTCTGTAACATCACCCGTCTCCACATCTCCCTCAGCTCATCTGCTGCAGAAACCTTCATTCATGCCTTTGTAAACCCTCGATGTGACTATTTCAATGCTGTCTTGGCCAGCCTCCCACCTTCTGCCCTCCTAAACTTCAGTTCATCCAAAATGCTGCTGCCCAGATCCTAACTCACACTAAATCCCGTTTAGTTTAGTTTAGTTTAGAGATACAGCACTGAAACAGGCCCTTCGGCCCACCGAGTCTGTGCCGACCATCAACCACCCATTTTATACTAATCCTACACTAATTCCACATTACTACCACATCCCCACATGTCCCTATATTTCCCTACCACCTACCTATACTAGGGGCAATTTATAAAGGCCAATTAACCTATCAACCAGCAAGTCTTTGGCATGTGGGAGGAAACCAGAGCACCCGGAGGAAACCCACGCAGACACAGGGAGAACTTGCAAACTCCACACAGGCAGTACCCAGAATTGAACCCGGGTCGCTGGAGCTGTGAGGCTGCGGTGCTAACCACGTTTACCCATCAACCCTGAGCTTGCTGACCTACATTGATGCCCTCAATTTTAAAATTCTCATCCTTGTGTTCAAATCTCTCATAGCCTCACACCTCCCTGTCTCTGTAACCTCCTCCAGCCCTACAATCCTCTTAGGTCTTTGTTCTTCTCCAATCCTGAACTCTTGTGCGTCCCTGATTTTTGTCACTCTCTCTCATTGGGAGCCGTACCTTCAGCTGCCTAGGCCCGAAGCTCTCAAATTCTTTCCCCGAACTTCTCCAACTTCGAACTGCTCTCTCCTCCTTTAAGATGCTCCTTAAAACCTACCTCTTTGACGAAGTTTTTGAGCACCTTTCAATATATCTTCTTATGTAGCTTGATGTCAAATTTAGTTCAATGACACACCTGTGAAGCACCTTGTGATATTTTACTATGTTAATGCACATTGTTGTTATTGAGGTTGAAGGCTAAATAGAGGGAAGCATGGCCAATAAGATGACATTTCTTTGTGTGTATTGCCGAGAAAAGGTGTTTATTTATTTTTATTTATTTATTTAGAGATACAGCACTGAAACAGGCCCTTCAACCCACCGAGTTTGTGCCAACCAACAACCACCCATTTATATTAACCCTACAGTAATCCCATATTCCCTAGCACCTACATACACTAGGGGCAAATTACAATGGCCAATTTACCTATCAACCTGCAAGTCTTTGGCTGTGGGAAGAAACCGGAGCACCTGGCGAAAACCCACACGGTCACAGGGAGAACTTGCAAACTCCGCACAGGCAATACCCAGAATCGAACCCGGAGCTGTGAGGCTGCGGTGCTAACCACTGCACCACTGTGCCGCCCATGTTAAAAGGTTCCCCCTCCTATGCATAGAAGCAATGATCAAAAAAAGACTTGCATTCTATAGCATCTTTCATGACCACAGGATGTTCCAAAGCACTTTACACCCGTTTGGACTTGATACAACTGCAATTTATAAAGAGTGAATAGCTGTGAAGTGGAGAAAAAAGATTGGTGTGAAAAGTAAGCCAAGCCAAGCTTTTTCAAGGCACATTTAGCAATGTGCAAAATGTGTGAGTTCAATCAGAGGTCAGAGAAGATAATATAGCCAGGTGAAAATCTAATGACAAAGCCTGCAAGGGAAGAGGTTATAGTTTTGAGCATTTTTTGCAAAAAAGAAACACAGCTTTTGTACTTATGGAGAATTGAAAAAACAAGATTTTCCTTGCACTCTAATAAGTTATGCAGCAGATCAACATAGGATCCTGGTATTTCATTGCACAAAGAATAAAGGATGCAACCTAAGGAAGTTTATGAATGTAATGTGGAATCATAAGTAGAAGAATGAATACAGTTGAATGATAACCAGAGGAAGTCTTAGTATGAAGAAGGAACAAGTAGAAGAAGTACAGATCCCTGAGGAATCCTGACTTAACAGGGATGAGGCATCAAACACAGCACAGAGACAACAATTTAGGAGGCACACATACTGGAAAAGGAAAAGCAATTGCATGATCATGGGGAAAGAGTAGGAGAATGAGATGAATTGGATAGCTCTTTCAAAGAGACAGCACAGGCATAATGGGCTGAATGGCCTCCTTCTGTACTGTAAGATATTATGGGATGAATTTTCATACCCAAAAGCAGGTGAGTTGGTGTCAGGTCAGATGTTAAAATTAAAAAAAAATCAAAACTTGACCCCAACCCACCTCCAGCACACCCACTTCCAGGTTTAACTTAGGCAGAACAAGTGGCAGGCAGTCACCATGTTCTCAGGGGGTGGATTGACAATTTATTTATTTTAACGAGCTTCATAGACTCTGATTTAACCTGCTTTGCAGATTTAACAGTGGCTGGCTGTGTTACCCAGGCCATGGAAAACCGGACAGCTGAAGAGATAGTTTCAGGAGAAGGCAAGTGCCTTTATAGCACAACCTGTGGGCCAAGAGGAGCAGGAGTGATTCCTCCATCCCCTCCAGCTCCCCACATCAGAAAACTCCATCGCAAAGATGGCTGCGGTTGGAAATCGGCCCCCTCCCCCAGGATTGGACAACACCTGAGATTCGGGATTGGCTCCCCAAACTGGGAGTGGACGCTCTGGCTCAGAACTGCCTGCTCTTGGTTTCATGGATCAGCCCTACCTGCTCCTGTGGTCGGCTCTGGAGTCCTCCCCACACAACTGGAATGCTGACTTGTAGGTGGGGGACCTGTCAAGTACACAGATGCAGCACTGCTAAAACTCTCCAGCATGTGGAAAAACTCAGATTTCAGGGGCTAAATTTTCCATTCGGGTTCAGGAATCCAACGCCCAGAACATTTCTGGGTTCTGACCTTGCATTGTGTCAGCAATGCTGAGATAATTCTATTTACTATTTTAAAATGCAAAGGGCCCCTAATTGGCCCAAGGGGAAATTTGGTGCCCAATTAGCTGTGCCAGAAGCAGCCTGGAGGTGGGAGCCAGTAACAGAGGGCCCTTTGAAAAGGAGAGCGACGGCCACCACTGGGCTTACTGTTCACTGATGCTATGGAGGAGCAGGGACTTCAGACGGCCAGCACTGGCACAGGCAGCTGTACCTGGATGCCACCATGATTGTCTGATGCGTCCCTTAAGGAATTAAGAGATGCAGGGGCAGACATGAGAGATGTTTTGTTCCCAGCTTGCAGAAGAAGGAATCCACCGAGAGAAGCTAAGAGGGCAAGGATGGAAGTGGCGACAGAGGTCAGCAGATGGGGAATCACCAGAAGGACGCAGATCCAGTGCAGTAAGAGATTCAATGACCCAAAGATGAGCGGCCAACAGCACCCAGAGGACAGATCACCAACTCTGTAAACACCAGCATGCAGACAGGCTGACCTCACAGAATGTCCAGTCGCATCACTGAGACAGCAGCCACCTTCAGATATGGGGCGCTATTCAGAAGGAGACATCACTGAGAGGTACACCAGCTCACGAGTATGTCATGCTGGAAGAGATGAGGGAGGGCAGCCTACTCATGAATCATTCTCCCCTCATCTTGCAGGAAAAGGGAAATGGCTTGAACGGGCATTGATGTGGCCCAACTCCATATCCTGACATCGATGGAGCAGGCAGCGCTGGGGATTGCCAGGATCCCAGTGGTCAGTCTGTGGGAGATGGTGAAAGGGGAGGCTGTGAACAGCAGAGTCATTTGATTGCTCAATCCTGAGGTGTAGGGCATGGAGGAGACTCCTGCCCAATGTGTGTTGTTGCTCTTCAACAGCTATCATGTAAGGGGATGGTTGCGCCCAGGCACTTATTGTGTAGGATGAATTCACATTTCCACTTTGTTGTGTTTCCCTCAGGACCAGCTGCAGAAGGGGAGCAGAGTGGACAATTACAGCTGGCGCCACCTTCCTTAGTGGAGGGAGACTCAACAGAACATGCACCATCACACCATACCACCGCACCTTCCATCAGCACAGAAACACTCACTTTAGTTGGGTTCCAGAGCAGTTTAAAAAGGAGAACACTGGGTGAATCTCACATCACACATGAACAGGAGGAGGAGGAGGCAGAGTCAGAAGTCGGCAGTCCCCTTTGGGGGATGGAGGACAGACACAGCAACGCTCCGCTGGGTGATGATGATAGGCTCGGGTGTCACAAACAAAGAAGGTATTCCTTGAGAACCAGAGATAGATAAGATCCCTTTAGTCAGAGTTCCCTGAGGCCTTGAGGAGCCATGGATAGGCAATGGAGGAGTCCATGCAGCGCTTGTGCTCGGTCATGACTCAGGAATTCGATCACATGAGCTCCTCCATTGAGAGATTAGGCAACCTCTTTGAGAACCAATTGCAGCATCACTCTGAGTGGGTGATGAGCAGCGCAGTAATATGCACAGAAAGAGTGAGACTCACTATAGCATCGAGTACTCAGTGTTGCTAATGGCGCTGAGATGCTCAGAGTGGATGCCAGCTGTATCTCAATCGGTAGCCTAATACAACATCCAAGGGCACCAGGAAAGGACTAAGACAGTGGAAGCGGCAGTTGCAGGGGCCACCACTTAAGGGGCACCAGCATCATCCTTCGGCCCCTCGCTCCCTCCGACTCAGGAACCATCTGTATGCCAAGGTCTTGTGACAGAGGCAGCTCCTGCAATGACGCAGGCCCCGCAGCCTGTGGAGGAGATCCCCACAGGCACCTCCAAGACAAGGACAGAAGCCACGGGCAGCCTGAGACAGAGGGTAGGGAGCAGGCTGCCTCCATCTCATCCTTTGCCACAGGGGGAGCACTCCGTAGAAGTGGTAGAGAGGGAAATGTGCCACGCCATTGATTTCTCTTAATGGGTCACCTGGGTGCTCTTTTCCACATTTGTGTGCTCTTTTGTATTCATTACAATATAACTTGTTCATGTTATCAGTCTGATATGTGTGTTCATGATGTTTTATGTCAAAAGGGGGATGGAGTTTTGTGGGGTGGGGACTGCTGTGGGGCCCTGGGATTTCTGTATTTCCATGCTCTGTATGTTGGAGAGTGTTGGTGGTGGAAACCACATTTTCCATGGTCATGGCTGGCAATGGGATTTCACAGATGTGTGTCTTTGAGAAGTGATAGCTCTCCATGCTGGAAGGTGAGTTCTGGAAACATTGATCATAATGGCTCGGAGGCAATCAGATGAAGCGCTGCTGAATCAGTGTTGCCCTTGTGGCCATGCCAGTCTGCAGCTAACCCTGAGGTCTGGGATGGCATCACTGGAATCCTCCGCTGCTTGGTCACCAGCCACCTCTTGAACAATCTCTTCCTCCTTCTCTTGCTCCTCTTCTTCCTCCTCCCAGTCCTCCAAGGTGGAGTGTCATTCCAGCTCCTCCTCTTCATCCATCTCCAGGTCATTTTGTATTGTCATGTTGTGCAGGGTGCAACAGATGACCTCGACACAGGATTCGTATCATACGACACATGGTTCATATTGGAGGGCACCACCTGACCAGTCAAGGCAATGGAAGTGTATCTTCAAGATGTCAATGCTCTGTTCATTGCAGGTCTGTGTTAAGAGATGGCTCTGGTTGTAACGCCTCTCTCCATCTGTGACTGGGTAGTGGATGGGCGTCAGGAGCTACCTCTTTAGAGATAACCTTGATCTTCCAGCAGCCTCCCACGGAGTCTGGATGTGGGTCTGAAGAGGTGCAGCACCTGTTACTCTCAAAGGATAAAGGAACCATGACAGCTGCCTGGGAACCGGATGCAGACATGCAAGATTCGCTTCATGTGGTTACAGACCAGCTGGACATTCAATGAGTGGTAGCCCTTTCTGTTCAGGAATTTGACTGGCTGGTTTGTCAGTACCTTGATGTCTATATGGGTACAATCGCTGACTTCCCTGGACTTGAGGGAAACAATCGATAGCAGGAAAGACCAAAGCCCTCTATGTCTGGACTAGTCTATCTGTATCAAAATGGATGCAGTCCCCTGCTTGATGACTTGATGAGCTGCCAACTGCGAGATGTCACCTAGGTCCCCTGCTGATACCTAAAACAGGCCAGTCGCATAAAATACAGGGTGACTGTGATGGCTGTAGGTAAGAGACTACCATGGAGGCAGCGAGGCCTCAGGTCATTGTGGATCGTAAGCACAAATGTTTGTGAGCAACTGCCTAGATAGGCACAGCCTCCTACGGCACTGGCACTCTGTCATTTGCAAGTAGTTGACTCTTGGGCGGTAGACCTGATGTATTGGGTAGCACCTTTTTCCCCTTGCAGCCACTGTGCTGCTCTGGCCTCCTGCTGTCCAGGAGGTTGCATATGCTGAAGCTCATCCTGGCTGCTCTGTCCAATATCAGAGTAGCCTGTTCCCATCTGAACTCCCTCAGCTGGACTTTGTTCGTTCACCAGGCTGTTAGAGTGAAATTGACTAAAATGAACCACTCAATGCTCAGGTCTGTTCCAATCGTCAAAAGGTTTATTTTACACCGGTGGGGAGTAAGACGCTGGGCTTACCATGAGCTTCTCCATTAAACAAAGGAAAATCCACAACAGATATACAGTTAATCAGCCCATCCCTGTTGGTCACAAGCCAATCATAACGGTTATTGATTACATATTGATTACCAATAAAATTATTAATTATGCATCATGTGGTTGTGGGGATAGCTCATGGTACGCCCCTGGCCATCTCAGCTTGTTCACCAAACCCCCTTATCAACTATCCTTGAGTCTTCACAATGAATTCTTCTACCTCTATCAGGCCTGCATTCCTAGTTGCTTTGTGTAGTCCACAATTAGACAGAGCAGCTGTCTTATGCACTGATATGGGGGGCCCTCCTTGGTCAGGCTAATTGCCTATGCTAAGCAGTACCATGCTCAAGGCTGCAAACTAACTAACTTGTCCCACAATGCCTTGGGTAAATACTCCATTTTATAACAATATGTGGCTACACTTTCATCTTGTATATATGTGTATATTTATTTAGCTGCATCGGCCACAATTTTTCCCCCTACAAGGCCTTCCCCTGCAAACCTCAGCTGCCCAAGCGATGCCAGTGGCTTCAAGCACCTCTCCACATACCCACAATATGTCAAATAGTCCCTCCAAAAGCCCTTATAGTCCCCCGTAGTGATCACGACTTCTATACCCTGCTGTGTTCCAGACAAGGCGTTTTCCCCGTGTCCTTCTATTAAAACTTGCAAACTGCTCCTGACAAGCCTTGCAATGAGCTCCTCAATGAGCTCCTTAATGAACTCAACAGCCAATTAATTGAAGTCGTGCGGGCTTCCTGTTCCCTCTCTCCTGGCATCCCTTTTAAAATTGCTTTGCATTCCGGAGACAGCAGGAATCAGTGCCGACTTCCGAGAATGCAATCTTCAAATCGCGCACGCACACATTCCCACAGCCACCACCATTTCAAAATTCAGCCCCAGGTTGGCTGTTAAAGACTCTTCAACCCCTCCCTGCCACACCATCTGCAGAACCCACTCCCCTGCTAATATCCAGGTCCATGCTTCATTGAAGAGGAATCTTGATAGTCGTGAACATAACATTACCAAGGTACTGTTACTTGTTTAGAAGTGTAATTTGTCAGGTCATGTCAAACGCTTTGCAGGTCTCTAAGGTAATAACAAATATTTAAGTAAAATGTTAACAATTAGAGTTCCAAAGGTGTGTACTGAAAATAATTAGATGATCTGTGGAATGGCATTGCTGAAAATAGCACTAAGGCACCATGTATTAAGCTAGAACTTTCAAGATGAGGAAGAATTTGAAGGGTTGACTTTAGAAAGTACTGATGCAAGGACAATGAGGATAGAATTTGAAAGATAAAATGGGCCATTGTTGTTAGGAATAGGG
This sequence comes from Heterodontus francisci, assembly GCF_036365525.1. NCBI lineage: Eukaryota > Metazoa > Chordata > Chondrichthyes > Heterodontiformes > Heterodontidae > Heterodontus > Heterodontus francisci. Next base: position 162,795,375 of record NC_090374.1, on the reverse strand, counting down.
TAAATATGAGCAATCACAACCAGATCAGATTTCTTTTTGAAGTTGTAACTGTAGTCTCAGAATGTAAGAAGGTTACAAAAGAACACCGACAAAAATTATGAGGCAGACCTTTGGTGAAGGACTGAAAAAAATACCTGTTGTAGCACAGGAAGGCAATTTTAAATTTTTTTCAATTTGTTTTATTTTTTCATTGCCCTGCTCATTGTGGGCATCGTTGGAAAGGCCAGTATTTATTGTCCATCCTTAGTTCCATTTCAGAACGTTGTGGTGAGCTGCCTTCTTGAACAGCTGCATTCAATGTGGTGGTAGGACTCCCACATGCTGTTACTTAGGGGGTTCCAGGATTTTATGCCAGCAACAATGAAGGAATGGTGATATGTGTCCAAGTCAGGATGGTGTGTAACCTGGAAAGGAATTTGGAGGTCGTGGTGTTTCCATGCGCCTGCTACCCTTATCCTTATTAGTGGTAGAGGCCGTGGGTTTGGGAGGTGCTGTCAAAGAAGCATTAGCCGTTGCTGCAGTGCATCTAGCAGATGACACACACTGAAGCCACGTTGTGTCAATGTGGGGAGAGCAGTTGATGCTCTTTTTTAATAAAGTTCCATTTAGCATAATTGATTTTCAAAGTCTGTGAGCAAATATAAAGTTGGTAAGGGATGTTTCAGCCTGATATTGACAGAAGCACAATGTGATTTTAGTGAGTGATATCAGAATGACAAACCAAAATATAGCGCCAGTTCTAACAGGAGCAGCAGAATTGCTCCACTGGCACAGATCGAAGAATCAACAAAGAAAGAATTTAGGTCCTCCGAATGTCCCCAGTGCTTCACAATTAAAAAATTACTTGAGAAGTGTTGTCTCTGTTACGTGGTCAACCAGAAATTAAGTAAATGGCTAGTTAAACTGTTACATTGATTGAGGGATAAATGTCAAACAGGATACCATCTGAACAGGCAGATTCAGCCTGGCTTGCAAAAAGATCTTCAACGTTATCCTATTCAGCTGAATTTCAGGTGATCAATTCCCGCAGTAGTCCAGGATCGAGGCAACAGTGTTGCAGAGGACAACTTGCACCAGTGTGAATTAGGGGTGCCACATGATCTCAGTTTTCAGATTGTGACTTATTATTTATGCAAAACAGGTTCCTAGCATAATATGAGTCTATGAACAAAGCTGAAAGATTTCTTGAACAGAAAGTACAAGATATCACTTAAAATATAATCTTTGCTCAGCCATGTCAAAAAAATACAGTTTACATATATGGAATTGTAGTTCCTGTTGTAAAAGCCACTGCATAAAGAATATGGTACTGTGCTATAACTACAGGTTATAGTGATTGTAATGGAGCCAACAGTAATGAAGATGCATATGAAGACAGGAGTTTATTCAGACATCAAAAAATGTGCCAAGAAAAGGCTACATGACATTTCCTTACGCCAAGCATATCAGCAGTGTATCTGTGTCACAAAACATGTCTTTTCACCCTTTTGGTCATTAACTGTGACAGCATATATAACACTCAACTGGTGGTTCCTTCATTGCTTTGCATGCTTGGCAATACCACAGCAGCAAACACTTTCTACTTGCCAGTTACAAATGAAACTCTGGTTACACTTATGGGAAGTGATTTTCAATGGCTCATTTGTAAGGAGTATTTGAGGTGACCAACTTGGGGTCTTGAGCTGATGTTGATTTAAAGCATGTTTGTCACAAGATGCTATCTTGATAAAGGATTTACTCTAGTAATGGCTGTCCAAAGGATCATGAAGCAGCTGATTGCCTCTTAAAGGGCCTGCTAATGTTCATTAAGTAGGCTGCACAGCATTTTGATAGTTAGCACTTGATCTAATGACCTCTCCGAACAGCGACCAGCTGATTGGGAGTAAACTAGTCTTTGCTGAGGATTTTGAGTGCTACTTAAAGGAATATCAACTTTTACAGTTCACTTGCTTCTGAAGCTTTGAACACATCGGGGAACTTTCTGGGACACTTTGTCAAGACTTCACCAACACTCAATCAACATTTATTCTGGAAATTCTCTGAGGAATTTACCTAAAAAGAGTATTCTGCTACTCTATATTAATGGACACCACGCAAGTTCTACTAGGAGAAAGGAAGTGCTGGGTCATAGGGATCTTACTCAGGGTCCTCCTTGGTCTGCAGGAGGAATGAAAGGAGGACATGAAGCCAGGCAAGCAGCAGTAGCTGCTGTGGGACAGACAGAGAGGAGGGACAGGTGGTGAGGTGGACTCCTTCCCTCCTGTGAGTACAGGACATCCATCCTCCTCTGGACCTCCCTCCACCAGGAATTTCAGTGTGGCATCCGAGAATCTGTGTGCTCTCTCACTTGCTCCCTAAACCAACCTGGAATCTGGCGATGTGTCAGCCAGCCCACTCCACACCTTCAGTGTATGGAGCTCACATATCCTACTCCATGAAAATTGTGGCTTGAGTGCTAAAATTGCAGGTGTCTGTTTTAGCACCTACAGACAAATTCAAATTATGAAAATCAGCAATTCGGACCAAAGGTGTGTGCTAAAGACAGACTTTCCAACAGGCATGTCTTATTAGCACAGCATCCATTTAGCATTTGCTTTCACCCTTTCATGAAAATAACCCCCATAATCTTTAAAGCTGGACAAATTCTTCCAGCAAAACCAAGCTGTAAAATCAGCCTGGCATCCCTCCTTTCATCCCTAAAATTCAGAGAGGAGTTTTAAGTGTGATAGTCACTTTAACTATTTTTTGTTGTCGCAACTGAAAATACATCTAAGAAGCCACTTCTTGGATGGCCACAAGACATGACTTTTTATGCTCTCTAAATTTGCAATATAATGTGTACAAAAATGAAATTTGGCATCTGACTTTTAAACCATATTTATATGAACTTGCACAGGAAGTGTTAGGACTTATACAAGTCAAGTATGAATCTGTTGAAATAGGCTATACTGATTGGCGATTCTACAACATGGCCCCAAAAATGGAACTGGTTTACAGAGTTTACTTAGTTTCAACATTTTGTGCAAAGGCCAAACATAACACAATGATAATAATAATGACAATGGTCAGAAGACTATTATTGAGTGGAAAGTTACAAGGGGTAATTTTACAAGTCTGCATTGCCGGAAGGGACTTTTGCCAACTGGCAGCACATTACAAAGATTTATGGGCATGATGCCCAGGTCATGGGCAGTGCACAGCTAAATTTTCAACCTGCACTGCTTGTGGGCAAGGCTCCTAGAAAGCAGCATAGAGTCATAAAATCTGCACAACAGTGTAAGGATTTGAAGTGAGGAATAGGTCAAGTAGACTATTTGAATTTCCAGGCCATTCAGAGATTTAGGTAAATCGATTAATGAATTGCTCAACATGATTTTCGCCAGGAAATTATTCAGTATTAGTGATGTTCTGATTTGTAGGTGGGGGTGTAGAGAAGGTTTACTAGAATGATCTCAGAAATAAGGGACTTGAGCTATGTGGGGTGACAAGAGAAACTGGGATTGCTCTTCTTAGAGTAGAGCAGGTTAAGGGGCAATATAATCGGGGTGTTCAAAATTATGCAGGGTTTGGATAGAACAAAATAAAGAGAGAATGTTACCAATAGGCAGGAGGCATAATAATCAAAGAACACAGATTTAATATAATTGGTCAAAAATTGACCTAAGAGGTGAGACAATTGTTTCTATGCATTGAGTTGCTTTGATCTGGAATGTCTGCTTGAAAGGGTGGTGGAAGCAGATTCAGTAGTAACTTTCAAAATTGACTTGGATGCATACTTGAAAATGAAAAATTTGCAGGGATATGGGGAAACAGCAGGAGAGTGGTGTGTGTTCCTTGAACCTCTGTGCTACTGTGGATTGTACACAAAGACTGACCATTCCAGATGGAATCAGTAATGCAATATTGTGGGTTCTTTATTGACTACTGAGAGAACAGTTACATATGGAGATGTTGACTGTACAGGTATATCTTCAAGATTGACTGACATTCAGAATCATGTTTTCTTTTATTTGGGATGTGGGCGTCGCTTTTGAGAAGGTGGTGATGAGCCGCCTTCTTGAACCACTGCAGTCCATGTGAGGTAGGTACGCTCACAGTGCTGTTCGGAAGAGAGTTCCAGGATTTTGACCCAACAACAGTGAAGGAACGGCGATATAGTTCCAAGCCAGGTAGGTGTGTGGCTTGGAGGGGAACTTGCAGGTGGTGATATTCCCATGCATCTATAGCCCTTGTGCTTCTAGGTGGTAGAGATTGCGGGTTTGAAAGGTGCTGTCTAAGGAACCTTGGTGCGTTGCTGCAGTGCATATTGTAAATGGTACACACTGCTGCCACTGTGCGTTGGTGGCGGAGGGAATGAATATTTGTGGATGGGGTGACAATCAAGCGTGCTGTTTTGTCCTGGATGGTGTTGAGTTCTTGAGTGTTGTTGAAGCTGCACCCATCCAGGCATGTGGACGGTATTCCATCACACTCCTGACTTGTGCCTTGTAGATAGTAGACAGACTTTGGGGAGTCAAGAGGTGAGTTACTTGCTGCAGGATTCCTAGCCTCTGACCAGCTCTTGTAGCCAGGGTTTTTATATGGCTACTTCAGTTCATTTTCTCGTCAATGGTAACCCCTAGGATGTTGATAGTGGGGGATTCAGCGATCATAATGCCATTGAATGTCAAAGGGAGATGGTTAGATTCTGTCTTGTTGGAGATGGTCATTGCCTGGCACTTCTGTGGTGCGAATGTTACTTGCCACTTATCAGCACAAGCCTGGATATTGTCCTGGTCTTGCTGCATTTCTACATGGACTGCTTCAGTATCTGAGGTGTTAAGAAGGCATATGGTGTGTTAGCTTTTATTAGTAGGGGGATCGAGTTTCGGAGCCACGAGGTCATGCTGCAGCTGTACAAAACTCTGGTGAGACCGCACCTGGAGTATTGCGTGCAGTTCTGGTCACCGCATTATAGGAAGGATGTGGAAGCTTTGGAAAGGGTGCAGAGGAGATTTACTAGGATGTTGCCTGGTATGGAGGGAAGGTCTTACGAGGAAAGGCTGAGGGACTTGAGGTTGTTTTCGTTGGAGAGAAGGAGGAGGAGAGGTGACTTAATAGAGACATATAAGATAATCAGAGGGTTAGATAGGGTGGATAGTGAGAGTCTTTTTCCTCGGATGGTGATGGCAAACACGAGGGGACATAGCTTTAAGTTGAGGGGTGATAGATATAGGACAGATGTGAGAGGTAGTTTCTTTACTCAGAGAGTAGTAGGGGCGTGGAACGCCCTGCCTGCAACAGTAGTAGACTCGCCAACTTTAAGGGCATTTAAGTGGTCATTGGATAGACATATGGATGAAAATGGAACAGTGTAGGTCAGATGGTTTCACAGGTCGGCGCAACATCGAGGGCCGAAGGGCCTGTACTGCGCTGTAATGTTCTAAAAATAAAAATGCTGCTGAAAATTGTGCAATCATCAGCGAACATCCCATCCCCACTTCTGACCTTATGTTTGAAGGAAGGTCATTGCTGAAGCAGCTGAAGATTGTTGGGCTAGGACACTACTCCAAGGAACTCCTGCAGCGATGTCCTAGAGCTGAGATGATTGACCTCCAACAACCACAACCATCTTCCTTTGCACTAGGTATGACTCTAACCAGCGGCGAGTTTTCCCCCTGATTCCCATTGACTCCAGTTTTGCTGGGGCTCCGTGATGCCATACTTGGTCAAATGCTGCCTTGATGTCAAGGGCAGTCACTCTCACCTCACCCCTTGAGTCCAGATCTTTTGTCCATGTTTGAACCATGGCTGTAATAAGTTCAGGAGCTGAGTGGTCCTGGCGGAATCCAAACTGAGTATCAGTGAGCAGGTTATTGATGAGCAAGTACCGCCTGATAGCACTGTTGTCGACACCTTCTATCACTTTACTGATGATCGAAAGTAGACTGATGGGGAGGTCATTGGCCGAGTTGGATTTGTCCTGTTTTTGTGTGTAGTACACACCTGGGCAATTTTCCACATAGCTTGGCTGGTGGAGAGAAGGGCCTTCCCCATCAGATCCTTCCTGCACGCCCAGAGTTTCACTGCCTCCACATGCTGCCCTCAAGGTGGCTGTGGTGGGGAAGAGACCTCCTTCTGGAATGTGCCTTTGCAAAGCAGGTGTGGAAAGAGATGCAGTGGCTTTTGGCAAGGTGCATCCCGAGCAGCTTCGTTATGCAGGTCTCAGTGCTGTAGGGGCTGTTCCTGGGATACACACCAAGATAAACATCGGCTGTTGCTGGAGGACCATCAGCTATGTGAAAGATGCTCTTTGGTCTGCCCAAAACTTTCTGGTCTTCCAATGCAAAGAGTTGACCACGAGCAAGTGTTGCAGACTGGCAGATTCCAAGGTCCAGTACTATATGCTGATGGATGCACTAAAGCTTGGGGCAGCTGCCGCAAAAGGCTCAATGGGGAAAGACCACTGTGTAAGGTCCTCCCGCCATAGTCAACTGAGGAGTTGGAATCTGTGTAAAACCCTTCGGGCTGTATGCACCAAAAATGTTTTTGCTAAGTAATGCAAATGTACACTGCATATTAAATGGAATGGCAAGAGTTATGAGGCACCTCATGTTCTGTATCAAAGGAATCCGATCTCGATTGCACTTTCCAAAATATCAAATTTAAACTATTTTGAAATGAACTTTTTACAAATTTTTACGAATAAAGTTTATTTTAGGAAAAAAAAAAATCCACATTGCCGGGTAGATGCCAGTGTTGTAGCAGTACTGGAAGACCTTGGCTAGGGGTGCAGCAAATTCTGGAGCATAGGTCTTTAGTACTATTGCCGGAATGTTGTCAGGGTCCATAGCCTTAGTAGTATTCAGTGTCTTCAGTCATTGCTTGATATCACGTGGAGTGAATCAAATTGGTTGAAGATTGGCATCTGTGATGCTGGGGACTTCAGGAGGAGACCGAGATGGATCATCCACTCAGCACTTCTGGCTGAAGATTGTTGCAAATGCTTCAGCCTTGTCCTTTGCACAGATGTGCTGGGCTCCCCCATCATTGAGGATGGGGATATTTGTGGAGCCACCTCCTCAGTTAGTGGTTTAAATGTCTACCACCTTTCATGACTGGATGTGGCAGGACTGCAGAACTTAGATCTGATCCATTGCTGCTCATGCTATTTGGCACACAAGTAGTCCTGTGTTGTAGTCTGCCATCCTGGTAGCCTCTTGCTGTGATGGAGCTCGGTGTAGAAAGCTTGTTTTGGGAGGGCGGTGGGGTTAGGGGCAGTAATCAGCAAGAGGTTTCCTTGCCCCTGTTTGACCTGATGCCATGAGACTTCATGGGGTCTGGAATCGATGTTGAGGACACCCAGGGCAATTCCCTCCCCATTGTGCCACCCCCTCTGGTGGGTCTGTGCTGCCAGTGGCACAGATACCCGGGGATGGTGATGGTAGTGTCTGGGATATTGTCTGTAAGGTATGATTCAGTGAGTATGATTATGTCAGACTGTTGCTTGGCTAGTCTGTGGGACAGTTCTCACAACTTTGGCACAAGCCCCCAGATGTTAGCAAGGAGGACTTTGCAGGGTCAGGTTTGCCATTGTCATTTCTAGTGCCTAGGTCAATGCCAGGTGGCCCATCCAGTTTCATTCCTTATTGACTTTGTAGCAGTTTGATAGAACTGAGTGGCTTGCTAGGCCATTTAACATTTAAAGATAAAAGCAAGTTCTGATGAAGAGTCACTGACCTGAAACGTTAACTCTTTTTCTCTCTCCACAGATACTGCCAGACCTGCTGAGTATTTCCAGCATTTCATGTTTTTATTTAACATTTAAAGGTGCTAGCTCATTTTAAGAGTCCTTGCTGTGGGTCTGGAGTCACAGGTAAACAGATTTCTTTCCCTGAATGACATTAATGAACCAGATGGGTTTTTAAAGACAACAAACAATGGTTTCAGCTTTTTAATTCCAGATTTATTAATTGAATTCAAATTCCACCTTCTGCGATGGTGGGATTTAAACCCAGGTCCCCAGAGCAATACCCTGGGTTAGCAGTGACAATACCACTACACCACCACCTCCCTTTGAATACATTATACCTCTTACATGACTAACACGATCTTGAAGCCACATCTTTAAGGATGTACACACACAGCAAGTGGGACCAATTGCTCTTTCAAAAACTTGCACAGGATGAATGGCCTCCTTCTGTGCTGTATGTGATGCTAAAAGAAGAACCATTGCTGATGATGAACATAAAAGTTGTTAAGTATGATGATTTCATCATGGAGGGAGATGGAGTTGATAGTTGTGATATTGCTTGACAATAAGTTGAAAATTTCCAAAAAGAGTTATCAAGGTGAAGAGAACAATCAGGACAGCAGATGAATTTATTGAGGTGACAGAATGAGATATTGGACACAGAAGATCTGAAAACAGATCTTTGAAGAGAGTTAAGTTGAATAGACATGCTATCAAAATGAACACAAGCGCATAAACCTCTGTGCGACAAAGCATATATTGTTCCCTTGACTTTAACATTCAAATGGTGTCTTTGATGTTAAAGTTAATTAGTTAATTGATTTAAATTGTGGATGGCCTCTTTGATTTAAAAAACAACAGGGCTTTTCTCTGGCATAAAGAACTGGCTTGTTCCCCTGTGAAGACTACAATTAAAAATAATAGAGACTTCACCACACATAAAGGGTATATCTGATTCTGCCTACTGAGAGACAACAAAATAGTTGTTCTACATCTATCAAGTGTGCTTGTTACTTAATGCCATAATTTATTTATGTTCAGGATATTCTTTGGCTTGCAAAAACTTCTCATGTAAATCAGAAAGCTCCATAACATATATTTTGAGTTGATATGAGAAAGTAAATGAGTGCTTCTCTATAGTGTTGGTCGAGATAGTATGGAATTAAAAGCAACAACACTAAGGCAGCAGAACATTTCTTCTGAAAACTAGCAGTCTGTAATATAGGGGTGCAACTTGTGCTTTGGTTTGCTCAGTGCAGAGCAGATATTAGGAGCTGAATTTTCAAAATGAGGTTAGGAACCTGATGCCCGGATGATTTCCAGATCCCAACCCCGCGCCTCAGCTGCAACATTGTAAATTGTGGACCATTCTGGAGGCGTTGGGTTCCAGAGACGACCTCCTGGACTGAGATTTTCAAATCACGCTTGCACCCAGTCCCGGCTCTGTTGGCATTTGAAAATCCCATCCCAGGAATCAATGGAAAATTTAATAGATGCAAAATAGTGGGACCTGAAATTAGGCATATCTCTGAATTACCAATAAATGCTTTTGGGACATGATGTTCGAGGGCATGAGCACTAATGATGAAAATTAATCTCACTGTGAATTACTTCTCTGCGAGATGTTTGTGCTGGAGCAGATGGATTCGCAGCACAATGTTAAGAACTGTGTCAAATGGAAGTAAGATACTTGACGTAAATCCAAAAGCTTTTTGAATATTATGCTGCTTCTCCTTTTCATCAGTCTTAATAATGCCCATTCATGCTTGTGTCAATCCTCTTCCATCGCAGTTCCAACATTTGCAATTCACAGTGGCACTGTCAGTGGGTTTAGGCCCCTAGAAATCAGCTGGCTACAACACACCAGATCAGGATATCGTCCAATAAGAGAATCATTCAATACCTTGAGGAACAATTGAGCAGAGAGGAAAGGAGACTGAGATGAAGAAGGAAGTTAGACAAAGAGCTGAGAAAGAAAAAGAATCTGAGGCAAGTGGGGGGAGAGAAAAGAAAATGCAATAATTATAAAAATAAAATGAGATAAAGAGGGATTTTTTTATTCATCGCTGGCTAGGCCAGCATTTATTGCCCATCCCTAATTCCCCTTGAGAAGGCGGTGGTGAGCTGCCTTCTTGAACTGCTGCAGTCCATGTGGGGTAGGTACACCCACAGTGTTGTTAGGAAGGGAAGTTCCAGGATTTTGACCCAGCGACAGTGAAGGAACGGCGATATAGTTCCAAGTAAGGTTGGCGTGTGGCTTGGAGGGAAACTTGCAGGTGGTGGTGTTTTCCTCTACCAACTGGAACATCTGTTGCATTGTCTTTGGGCTTCAACTGAGTTATCCAATATTCCCCTGGATAAACAAATAGACAGCTCATTGGAAGATAAAACCTTTTGAATTCTTCAGAAACGTAGGAATACAGGTAGGCCATTCAGCCCCTTTAACCTGTTCTGCCATTCAGTTAGATCATGGCTGATCTGTACCTTAATCTGTATCTGTATCTGCCCACTGGTTCTACATTTCTTAAGATCCTTGCTTAATAAAAAATTATCAACGTCAGTTTTGAAATTTTCAATCAATCTAGCCTCAACAGCTGTTTGGGGGAAAGCGAGTTCCAGATTTTCTCTACCTTTTATGTGAAGAAGTGCTTTCTGGAATCACGCCGGAACAATGTCACTCTAATTTCAAGATTATGGCCCTTTGTTCTGGACACCCCCACCTTGGAAATATTTTCTCTCTATCTACCCTATCAACCCTTTTGATCATCTTAAACACCTCAATCAGCTCAACCCTTTATCTTCCATATTCAAGGAAATACAAGACTAGCTTGTGCAACCTTTTCTCATTGTTTAACCCTTTCAGCCCTGGTGTCATTCTGGTGAATCTGCAATGTACCCTCTCCAAGGCGAATCTATCTACCCTGCCGTGTGGTGTCCAGAACTGAATGCAGTCCTCCAGATGGGGTCTAACCTGAGCTCAGTATAGCTATGACATAACTTCCATCCCTTTGTATTCTAGTCCTCTTGAGATAAAGGCCAACATTCCATGAGTCTTATTCAATTATTTTTTGTATTTGTCCACTAGCTTTTAATGAGTTCTGTACTTGGACCCCTAAATCTCTCTGCTCCTCCACAGTTTCGAGCTTCTCACCATTTAGAAAATATGCTAATTTATCTTTCTTAGGTCCAAAATGGATGACCTCTTTCTTCCACACATTGAACTCTATCTGCCACAGTTTTTTCCACTCAATTAATCTATCAATGTCCCTTTGAAACTTTCTGCTCCCATCTAAACTACTTACTGTGCCATCGAACTTAGCATCAATTAACTTGGATATACGCCTCTCTATTCTTTCATCCAAGTCATTTATAAATATAGTTATAAGTTCTGGCTCTAGTACAGATCCCTGGGGAACATCACTAGTCACATCCTGCCAATAAGCACACAGCCATTACCCCTACACTCTACAAACACAAAATCCTGTGGGATTCCTGCTGGAATCTTGAAATATAAACAGAAAAGGTTGGACATATTCAGCAGGTCTGGCAACATCTGTGGAGAAAGAAACAGAGTTGTTGTTGCACGTCGATGCTGCCAAACCTTTGAATATTTCCAGCATTTTCTGTTTTTATCTACACTCTCTGTCTGCTACCTCCTAACCAATTCCCTATCCAAGCCAATAGGTTCCCTCCAATTCCAAGCACTGTCATTTTTGTTAATTGTCTCTTATGTGGAAACTTGTTGAATGCTGATTGTGTTGCAGTCTGCTGCTAGGAAAATACCCCGGCGGTGGGACTGCGTTGGGGAGCTGTCTAGACATGGCTCCCCACAATTTTACTTGCGCACCCCCCTGCACCCACCCACCTCCCCCCCCCCCCCGCCTCCCAGCCCACCACCTGGGGCTGGTAAAATTCTGCCCCTATTTTCCCACCTTCCACTTTTTCTCCTAGTAATTCCAGTGATTTCTTCTAAGGTGGAGTTAAAGGCCAGAGGTTGGGGGATCTTGTTTATGAGCTCCTTTCTCCTTCATGAAGCAAGTGGACAAAATTAATGTCTTCTGGGTGTCAGGAGATTTAATCTCAATAAGCTTTCAGTAGGCAAAGTATTATAATGCTGAAAACAGGTGTATATACAAATAAGGATATATAATTCAAGTTTTTGGTAATTTTATTTACGTTACACTGTGTGAATGAACACTTGCAGGTAAAGGAAAGCAATATGAAGGTTGTTGAGGTGTGTCTTGGTGCTAGTAAAGCATTTCAGAGTGGTAAAGGAAAAATGTTTATAAATGATATTCATACTTATTACAATAAATTCTTAGAAGCTTTGACTGCTTCCTTTTTCCTTTGTTGCTCTGAGAAAATCATTGAAGATTTTGCTGTGCTGTATTTTTGTACAGCGAGTGATAATGGTGGCACTCATTGCTGCGACCACCTATTTTCACTGTTCTCAAATAATTTTTTTTTTTCATGGGCACCATCTCTGATGCCCAAAATGGTGCTTCCTTCTCTCTGTAGAGAAACTTTCATGGTAAAATATCCCTGCTTGGCCTTCCCAACTTGTCTGCAGCCTCTTACATGGTTGACCACATCATCCTCCTTCAACGTCGCTCCTCTTCCAGCTGGGTGGAACTGCATTTGCCTGGTTCCATTCTTATCTATCTAATCATAGTCAGAAAATCATCTGCAATTGCTCTCTTCCCACTCCCACACCTTACCTTTAGATTCCCAAAGATCTTTCCTTAGCCCCATCCTATTTCTCATCTATATGCTGCCCCTCAGCAACATTGTAGGATCTGGGTGCATCAGAGTCCCCTTGTACACGAAATGGACCCAGCTCTAACTCACTCCCCCACCTCTGTAGAGGTGTCATGCTGCCTATGCAACATCCATTATTGGATGAGCAGAAACATTCTCCAACTAAATATCAGAACCCATTGTCTTCAGTCCCCACCAGGAACTCTGTCCCGTGACCATCAACTCCATCCATCTCTCTGGAAACTGTTTGAGGCTGAATCAGAGTCTTGGTTTCATATTTGACTCTGAAATGAACTTCTGACCACATATCCACGCCATCACCAGAACCATGTAATTACACTCCCATAACAGCAGCTGGCACCATTCCTGCCTCAGGTCACTTAGTGTTGATACTGTCACCCATGCCTTTGTTACAACTAGGCTTGACTGTTCCAAGACCAGCCTCCCATTGTCCAGGCTCCATAAACCTGATTTCATCCAAAATTCTGCTGCCTGTATCCCTGCTTTCACCAAGTCCTGTTTACCCATCATCCCTGTGTTCACTGACCTACATTGACTCCTTGTCCAGCAGCGCATCAGTTTTAAAATTATCATTGTTGCTTTCAAATCCCTCCATGGCCTTGCGCCACCCTCTCTCTGTAACCTTCTCCAGCTCGAGAATCCTCTGAGATCTCTCAGTTCCTCCAATCCTGGCCTCTGCGCATCCACGATTTTCATCACTCGACGTATGGCAACCTATAGCTGCCTAAAACTTAAGTGCTGGTATTCCCTCACTCAGCAGCTCTGCCTGTCCTCCTCTTTTAAGAACTTCCTTAAAACCAACTGCTTTGACCAAGCTTTTTGTCATGTGTCCTAATATCACCTTAGGTGTCTGTGTCAAATTTTGTTTGATAATGCTCCTGCGGAGCTCTTTAGATTTTTATTACATTAAAGGTGCTGTATAAATATCTCGTTGTTATTGTTGCCTTATTTGGTGAGTGTCACCAAGTTTTTCACCACATGGGGCATATCAAAATGAAAGTTGATCCTGTCCTCACCTGATGTCGACAGAGGTTGTTGGATAACCATCAGTTGCAGGAGCCTTGATTAATTTTACCCCCCACCCCACTACCGTCATTGTCAGAAGGCCATTGGGGCTAATTGTTATTCCCCTACCTATGCTTTGCCTGAGATCAGCTGACTTAACACAGACTGGTGATTTGACCTGAGATCTTCTAGGTCCATATCGCTCAGGCAACCATTCAATAAACAGACTAAAGCAGCAGGTATGACTTTTAAAAATATCCTTTACCAGACATTAAACTGGAGTTCCTGGCTTTATATACACCTAAGGGAAAAGTCTAATTCATATCAACAGTTATAATGGGATTTTTGCATTATTTTGTCAGGTTATGTTTTCTGCAGTGAAACTGTAATGATTTTCACTGATGCTTTTGCTTCACTGTCTTCCTTTCTAATGCTAACTGACATGACTGCAGGCATTCACATCAGGGAAAAAGGATATGCACACTATTGATCCTCCCATTCCAGCTTTAATACTTTATCCAGAATTTTACTAACTCCAGAAGGGAATAGCAAAATAGCTTAAGCACCATCAAGATCGTGAGGAATTAGAGAAGTTATATAGTTAATCTCACTCAAAGGAGGTGAACACCACCAACATCTCATGGAGTGATTTTTGATTTACTAATCCCGCTAGGTTTTCCCTTATATCTCAATTTCATGACACTCAGAGAGGTAATTTTTAATCTTGCCACCTGGGTGCTAACCTGGCAGAGTGGATTATCTGCTCATTGTAGAATTGGCCTGACCTTTGTTCCTCTGATTTCAATGGAATGAAAATTGGGTGGGTTAAAAATCACTCCCTTCTGTGTGTTAAAGTGGAAGTTATGTGCCAAAGAAACATAGCATATCTTCAATTTTATACTGTAAAGGATAATATTGATGAAATACTGAAGATTATTCAGCCCCAGTGCTGGCAAGAAATAACTAACAAACACAGGGATAATAACATTAATTAGAAAGCATATACTATAGATCAAAACAGATCAGTTATGCTGCAGTATCATGTGCTGGTTATCTATTCTTTGTGAATGGAGCTGAATACTGTAGTATTGAGAAAAGGAAAGACTTACATTTATATGGTGCCTTCCAAGACCACCAGATGTTTCAAAGCGCTTTGCAACCAATGAACTACTTTTGAAGTGTCGTCACTATTGTAATGTAGGAAACAAAGCAACCAATTTGCACATAGCAAACACCCATGTGATAATGACCAGATGATCTGTTTTGTGATGTTGATTTGACAGATAAATATCGGCCAGAACACCAAGGATAACTTCCCCACTCCTCTTTGAGATAATGCCATGGAATTTTTTTTACATCCATCTGAGCAGGCCGATGGGGCAATATCCTACCCAAATGACACACCCCATCAGTACTACACTGGAGTATCAGCCTTGATTTTTGTGCTTGAGTCCTGGAGTGGGACTTGAACCTACAATCTTACAATTCAGAGGAGAAAGTGCTACCAACTGAGCCACACTGGCACTCTGCTAAATTGTAACTGAATATGCCCACCTGCAACCAGAGATGGTTGATAAGGTAATGTGATTGATGTGGTCTACATGGACTTCCAAAAGGTGTCTGATAAAGAGCCACATAATAGACTTTCCAGCAAAGCTGAAGCCCATGGAATAAAAGGGACAGTGGCAGGATGGATGCAAAGTTGGCTGAGTGACAGGAAGCAGAGTAGTTTCTCGGACTGGCAGAAGGTATATAGTGGGTTTCCCAGGGGTCGGCATCAGGACCATTGCTTTTCTTGATATATTAATGACATAGACTTCAGTGTACAGGGCACAATTTAAAAATGTGCAGATGACACAAAACCTGGAAATATTGTGAACTGTGAAGAGGACAGTGATAGACTTCAAGTGGACATAGGCTGGTGGAATGGGTGGACACGTGACAGATAAAATTTAATGCAGAGAAATACAAACTGATACATTTTGGTCGGAAGAATGAGGAATAAAACAAATGATACTATTCTAAAGGAGGTGCAGGAACAGAGACACCTGGGATGGTATGTGTGCATAAATTGTTGAAGGTAGAAGAGCAGGCTGCCAAAGTAGTGAAAAGGCAAATTGGATCTTGGGCTTTATAAATAAAGTCAGAGAGTACAAAAGTAAGGAAGTTATGATGAACTTTTAGAAAACACAGGTTTGGCTTCAAATGGAGTATTGTGTCCAATTCTGGGCACCATACTTTAGGAAGGATGTGAAGGCTTTAGAGAAGTTGAGAAAAGCTTTATGAGAATGATTCCAGGAATGAGGGACTTCAGTTACATGGATGGATTGGAGAGTCCGAGGTTGTTCTTCTTAGCGAAGAGAAGGCTGAGAGGGATTTGACAGAAGTGTTCAAAATCATGAAAGGTCTAGACAGAGTAGATAGAGAGAAACTGTTCCCCTTGGCAGAAAGGTCAAGAACCAGAGGACACCGATTTAGAGTGGTTGTTAAAAGAATCAAAAGCTACATGAAGATAAACTTTTTTACACAGCAAGTGACTACAATCTCTGGAATGCACTGCCTGAAAGTGTGGTGGAGGCAAATACAATTGTGGCTTTCAATAGGGAATTGGAAAAGCACTTGAAGGGAAAATAATACAGGGCTATGGGGAAGGGCTGGGTTGTGAGACTAGTTAAATTGCTTTTGCAGAGAACCCAAAAGGCTGAATGACCTCCTTCTGTGCTGGAATGAATCAAAACCATTCTATGATTCTAATTATTCACCATGGCTGGAATTTAACATAATCCAGTGGGGTGGGGGGGGTCACGATCCCGGAAGCAGAAGCGGGTAGCAAAGGCCCTCCCGCTCTAACCTCAGCTCCCACCGGGGTCACATGCTAGCCATCCAATTAGCGGCCCGGCTGGTGGACTTCTGAAAAAAAATGTGCTTGTGGGCCGATACGTTGGCAGGAGCGGGATAAGAGCCAGAAGAAGGTGCTGACAGAAAATTTAAAGGGCTGTCAGCATCCTCAGTGGCTCTGAGACCGTTATTTCAAAGATTTTTAGATTCTACACATAAAGATCAGAGCACTAGGGATCAATGATAATGACCTTCAAGACCTCTCGGACCACCCATTCACTTGCCACTGGTCACATGGGCAACCCACCAAACCGCAAGCCATCCCACCACCACACCTTTGGAGGACTTTAACCTGCTTGTGGCCGTGGCAGAGACAAGCAGCCGGGTGGCTCTACGGTTTAGCAATGACTCCCTGCATGTCCTCCTCCAGGCTGCTGAAGTAAGGTAGGAGGTCCCCTTCCCTCGAGACCAAAGGAAGAGACCGTCCCAGCTTATCCGGAAGGCTTGGATGGTGATTGCAGAGAAGGTAAATGAGCTGTGGGGCTTTTCGGAGAACCTGGATCCAGTGCCCCTAGCAAATCCGCTTTGACGGGTGAGTGGCATATCTAAGTCTCTGTTGGTTCGTAATCACCTGGGTTTTTATTTGTTCATGGAATGTGGGTGTCGCTGGCTAGGCCAGCATTTATTGCCCATCCCTAATTGCCCTTGAGAAGGTGGTGCTGAGCTGCCTTCTTGAACTGCTGCAGTCCGTTTGGGGTAGGTACACCCACAGTGCTGTTAGGAAGGGTGGGTGTGCATTGGGGATGTTGGAAGTGGAAGCCCTTCAGATGGAGGGAATGGCTGAAGCTCTGACATGGGTCATGTGCCTGGCACATGTGACCCACACAAGGGTGCAGCAATGTGCCAGTCTAACACTTGCATGACAATGGCCCCAGAGGCAACATACAGCAAGAGCGCTGAGTTGTTGCTCTCAAGCCCGAAAATATAAACAATTCTCAGGTATCTCCACAGGAGTAGAGGGTCCAGCATGCCTGAGAAAGGGCATGAACTGGTGACCACATTTTCCATTTGGCCATACTGACACCCGTGGAAGAAGAGGCACTGCAACTGGCTGGTCACCCAGGAGGCTGAACCATTACCGATGGTGAGGTCGGAGCACCTGCTCAAGAGTGTGAGTTCTTCAGGTTAAGGGCACAGCGGAGGCCAACAGATGATGATGAAAGTTGGTTGTGCGTTCAGAGTCACAGACATGTAGCCAAGCTGCAGCGAAAGGAATGTCCTTCAGTCTGGAGTGTCACACGGACCTGACCTTTCCATTTTCTCCCACAGGTGAATCCGA
Organism: Heterodontus francisci; assembly: GCF_036365525.1. Lineage (NCBI taxonomy): Eukaryota > Metazoa > Chordata > Chondrichthyes > Heterodontiformes > Heterodontidae > Heterodontus > Heterodontus francisci. The sequence continues at coordinate 162,777,682 of NC_090374.1, read as the reverse complement.
ACAATAGCCAGAAGACATCTTTGGAGGACTTCCAACCACCTCTGAGGAGGAGAAGGGGTCCTCAGAGGGCGTAGTGACACATTCTTGCTCTGAACCCATCATCAGCTTAGCTACAGCCACCTCGGTAAAGATTTGGGTGTCACAATCTGGCTCTAGCACCGCACAAGTGCTGGACCAGCTGTTGGAAGCAGTTTCAACCAAGGCCCCTGATACTCGAAAGACGGTGGGAGACCAGACCTATGCTGAGTCCCAAGCTAATGACGAGTCTCTAGAGTCGTCCGTGAAATGGCAGCTATTGGAGAAGCAGTATGTGGTGCATGAAGATCTTACAGAGATACCAGGAGGTATGTGTGCTCTCACTCAGACAGTGGAGGAGTCCATCCAGACCATGAGTGCTGCCATTTTCCTCTTGCCTGCATATCTGTCTTCCTCCATTGAGAGATTGGAGACCCTCATGAAGAGCCAGATCTAGCAGACCAACAAATGGCTGCTGGAATAAAAACAAGAAATGCTGAACCACTCAGCAGGTCTGGCAGCATCTGTGGAAAGAGAAGCAGAGTTAACGTTTCGGGTCAGTGACCCTTCTTCGGAACTGACAAATATTAGAAAAGTCACAGGTTATAAGCAAGTGAGGTGGGGGTGGGGCAAGAGATAACAAAGGAGGTCTAGATTGGACCAGGCCACATAGCTGACCAAAAGGTCACGGAGCAAAGGCAAACAATATGTCAATGGTGTGTTGAAAGACAAAGCATTAGTACAGATTAGGTGTTAATATATTGAATATTGAACAGCAGCAAGTGCAAACCTGAAAAAAACAGTGGGTAAGCAAACTGAACAGACTAAGATGAAATGAAATAAATGCAAAAAAAAAATTGTAAAAAATGTCAAAAAGAATGTAAAAACAAGGAAGAAAAAATGACTAAAAATGAAAGTAAAATGGGGGGCTGTCATGCTCTGAAATTATTGAACTCAATGTTCAGTCCGGCAGGCTGTAGTGTGCCTAATCAGTAAATGAGATGCTGTTCCTCGAGCTTGCGTTGATGTTCACTGGAACACTGCAGCAATCCCAGGACAGAGATGTAAGCATGAGAGCAGGGGGGGAGTGTTGAAATGGCAAGCAACCGGAAGCTCAGGGTCCTGCTTGAGGACTGAGCGGAGATGTTCCGCAAAGCGGTCACCCAGTCTGCGCTTGGTCTCCCCAATGTAGAGGAGACCACACTGTGAGCAGCGAATACAGTATACTACATTGAAAGAAGTACAAGTAAATCGCTGATTCACCTGAAAGGAGTGTTTGGGGCCTGGGATAGTGAGGAGAGAAGAGGTAAATGGGCAGGTATTACACCTCCTGCGATTGCAGGGGAAGGTGCCATGGGACAGGGACGAGGTGGTGGGGGTGATGAAGGAGTGGACCAGGGTGTCGCGGAGGGAACGATCCCTTCGGAATGCTGACAGGGGAAGGGAGGGGAAGATGCGACTGGTAGTGGTATCACGCTGGAGGTGGCGGAAATGGCGGAGGATGATCCTTTGGATATGGAGGCTGATGGGGTGAAAAGTGAGGACAAGGGGAACCCTGTCATGGTTCTGGGAGGGAGGGGAAGGGGTGAGGGTAGAGGTGCGGGGAATGGGCTGGACACGGTTGAGGGCCCTGTCAACCACAGTGAGGGGAAATCCTCGGTTGAGGAAAAAGGAGGTCATATCAGAAGCACCGTCATGGAAGGTAACATCATCAGAGCAGATGCGTCGGAGACGGAGAAACTGGGAGAATGGAATAGAGTCCTTACAGGAGGTAGGGTGTGAAGAAGTGTAGTCGAGGTAGCTGTGGGAGTCAGTGGGCTTATAATGGATATTAGTAGACAACCTATCCCCAGAGATGGAGATGGAGAAGTCGAGGAAGGGAAGGGAAGTGTCAGAGATGGACCATGTAAAGGTGAGAGAAGGGTGGAAATTGGAAGCAAAGTTGATAAAGTTTTCCAGTTCGGGGCAGGAGCAGGAAACGGCACCAAAATGGCTGCTGGAGATGTGCGCAGACCTGTACACCATCATACTGTTCGTGATTTCTATGCATCAGCAGCAATGCGAGAAGGGGACGAGGCACCTGGAGTTTTCACCTTGTTCTCAACCTTCTCAGGTCAGCAGGGAGGTCCAATTGTGCCTTGTGACGGCAAAGGAGCACCAGCAGTCTGTACCTGGGCGCTCCTCTCAGAGAGCTCCTGATGCGGACAGTGGCTTATTGGCCCCTCTGCCGATGACAACAGCACCTCAATTTGCCAGAAGGACAGAGGAAGCTCCTGGGACTCTTCAGGACCACTTCATTATGTCAGGTCCCTCACGGCCTCAGGCAGCCAGAGGACGCCAAGGTCATCCCAAGCCAAGGGGTGATTTGGGGCATGGTCAGCAGCCTGCCTCCATTTCAGCTGGCCATGGAGAGGGAGCAACACATCGGAGCACTTGAAAAAGATTTAAGAAATCACTTGAACAGCACTTGGGATCACAGGTGTGAATTTGATTTGTGTGGATTTCTGATTAGTTTGCTGAACCTTTATTAAATGTCTCCTTTTGCTTAAGACTGTCTCAATGCAGTGATGGTGTGCACTGTGATGTATATGTGTAGGAGGAGGCGACGCAGGGCATTGTAGCAGTGGACTATGGCGTGTGAACTAAAGCACTAGGCGCTGATGGGTGAGTTGTTCTGGGGTTCCAGCAGACGTGAGTGGTTGCAATGAGAAACACCTGGGTATAAGAGCTTCCCAAGCCTCCCTTGCACCCAACTCTCAAGATCCTTCAAGTGGTTCATAGAAACATAGAAAAATAGGAGCATGAGTAGGCCATTTGGTCCTTCGGACCTGCTCCGCCATTCAAAAAAGATCATGACTGATCGTTTAATTCAGTATTCTGTTCCCGCTTTCTCCCCATATCCCTCAACCCCTTTGGCATTAAGAAATATATCTATCTCTTTCTTGAATATATTTAATGACTTGACCTTCATTGCCTTCTGCAGTAGAGAATTCCACAGGTTCACCACCCTCTGAGTGAAGAAATTTCTCCTCATCTCGGTTCTGAATGATATACCCCACATCCTGAGACTGTGACCCCTGGTTCTGGACTCCCCAGCCATCGGGAACATCTCCCCCACAGCCTGTCTAGTCCTGTTAGAATTTTGTAGATTTCTATGCGATTGCCTCTCATTCTTCTAAACTCTAATGAATATAGGCCTAGTCAACCTAATCTCTCCTCAGATATCAATCCTGCAATCCCAGGAATCAGCCTAGTAAATCTTCTTTGCACTCCCTCCATGGCAAGAATAGCCTTCCTCAGATAAGGAGACCAAAACTGCACACAGTACTCCAGATGTGGTCTCACCAAGGCACTGTATAACTGCAGTAAGACTTCCTTGCTCCTGTACTCAAATCCTCTTGCAATGAAGGCCAACATACCATTCACCTTCCTAACTGCTTGCTGCACCTGAATGCTTGCTTTCAGTGACTGGTGCACAAGGACACCCAGGTCTCGTTGCACCTCCCCCTTTCCCAATCTATCACCATTCAGAAAATAAACTGCCTTTCTGTTTTTACAACCAAAGTGGATAACCTCACATTTATCCACGTTATACTGCACCTGCCATGCATTTGCCCACTCACCCAACTTGTCCAAATCACATTGAAGCCTTTTTGCATCCTCCTCACAGCTCACATTCCCCCCAGCTTTGTGTCGTCTGCAAACTTGTAAATGTTACATTTAGTTCCCTCACCCAAGTCATTAATATATATTGTGAATAGCTGGGGCCCAAGCACTGATCCCTGCGGTACCCCACTAGTCACTGCCTGCCACCTGGAAAAATACCCGTTTATTCCTACTCTCTGTTTCCTGTCTGTCAACCAATTCTCAATCCATGCCAGTATATTACCCCCAATCCCATGTGCTTTAATCCTGCATACTAACCTCTTATGTGGGACCTTATCAAAAGCCTTCTAAAAATCCAAATACACCACATCCACTGGTTCTCCCTTATGTATTCAAGTTACCTCCTCAAAAAACTCCAGTAGAATCGTTAAGCATGATTTCCCTTTCGTAAACCCCTGCTGACTTTGTCCAATCCTGTTTATGCTTTCTAGGTGTTCTGCTATCACATCCTTTATAATAGACTAGCATTTTCCCCACTACTGATGTAAGGCTAACTGGTCTGTAGTTCCCTGTTTTTTCTCTTCCACCTTTTTTAAATAGTGGGGTTACATTTGGCACCCTCCAATCTGTAGGAACTGCTCCAGACTCTATAGAATTTTGGAAGATGACCACCAATACATCCACTATTGACAGGGCCACTTCCTTTAGTACTCTGGATGTAGATTATCAGGCCTTGGGGATTTGTCATCCTTTAACCCCATTAATTTCCCTAGCACTATTTTTTTACTAATACTGATTTCCTTCAGTTCCTCCCACTCATTAGACCCTTGGTTTCCTAACATTTCTGGGAGGTTTTTTGTGTCCTCCTTTGTGAAGGCAGAACCAAAGTATGTGTTTAGTTGTTCTGCCATTTCTTTGTTCCCCATTATAATTTCCCCCTTTTCTGACTGTAAGGGATCTACATTTGACTTTACTCATCTTTTTCTCTTCACATATTTGTAGAAGCTTTTAGTCAGTTTTTATGTTCCCCAGCTTGGACAGGTAGCTGTGCCTCCTCTTTGGCAACCTCCTCACCCTTCTCATCTGAAGATGCCTGGCACGCCACCATGTCTTAAGCAGCCAGGGCCTCCCCCCTCTGCAGCACCAGGTTATGTAAGGCGCAGCAGAAAACCACAATCCAAGATACCCTTACTGGTGGACACCGAAGGGAGTCACCTGAGCAGGTCAGGCACCTACATCTCATCAATGGTCACACTGGTCGTCGCATGACTCACATTGTAGAATTCCTCTGCATCAGTCCATGGGTTCGTCACCAGTGTTATCAGCCATCTGTTCAACAGTAACCCTTGTCACCAAGTATCCATCTGTGGAGGCGCACTGGGTGGGTGAAAAGTGGTGGTACCTGAGCGTTCCGGAGAATGTAAGCGTCATGACTGCTACCAGGATAATGAGCACTCGTCTGCAATTACTTTTGTGGTAGTCACATATAATTTGGACACTGAGGGAGTGATATCCCTTCTGGTTAATAAAGACCCCTGGCTGGCCTATGGGAGCCCTGATAGCCATGTGCGTACAATTGACGACTCCTTGGACCACGGGAAATCTAGTGATGACGCTGAAGCCTCTGGCGTTCTTGGTCTGCCTGTCCACATCAGTTGCAAACTTGATGTATTGGTTGACTCTCCTGAAGAGGGCATCGGTCACAACCTTGATGCAGTGATATGCGGCTGATTAGAAGATGCCACACATCTCCAGTGGTAGCCTGGAATCAACCTGAGGCAAAAAGGTTCAGGGCGATTGTGATCTTTACAGCTACTGGCATCAGATGGTCGCCCGGGCAATGAGAACAGACCTCCGCTGCCACCATTTTGTACCGAGCTGTCATGGTCTCTCGGATCGGGCACAGTCTTCGAAGACACTCGCCCTCTGACACCTGGAGGAAGGACGACCGCGACCGATACACCCTGCCTACTAGGTAGCTTGGTTTCCTCACAGGTCTTTGCAAGGTCCACTCTGTGGCTTTCTGCCCCTTCCCCATCACCAAGCTTCACCTGGAGATAGCCAGCATGTCGCTGTTGTCCTTGGCCGTCTGCATGCCTCTCCTTCATTCTCTGTATCTCCTCCTCACTGGAGGAGCCTCCCCCAGAATGGACAATGCCCATGGCAGCGGTGCACCAAATATCTAATATGGAGAGCTTTGTATTGATTGCTTAGCGGAAAAGCAATTCCAACCCCCTCTTAGAAATCTATTCAGCTATGGCCCTGCCAGGAGGACCACTTGCTCAAATGGGCCCTCGTGAGCCAGCAATTTCAGCCCTAAACTTTAACTCCCCTTTATTGAAAGTTTCAAACTAACAAGGCCCAGTACCTCAAGCCCCTTCATCTGCAGAACTATTGCTGCTTATTTAAACCTGCCAAAACTTCGACAACCTCCCCCCCTCCCCCGACCTGTGCACATTCCCTTAAATGGCACGGGCCATGTAAAATTGAAGTTTATTGCTTCTTTAATTACCTTAATTAGACCTTAATTGCCTTGAACCAAATGGCAAGTAGAGTTCCCATTTTGCTTGCCAAACAATGAATACAAAAAGGCGTTCAGGCGTCATGACATCGGGGCCCGATCCAATGTTATGACCTGCCATTTTACATTACCCCTCTGCCCCCAAGGATGGCCACTTTCTGAAGGCCCATGTCTCTTTAAATTTGAGTTCTGAAGGATTGGTTCATGGAAGATAACTTCTTTGCCAAATTATAACAAATATCTTTTCTTTAACAAAAAAAGTCGACTTTTTTTCAAATAATATCTGACACATTCTGAATCCCCGCCATGAATCAGCCAAGCCTGTAGTATGATGTTAAACCACTCAGTATCCCATAAATAGAAATAACTGCAAAAGCTCGAGTTAGAGGTTATTTTTTTTTAAATTGGGAAAAAGTAGAACAGAACCACAAAAGAAATATTGGACAAAACATCTGCTCTAAACTAATTAAAACTGGTTTGCAGTGCATCTTACTCCCCCATAAAATATGCAGAATTTTGCTTGCTCAGAGCGAAACAAATATATTTTGAGAACAGGGATTTAGAAGAAAGCATGTTGACTTATCAGCTAATGAAGACAGCAGCTACTAACTGGTTTCATCTCTGTTGAGCCTTGCAACATAAATAACAAGCCTTAGCATTTTTTCTTGTCATGATATGAATTAAATGCTCTTGTTCAGTTACATGCACTGCTGTACTCGCCCCTTCTCCCTCACACTGAGATGATTTGGGAGACCCTTTCATCCTCCAGGTATGAAAGGAGGCAGATGAGTCTGCAACGTGAGGCAAATCACCAGGATGCAATGGATTTCCACCAAGAATTTATAGTCTCAACTAATCAAGTACCTGTGTTATTGAGAAAAATTAATGAGCAGCCTGTTCCCGGAGGCAATTAGTTTAGCATGTAGTTCAATTTTCCCTAAGGAGCATAAAGAAGTCCAAGCTTGTTCTAGTTACAGGCTCATCTCCTTAATAAGTATGGATTGCAGTATACTGGAAAAAATACTTGCCAAAAAAAAGGCTATTAATGTTAATCTATGAGGAACAAATTGGGTTCATGAGAAAAAGGGATAGTTCAGACAAGATTAGAAGAAAGTTTAATCTCTTGGAGTACTGTAAAGAAGACATTTTTCCCATGGCCTTTTCCTTAGGGAAGGCATTTAACAGAGTCAATGGAATTTATTCAATCTACTCAAAGTAAAGAACCTTACTTTCAAACAATGGGAACAGGTTGTAGCATGTGACTATAAAACTGTCACTCTTGTTCCTATGGTTGGCATCCTTCCATCAATGAAAGATGATGGACACGCAGCAAAGAATCCATTTAAGAGGGGTGTCTTCTCTTGGTGCACCTTTGCTGATGGCTGTGAAGGCCAATCCTTGAGAGGCAGGTGCTGCACATGAAGCTGCCAAGTGACACTATGAGTTGTTGTTTTTGATGTTGCTGCCTGTTGCCAAGCTGCTGTAGCAACTGGTCATCATGGTAGTGCACACCAGTCCACAGGATGTGTCACCATTTCCCTCTTTTGCCAACTAGTGACTCCCAGGTGTGACTGTCAACATTTAGGGCCTTCATATCACGCTAGCAAGCGTCCTTGAAGCAGAGCTTTGGGCACACCATTGGTTGTCTGGCCCCGGCTACTTCACCATACAGAAGGTCCTTGGGTATGTGACAGTCTTCCATCCTGCGGATGTGTCTGATCCACCGAAGCTGCCTCTGTTTGATAAGTGGCAACACCCTTGGGAGCTTTACCTTTGAAAGGACTGCCGCATTTGTGATTTTGTCTTGCCAGGATATATCCATAATGCACCGCAGACAACAAAGATGGAAATTATTGAATTTATTTTCCTGGTAGCTGTAAATCGCCCATGTTTCACAGCCGTACAGCAAGGTGCTGGGAACACAGGCCTTTATAAAGCTTGGTCCCAAGTGTCAGTTTGGTGTTTTCCCATGAGGGTTTTGCGAGTTGGCCAAAGGTGGTCGCTGCTTTCTCTATGTTTGTATCGAACTCTGCATCAAGGGACAGACTGTCTGTCACTATGGATCCAAGGTAGCAGAATTTGCCAACTACTTCCAGTGGGGTGTTATTTAGTGTGATCAGGAGTGGAACACCTTGTCCCATGACCACAGTTCCTTGATGCTTATAGTCAAGGAAAACAAGTTACAGGCACTGGAGAAACAGTTCACGAATCTTTGTAGCTGTTTTGGTATGTGACTATAAGACTGTCACTCTTGTTCCTATGTATTTGCTTTAAATGGGCAGAGAGGCATGATAGACTTATCCTTTACGCCAATTCATTGCCAGAATATCAGCCAAAGACTTGCAGGTGATAGGTAAATTGGCCATTGTAAATTGCCCCTAGTGTAGGTAGGTGATAGAGAATAAGGGATTACTGTAGGGTTAGTATAAATGGGTGGTTGTTGGTCGGCACAGACTCGGTGGGCCGAAGGGCCTGTTTCAGTGCTGTATCTCTAAATAAATAAAAAAATAAATAATATCTTCTGGCACTCATGGAAGCATAATCCAAAATTCAATGATGTAAAATTAAAGGATCACCACCAAATTAGTTAAATACAATAAAAGCTCATTCCTCAAATTAAACCTAAAAGTCTCTAGATTCTGCATGATCAAATTTAACTAAAAATGATCAATTTGGACAGATGTAAAGCTCTTTCCAACAACAACAGCAACATGCATTTATACAATATAAAATTTATCCTGAGGTTGTTCACAGACAGGCTGAATGAAAATGGATTGAAAGGCAGAAAGAGGATTGATGAAAGGTGACCAATACACCATAATTAGACCCAAAGCTCCTGATATTGATTGACAGGGGTGGATTGCATATGCAGGGGTAGGGAGGAAGAGTTGTGCCCATGCCTGCATGCTGCGCAGTTTTAACTCCACAGCATGCTTCTTTTCTTTCAACATGTTCCCATCCCGGAAGCCGACCTGAATGACAGGCTTGGCTGTTTATCAGGAGTGGTAGTCTCTGGAGGAGGCGCAGCCACAGGAGCTTGTTGGGTTAGCGGGGGGATAGGGTCAGATCCCCGAATGGGATGAAGGGGCTAGAATCCTCAATCTGGGCAGGTGAGGTCTGATAGTGGGGGTGGAGGACTAGGTGGTGGACACTAGTTTACTGGACTGTAGTGCACCTCTGCTCCTCCCTCCCAGTGTAGTGCTGTAAAGTTGTTACCTTCGCCCTGAGGTCATCCTTGCCTCCCATGAGATGTTAGGTTTCCCAAGGCCTGGGAAAGGGTTAAATGTGCAAGACATTAAAAATGAGTCTATCAGCCTCATAATATTTGAATGGCTTGAGATTTAAAAGAAAAAAAAATCACGTCACCTGATCCCAACACACTCATTTTTAGATGTTAAAATTCACTCCAATATTTCAATTGAGTGTAAACCAGTATTTATAGAAGCTTTGTATAACTTCCTTACTTTTTCACTCTATGCCTCTATTTATAAAGCCAAGCATCCAGTATGCTTTTTTTTCAGCAGATGTAATGTGGGAGCAGGCAGACATATTGTGGGAAATTTGTTGATGAGAACATTTTGAAACCAGGGCCTCGATTTCAGCTTTTCGCTCAAAATCGCATTCCATGTGGGATCGGTTTTTCTGTAAGTTTCTGGCCCACTACTAGCCTAATTGACAGGCTAGAGGCGAGAAATCCAACAATCCAATAGCACTAGGTCATAGTGGAGCTGGCCTGAGAGCAGGAAGGTTTAGGGGGGAGGGTGGGAGGGATCATGCACAGGGTTCTGATCAAGGGGGTGTCCAATTGTGGGGGACAGATCTGATCATGGTGGGGGTGACTTAAATCAAGGGGGTTTTGTTCTGATCATGGGGGCAGCCAAACACATGGATTGTGGACGAGCAGATGGTGGAAGGTCCAGTGTCCAATGGTGGTCAAGAAAGAGAATATATAAATGGAGGTTCCGATGGTGTTTGGCAAATAAGGTGCAGAGACAGTGATGGTTGAAATGGGAAGATGGTGATCGGGGAGAAGCAAATGGTAATTGGGTTTGGAGCAGATGGTGATCAGGGAGGGAGGAGATGGTGATGGGGGAGCGAGCAGAAGATGATTGGGGTGTTGGAGATGGTGATGGAGGGGGTGCCCATGTTGGTGGAGAGGAGCAGACAGATCTCAGAGGTACTGTTTGCTGGAATAAAAACAAAAAGTACTGGAAGTACTCTGCAGAGAGTTAACATTTCAGATCTGTGACCTTTCATCAGAGTGTGAAGTGCAGGAGGAGCAGGATACTCATGATCAAGTATCATCGTCACTAAATCTCATGTTTGCATTTACCAGCTCAGATATCGGCACTGTGCAAACTTTATAGGGTAGTATAGAGGTGGGATCTATAGGAGGTGAGTAACTGAGCATGAGTGGCCAGCAGACAGGAAATCTTTAAAAGTTAGTCTCAATGTGAGCTCATTGGAGGGCAAGTTCTCATACGGTTTCTGTTGGCACAGGACTTAGCTGAGGACTTTAATAGGATGGTGTACAGAAAAAAGGCTAAAGTGCATGCGCAATGAAATGCTTGGTGCATTGACAAGCTTGCCGGTAACCTGCTGTTACTGTCAAAAAGCATGGCAGAGTCTGGCACCAATTTGGCACGTGAATTTGTGCTAAGCTTGGAACTCATTCTTTCTAGCGTGGAAGTGGTGGCCAACTTCATGACAGCACTTGCAGACCCAACCATGATGCAACATCTGATGACCAATGTCTCGGCTTCCATTGCAGCACAAGCAGAAGCCGTCTACCATATGAATGCTGCAGTGGAAGCTCAGTCTGAGGTCATACAATCTCAGCTGGTTGCCACGCAGGCTGTGACTGCTACCATCATGGCTGCAGATACCAGCGTTCAAGGGGGCTTGCAGGGTCTCACAGTAGTCCAGCTATCTGTCCTCCAACAGATTACTAGGATTGCTGAAATGCTGATCCTGGGATGTGGCAGTGACTCTGTGCAGCACAAACCAGCTGTCCTCTCTCGATCAGCAAGACAGCACTTGTCCTCCCACCTCTGCCTCTCTGTCAGTGTTCTTGCTTTGCCTTTCAGCTGACTGCTGTTGCCCATGCTAAGGTGGCACAACCTGAAGCCCAGAGCTGCACAAGGTCAGCCTGCAAGGCGATCTGCAGCTTTCCCCACTGAAAATCAGCAGTCTTCCACCAGCCATGCTGCAGCCACTGTGCTGGAGCACTAGGTCAGGCAAAGGCAACCACAAGACAGGCGCTAAGGGAATGCACAAGGAAAATAGTTGACTTTTACATGGAATATTGGATGTTTTTTTGGCAAACTGTCTTACTTTTTCGCAGACGTTGTCCTCTTTTTGTAGGTTTCTAATTTGGCGTAATCTTTGAGCAGTTGCCAGCAAATCTTTGGTTATAGCTAAAAGCAAAGACTTTCACTTCCTTCAGGAATGAGACATCTCCCACTTCAGTTATAGTACTTGCGGCTCTTGATAAAGCATCAGCTGTCACCTGATGTTTTCCTGTAACAAATTCAGTTGTAATGTCATATCTTATTAGTCGTAGTCAAAATCTCTGTACCCCTGGGGTAATTTTGCTAGCTCTTTTGAGTTAAGCAATGCCACTACTGGCTTGTTGTCAGTTTCAATTTTGACCTTGAGGCCCACCCAGAACGTAGTCCGAAAATTTTTCGCCTGCCCATGTTGCTGCCAACGGTCCTTTTCGATCACTGCATACCTTCATTCTGACTCTGACAACGAATGAGAGACAAAGTACACAGACCTGTGTTGGCCATCTTTTTGAATCTGGAACAGGACTGCGCCTACTCCAGTTGACAATGCGTCTGCTGCAATAATGGTCACGGGCTCTGGGTCATAATGCGCCAATACTTCTGATGAAGTTAGCATTTCCTTGATCTTCTTGAAAGAATTTTTCTGGCAGTCTCCCCAGCACCAGGCATAGCTCTTCTTTAGCAGTTGTCATAGAGGCTTGTTAATAGTGGCTAGATTTGGTAGGAATTTCGCTACCTGGGTTAACTATACCCATTAATCACTGTAAATCTATTGTGCTTTTTGGCTCTGGGAAATCCTTTATTGCCTTCGTCTTCTGTGGATCTATCTTGATGCCAGATCCATCAATTATGTGGCCAAGGAACACCACTGTTAACTGTGAGAATACACACTTGTCATTTAATGTGAGACCTGCCTCTTGCAATCTGTGTAATATTGCTCTTACCCTTGCATAATGTTCTTGGTTTGTTCCATGAATAAGATCATCATCCATGTGGCAGATGATCCCTTTTAAGCCTTCTAGGGTTGTTGACATCGTCTGCTGGAATATCTCTGCCGATGCAATACCGAATGGCAATCTGTTGAAACAGAATCTACTGAAGTGTGTGATAAAGGTAGTTAACAGTTTAGTCTCCTCATTTAAAGGCAACTGCCAGAGCCCGCTATTTGTGTCTAATTTGGTGAATATGGAGTTTTTTCCCAATTTGGCAAGGCTGTTATCGACTGACGCTATAGGGTGAATCTCTTTCTCTATAGCTTTATTGAGTTGGGTAAGATCCACACAAATCCTCATGGACCCGTTTGGTTTCCTTACTGGAACCATCCCAGAGCACCACCTATTGGGTTTAGCCACTGCGGAAATAACTCCTTGGTTTAGCATGGCATTAATTTCCTTCTTCACCTTTTCCAGGATTGGGTGTGGGACCTTTCTCGTTGTGAACAAACATAACGGTTCTGTCTCTTTGTTGAGGGTAATGTGATGCTCTGTTTTTAATTGTCCTAAACCTTCAAATAATTTGGGGGCTTAAGCTCTAAAATCACTGAGCTGTTTCTTTTGTTCCTTGATCTCTTTCACCTTGTATAACAGCTATAAGGTTAAACAAGCTTTCTTCCTGAGTTGTGAACAGGTTTGGTTCTTCATAACATATAGGGTTTCTGGAATGGTGTTATTTCTGTCTGTTAAGCTTGTTTGTATTTCTCCTGCAACCTTTAATAGAATCCCTCCCAGTCTGAGTAATTTCTTGTTGGTTTTCCTAAGTCTTTCCTTCCTCGGCCATGGTGTTTCATCAGATCGAACAGAAACCACTGCTCCTGTATTTAACTTGAAGTTGGTGTTATTTTTCCACACTAAGATTGCTGGGAAGCAATCTCTTGCACTTCCCCAAGGAAAGGAGTATTGATCATTTGCTTGTCTTGTATTTCTTTTTTTTTTGCTAGTCTGTAGCGTTTGTTTCCTGCTGTGATAGACTTGCAGAAAGTGCCCCCTTTCCTTGTGCCAGAAATGTTCAGCTTCCCTGGCTGGGCAATTTTCCCACTGGTGCCTCTCCTGACCACACCTATTGCAATTCTGTGCTGCTGCCTGTAGATGTCTTCCCCGCCTCGCGGGCTTTCTGGCACTATTATTCTCTGTCTTCTCGATGGACTCAACTCATTCCTATAATTTTCGAGGTTGGACTCCCCCAATCCCCCCGAACTAGTAGTCAATTACATTTTTGGACCTCTGCCTGCCTGCTCAACAGAATGGCTTTTTGCAAAGTCAAATCCTCTTTTAACTGAAGCTGGTCTGACAGCGCTTCATCTCTGACCCTGACTACTATTCTGTCCCGAATCAATTCTTTTTGCAAGCTCCTGTATTGGCAATCCTCAGCTATTTAATACAGATCATTAATGAATGAATCGATACTTTCACCCTCTTTTGGGTATGTTTGTTGAATTTCACCCTTTCCACCATAAATTCTTTCTGATCATAAAGTATCCCTCCAAGGCTTTTATTACGTCGTCATACAGGGTTTCCTTTTCACAATCCCCAGGGTAGTTAAAATGTTGACCACACTGTCTCCCAAAGCGTAAAGTAAAATATTGACCTGTTCCCTGTCTAGTCATGCCGCTGGACCCAATGCAGAACTGTACCTGTTGAATCTTCAAATCCATCTGGGCCAGTCCTTGGCTTGTTTGGACCCTGCCACTCGCTCGAAGCTCTCCAATAAGGAAATCGACTTCTCCATGTTTCTCTCCAATGTTTTTGATATCTTCTGTCTTTACCCTACAAAAGTTGTTTTTACCATTGTCACCATGTACTGTACTGGTCAGCGTGCCGTTAATATTAAATGAAGATCGTCAAAGTAACGAGAGTTTATTTACAGGGGGCTGATCTCTAAGGCATCTACATTAAAACGAAGCGACACGAGGTTCAGACTCGTGACATCACATCCTGTGATGATGCTTACATTATATAGATTACCAACCCAGCAACAGCGTCATATTTTACTACAACGTCAACCCTGAACTTTGATTTTGATTTAATGGTTGAAACTTAGTCTTAACGATCCTGACTCATTTTGCTGTATGGTGGATTCTGTGATACCAACAAACTTTCAGTTTCTTTGTGACTCGCATTTTCTTTGTTACTTTCACTTGGTACTGTAGGAATTTGGACTATAAGAGGTTTCTCATGCTCTCCCTTTGTTAGATTTCCTCTTTCAAGCAAATAATCTACATGACACTGACAGAGTCCTTCTCCAATCTTCACTAGATCTGTGAATGCACCTAGTCTTTTTACAACAACTCCAAACACATACTTCTCCTTATCACCCTTGGGGAAGCCCGTTATCCTGGAAAAACCATGTGTACACTCCATCTGCTGCTCTCTGGTCAGAAAAAACACCATAAACTCCCATCTCCTGGCATAAAGATCATCTGTTACTTCCATGATGCAGCATTGGACGGCGAACTGGAAAATCTTACAGAGGTCACCTGCTCCAGCCTGGAAGGATCCCAATGCAAAGAAAGACATGACCACTGTTATCTTCACTGCCACTGGCAGCACTGTCCTTGTCCTGCTCTGAGGCTGCAGGTCTGCCTGCAAAGGATAGCAGATTTCTATGAGCACCTCCTTCATGGAATGGAGTCAACACACACACCACACCTGGCTTACGTAGACGTGAGAGAAGTGCTCCCAGAAGACCCTAGGTGAATAAGTCCACCTGATGAAAGCCCTTCTCTCCACCTCCTCCCTCTGTGAATAGATTGTCCTTTTCCGTGCTATCTCTGTTCCATCCCCTTCTCATGCTTCAGGCCAAGGGGTTGATAACTATAACTCCATGACTGGGAGCAGGTAGTCTGAGCAGAACCATTGAAGTCAAAACCAATGCCTTCTCCACGTGCAGCACCACTCCCTGTCGATTTCACTAACTTTAAACAACTTTGCAAACCACTAAGTACTTCTACAAACTCGGACAATCGGCAACTAACTGAAAGTAGTTGATGGTCCCTTTAAATAGTGCTGGTATGGGGTCCTTCTTGCTGCTGAATGCATGTTTAGCTGTGCATGTTTAAGAAAGGGCATTAGTTGGAGCGGTGGGGTTGAAATCGCAGCTCTGACATGAAATCAATGTCTGCTTACTTTGTCACGATCTGCCTACTCTGCACACTTCCAGTGTACATTACAGAACTTGCAAAAATGGCACTGCGGACTGTGCCAGAAGTGTGCGCATGTGGCATGGATGCCCTTTTGGGACCAAAACAGCACCCGTAGCATCCAAACTACTGGCACAACAGAGTTGAATTTTGTGGCCATTAAATTTTACAAATATTTCTTTTCTCATTACCAACTTACAAATTCAAACAAAATACAGATAATATTATAAAATAAATTCAACATCTGATAATTAAAGCATATTCAGGCCTTGCATTGGTCTGTAGCTAGGTCTGTGGCATGGTTTTACTGATCCATGGTGTCATTATATACACAGAAAGGATACAATCAAGATGTTATAAATGAATGAATTGCTTATCATTGTCACTGTTACTACTCATTTTGTTCATCATTTTTCCTGATCCAACATAAGCCATTTTGCAAATTTATACAGCTGGAGGATCACTGCAATACAGATGCCATAAAACTATTTTTTTGAAGCAAAATAATCTTGTTATTCTAGTGTCTTTGACAATTCCAAACCACATCGGAAAAAGTATCTGTCAACAATGATAAAATATTTAACAGCAAGTGCTGAAAAAGTCACCTTCAAAATGAATAATCATATTAAAATTCTCCACTTGTAGCCCACGTAGAAACTCAGAACAGCCCAAGGTGGGATTTCATAACTGAGCTACCATAATAAGTTACCTGAGATGGGGAGCTGACAGATTCACAAAGAGTATTTTCCATTTCTTGTGGTGCTGTTGTTGTATGGCGTACCGACCTCTACCTTGCAGAAGCTCAACGCCAACTCACAGACACCTCTTCCTACCTCCCTCTGGACCATGACCCCACCACCGAACATCAAGCCACCGTCCAAAGGACTGTCACTGACCTCATCTCCTCTGGAGATCTTCCCTCTACAGCTTCCAACCTCATAGTCTCGCAACCCCGGACAGCACGCTTCTACCTCCTTCCCAAAATCCACAAACGGGACTGTCCCGGCAGACCCATTGTGTCAGCCTGCTCCTGCCCCACTGAACTTATTTCTTCCTATCTAGACTCTATCTTTTCTCCGCTGGTCCAGTCTCTTCCCACCTACATCCGTGACTCTTCTGACGCCCTACGTCATTTTGACAATTTCCAGTTTCCTGGTCCCAACCGCCTCCTCTTCACTATGGACGTCCAATCGCTCTACACCTCCATCCCCCACCAGGATGGTTTGAGGGCTCTCCGCTTCTTCCTGGAACAGAGGCCCTACCAGTCCCCATCCACCAACACCCTCCTCCGCCTGGCTGAACTTGTTCTCACATTGAACAACTTCTCCTTCAACTCCATGCATTTCCTTCAAGTAAAAGGTGTCGCTATGGGTACCCGCATGGGTCCTAGTTATGCCTGTCTTTTTGTGGGATATGTCGAGCATTCTTTGTTCCAGTCCTACTCAGGCCCCCTCCCCCAACTCTTTTTCCGGTACATTGATGACTGTATCGGTGCCGTTTCCTGCTCCCGCCCCGAACTAGAAAACTGTATCAACTTTGCTTCCAATTTCCACCCTTCTCTCACCTTTACATGGTCCATCTCTGACACTTCCCTTCCCTTCCTCGACTTCTCTGTCTCCATCTCTGGGGATAGGTTGTCTACCAATATCCATTATAAGCCCACCGACTCCCACAGCTACCTCGACTACACTTCTTCACACCCTACCTCCTATAAGGACTCCATTCCATTCTCCCAGTTTCTCCGTCTCCGACGCATCTGCTCTGATGATGCTACCTTCCATGACGGTGCTTCTGATATGACCTCCTTTTTCCTCAACCGAGGATTTCCCCCCACTGTGGTTGACAGGGCCCTCAACCGTGTCCGACCCATTCCCCGCACCTCTACCCTCACCCCTTCCCCTCCCTCCCAGAACTGTGACAGGGTTCCCCTTGTCCTCACTTTTCATCCCACCAGCCTCCATATCCAAAGGATCATCCTCCGCCATTTTCGCCACCTCCAGCGTGATGCCACTACCAGTCGCATCTTCCCCTCCCTTCCCCTGTCAGCATTCCGAAGGGATTGTTCCCTCCGCGACACCCTGGTCCACTCCTCCATTACCCCCACCACCTCGTCCCCGTCCCACGGCACCTTCCCTTGCAATCGCAGGAGGTGTAATACCTGCCCATTTACCTCCTCTCTCCTCACTATCCCAGGCCCCAAACACTCCTTTCAGGTGAAGCAGCAATTTACTTGTACTTCTTTCAATGTAGTATACTGTATTCGCTGCTCACAGTGTGGTCTCCTCTACATTGGGCAGACCAAGCGCAGACTGGGTGACCGCTTTGCGGAACATCTCCGCTCAGTCCGCAAGCAGGACCCTGAGCTTCCGGTTGCTTGCCATTTCAACACTCCCCCCTGCTCTCATGCTCACATCTCTGTCCTGGGATTGCTGCAGTATTCCAGTGAACATCAACGCAAGCTCGAGGAACAGCATCTCATCTACCGATTAGGCACACTACAGCCTGCCGGACTGAACATTGAGTTCAATAATTTCAGAGCATGACAGCCCCCCACTTTACTTTCATTTTTAGTTATTTTTTCTTCCTTTTTTTTAACATTCCTTTTTACATTTTTTACAATCTTTTTTTGCATTTATTTCATTTCATCTTAGTTTGTTCAGTTTGCTTACCCACTGTTTTTTTCAGGTTGTTTTTCTTCAGGTTTGCACTTGCTGCTGTTCAATATTCAGTATATTCACACCTAATCTGTACTAATGCTTTGTCTTTCAACACACCATTAACATATTGTTTGCCTTTGCTCCGTGACCTTTTGGTCAGCTATGTGGCCTGGTCCAATCTGCACCTTCTCCTTTGTTATCTCTTGCCCAACCCCCACCTCACTTGTTTATCATCTGTGACTTTTCTAATATTTGTCAGTTCCGAAGAAGGGTCACTGACCCGAAACGTTAACTCTGCTTCTCTTTCCACAGATGCTGCCAGACCTGCTGAGTGAATCCAGCAAGTCTTGTTTTTGTTTCAGATTTCCAGCATCCGCAGTATTTTGCTTTTATTTTCCATTTCTTTGTTTGCCGTATACATCACATGAATTCTGCTTATGTCACTGTCAAATTCTGTCACAAATTTGATGGGGCTACAGTAGCTGTTCTCAGATTTAGCATCATAAGTGCATTTTTATTACTCAGTTTCTTCTTAAACGATGATATGACTTAGGGACATAACATAAGCCCCTTGTATTTGATATTGTGATCTCCCATCTGCTGTGATGTGCATTCCCTTCTGTCGTTGCAGAAGGGAGACTGTAAAGCTCTTGAGTGCATGATTATAAAATAATAAACTGTTTTATTTTATTTGATCTAACTGAATGAACAGTAAACAGTTTTCTGAATGGGATTCAATAAATGGCCTATTTCTCCTCATACTATAAAATTCCTATTGCCATTATGGGTTGGAATTCAATATTGAAACTAGATGAACTAAGCTAATTGGTCTTCAATTTCTCTCCTACTGGCAGTGTGCATTCACAATGACATGTGGAACTTTACTTTCGGTGATTCACATTCATTCTGAAGAGAGAGCATACTAAGCCAGACTTTTAAATCCTACAACAACTCTGCATGTCAAGATTGGTCTACTTAGCTGCCAATCAAAGTTGCACATTGAAATAACTTCCATTCCCTGTGGAATATTGCAGTTCCTATGTGCCTGTTGTGCTAATGCCAGGCACAGTGAATTAAAAATCCATTCCACCATAACAGAAAAAGTACCTTGGATCAGGCTTCAATGAACCAAAAAAGCTACTGTAACCTGCAACTGTAAATAAATCAGCCAATCTGGTACCCTACTCTAGGAAACATCCTAAGTTAATATTCTAAATAAGTCATATATCTCTGGGAGTTAACCCTTTGTAAGTTGAAATTATTCTTCCTAGCAATACCAGGTGTTAAAACCAGGCCAAATAAGTCAAGTCCCGAATACTACAAAGAATTAAAACTAAAATAAAGATGAAAAGCAAATTCTTGTATTACAACCATGTTGCAACTTGTAGTTTCTAACCAATGAAAAAATTCTAAAAGATTTCAGTTCTACTGCTCTGCTGGTCTAGTGGATAAAGACTCCACTTCAGATGATATAGAATATCCTAACTTCAAATCCTGATCTACTCTGAATTAGCTGATTTCTGTTGGAGTGATATATTGGGCTTCAGTGATACTGGGCTAGGAAAAAGGAAATCCATCCAGATTCATTTCCGGTGACTCCAGCTTGTACTGATGTATGGGATCAGGACAGACGCCTTCCATAGTTGAGTAACCTGTCGACACATGCTATCTGGGCCCATGTGTGAAAAATAACCACTTGGGTGAGATACTATGGAGCTATCATTGCCTGTTCCCAAGCATAAGGCAGCATTCCCAGGACAAGAGAAGATTGTGAAGAATGAAAACCAAAATAACAGAAAACTAGACGACACATTTTTTTTGACAATGTATTTTTGCAGCAGGCTGTTTTTCTGCTAAAATATATTGCTCCTCTCTATTAAGTGCTAATACAGTGTAACTGAAACCTGCAAAATCAAATACAGAAAACCTTTTTAAAATTTATGGTTAAGAATTATGCTACTGATCAATAATAAAGAGCGAAACACTTTTACAACTCAGCCATAACACCTAATGAGCATTATACATGAATAAAAAATGCCCGGGAATACATGTTTCAGCAGAGAAAGGCATCAAGCTGCTTTATTATTAGTGGCATCAAAAGCTAAGCAATCTTCAAACTTACCAAAAAGACATTAGCTTTTCAAACCCACGTTATTATCTGTGCAGTGTTTGAGTTAGTTTGAGGTAAATTGACCTTCCACAACCTAACAGGCTCTGGGATAAAAGGAAATTCTCCCATTCAAACATTCAAAAGAACGCATACACAAAAATGCAACCTTGTAAAACCACATTCTTGTTAGTGGCAGAAAACCTAGTGCTGTCTATAGTGCTATCACTCTAGTGCCGAGAAATTAGTTTAACAAGCTTACACATTGAGGCATGCAGTGTCTGAATTCCAGTCAGGTTTTTCACTCTTAGTATTGGTGAAGCCAATTTACATATATTCTTAGGGATAATCTAGGTTATTCTGAATCAATAAGCTTTGTGCTTGATTTAAAAACAGTAAATGGTGTAACTTTTAAAACAGTTTTAATTGGAATATTTCTTAAAAAAGAATTTGGGGATTAACATTTAAGTTAATAAACATCCCTGTTCCCCCTTCATGAATGACACAATTAGCATGTTGTTCGAATGAGGGATGATAGAAAATGACATGCCACTTTTGAATACTAATCATCACTTCCTGGCAATATTTAAAATTAATATGATTAAATAATCACTGCAAGGACCTTTGTCCGATCCAATAAATTTGACATCAGTACAGAGATGTTTCTGATTCCTGTCTTCCCAGAAATACATGAATATCTGAAAATCAGCCTCAACTCCAACACACAAGTAGTCCAAACTACTGAATAGCCTTTTCAGGATTGAATGGCAGCTTTGTATAATTGGATCAGCTGTAAGGTTGAAGTCTATTTTTCTATATTCTATTCAGTACCCGGAATTAAGACTAGGAAATGTGGACAAGCAAAGGGATTTGTGTATCCATTTATACAGATCACCAAAGTCTAATGCATAGGTACAAAATGTTATCAAAAAGGTTAATGGAATGTTGGCCTTTACCTCAAGATGCCTGGAACTTCAAAGGGGTGGAAGTTTTGCTTCAGATGCCTTGGTCAGACCTCATCTGCAGTACTGCATTCAATTATCAGAACTGTTCTGCAGCAAACATATAGTGGCCTTGGAAAGGGTACAGTACATATTTTCCGGAATGGTACCAGGGCTTAAAAGGTTAAATTATGATGAGAGACTGCACAAACTTGGCTCATATTCCTTTAAACTTAGAAGTTTGAGGGGTGATATTATTGAGGTGTTTATAATGATAAAAGAATTTCATAGGGTAGGTATAGAATAATTATTTCCTCTGTTGGGAGAATCAAGTACAGGGAGCGCATTCTTAAAATTAGAGTTTGATCATTTAGGAGTGAAATCAGGAAAGACTTTTTGCAGAGAAAGTAGTGGAAATTTGGAATTCTCTCCCACAACTTCAACAACTTACATTTATGTAGGACTATATTCCCGAAGGACTATAAATGTGTGCTCAATTGAAGCTTCCAAGTCTGCTATCAATAGAACTTTGTTGGGTAAGGATATCAAGGGATATGGATCAAAGGCAGTTAAATGAAGTTGAGATACAGATCAGCCTTGACTTAATTGAATGGAGGAGCACATCTGAGCACATTGTCACTTCCACCACCCCTCATAAAAGTGCTGCGAGGGCAGGAAGGTGACAGGAACCCCCTATCTCCCTCTCAATTTTACGCCCCCACCCAGCCGCCAACCAGTCTACTTTTCTTCCCACACCATCACCACACCGTCCCCCGCCCCTCACCCCAACCCAAACCCAGCATTTCTACAATTTCAACTAATAATGATGAGTTAACAATGTTGTTTAGGATGAGATGTTTTTATGTTGCTGATAGGAACTGATATTTGTGCCAAAATTAGTGGGGCACTGTTTAAGAGATGCATTTATGCTGCCCTCAGATACTGTGACTGCAGTCAGACAGACAGTTAGACCATCCTAAATGGTTAACTTTTCAGGTGCTGGTCACTAGAAACTCAAAAACAAGCAATGTAACATCAATGATGACTGCAGCAGGAATTACAAATCCAGTATTCAAACTAAGGTGGAGAAAAACAAGGGGTTAAATTGGCTAACCCTGGAAAGTGGGAGTGGTGATCACGGTGCATGATTAACCTATACCTGTTCATTAAATTTCAGGCAACATGACAAATGATTTCTGCATGCAGCCAGCACTACCTGTGCTGTTAATTGTAGGGCGCATGATACCTTGATTGGCTAGCGATAATTCAAGGCAGCCTGCCTCTCTTAAAGGGGTAGTGCATTGTGGTAGTAAGAAGTAGTGGGAGTTTTCGCAAAATCAACTTTGAGAAATGGCTGAACATGTAAGAGCACGACTGACCACCAAGGTTTCAGACAATGTACTGGAGGTCTTGGTGCTAGACAAAGAAGCAGAGACATCCTGTATCAATAGGGCAGCAGGTGGACCTCAGGAGGCAGTGGGAACAAGTAGTGGCAGAGGTCAATGCCAGGAGTGTTGCTTCAAGAAAATGGATGTAGTGTAAGAAGAAATTTAAAGGTCTGACTCAAGTTGTCAAGATGAATGAGCTCATCTTCAAATGGCACATGCTTCCAACTGCACTAGTAGCCTCATCCACTGCTCTGTTCACTTCACCCTCATCACCCACCTATCACCAGTTAGGGCGGCACAGTGGCGCAGTGGTTAGCACCGCAGCCTCACAGCTCCAGTGACCCGGGTTCAATTCTGGGTACTGCCTGTGTGGAGTTTGCCAGTTCTCCCTGTGTCTGCGTGGGTTTCCTCCGGGTGCTCCGGTTTCCTCCCACAGCCAAAAGACTTGCAGGTTGATAGGTAAATTGGCCATTATAAATTGCCCCTAGTATAGGTAGGTGGTAGGGGGATATAGCGACAGGCGATGATGTGGTAGGAATATGGGATTAGTGTAGGATTAGTATAAATGGGTGGTTAATGGTCGGCACAGGGTGGGCTGAAGGGCCTGTTTCAGTGCTGTATCTCTGAATCTAAAAAACAAAATCTAAAATCTAAAGTTCTTGCATATCTGAAGTGAAAAATGGAGAAGGGTTGGAGATTGGTGAGGAGTGAGGAGAAATTAAGAGGTGTGTACTTACACCATCTGCAGCTTGTGAGTCAGAAGGGATTACAGGATGAGGAAGAAGTGGGATGAGAGAAGGAGGATTAGGTATGCCTCCAGTGCTGCCAGTGACTAGCTATCAATCAGTACTCAATCCTTCAATGAGTATGCATTGCATCACCCTCACACACTTAACATTTTGCAAGCCACAAGTCACAGCTCACACGCAAGGGCAGCTATTTAAGTATGAAAGCCATATTACTCAAACATATTGCAGGATGCTCACTGACATACTTCCCTGTTTCTTGCTGGAGGAGGTGGCACATAACAGGAGGCAGCAAAAACGAATTAGAGGAAAATAAGCATGCCTGCATGTTTTAACTGCCTTGGAAAAGAACAGTGCTGACCATCATGGGAAGGAGCATGACTGAGGCTGTGGCCACTGGTGTGGTATCTTTTCATTCTCCCAAATCATGCTTAATCCCCAGAGGAAGGCCTACCAGACCTTGCACATCTGGAAGCAATGTGCTTTAGCACCTCCTTTTAAAAGAACAGAAATGTACTCCGGCACCAGCCAAACCACTCCCTGCAGAGTATTCAAATGTTAGGCAAGTATAGCGAGCTCCAAAAATGCAAAACAATTGCATTAGCAGCCAGAAGAAATAATCCAGCAGCTAACAGGTAAGTAGTTTATGATTTCTTTAAATAGCATTAGTGCAGGGTTGCTTCATTTTGTTTACTGCCATGTTCAACTATGTGAAGTTAAGCTATGGCATTGGGCGGACTTTGGAGTTCAAAAATGGCAGCACTGGCATCAAATCAACATTGCACACTGATTGACGTTACCATCTGCCTGTTCTGCATGCTGCCAAAAAAAATATCATTTTTAGGCTATGGGCAAATCATTGTAAACATTAAAAAGTGCATTCCAGATTCAAGATGCCCTTGTAAGAGTACCATAAGAGATCTGCGGCACAGTGGCGCAGTGGTTAGCACCGCAGCCTCACAGCTCCAGGGACCTGGGTTCGATTCCGGGTACTGCCTGTGTGGAGTTTGCAAGTTCTCCCTGTGTCTGCGTGGGTTTTCTCCGGGTGCTCCGGTTTCCTCCCACAAGCCAAAAGACTTGCAGGTTGATAGGTAAATTGGCCATTATAAAGTGTCACTAGTATAGGTAGGTGGTAGGGAAATATAGGGACAGGTGGGGATGTTTGGTAGGAATATGGGATTAGTGTAGGATTAGTATAAATGGGTGGTTGATGTTCGGCACAGACTCGGTGGGCCGAAGGGCCTGTTTCAGTGCTGTATCTCTAATCTAATCTAATCTACTGGTATTGGGGCATCCTACTCAATTATCTTGGTATCGTGCAATGCATATTAATCCCTCCTCATGCCACTGAAACCCTAATATCAGCTCACCACTGTGAAAATTTATCAAGTAGAAGGAAGAAGCTACCTACAGAGTAGAAAAATTGGAAGAAAACTTATCCTTAGGTTCCTGATTGCTGGTGTTTGGCTGCATTAATAAACATCAGGGAACAGGTTGTTTACTCATCCAGAAACTTCAATAGAGCTTGAGGAAACTTTTTTTTTATCACAGGCAGATGTATGATGCCAGCAGAAATCTTTCACAGCAATGAAGAATAGCCAAACCAAGCTACTGAGCAATCCCCACAAGTAGTTTCTGTTTACCTGTAATAAGTGACCACTCTCTGTTCACAGGGATATACCCTATTGTTTTCAGGCCTTGATAAAGTAAGCTTTAGATATTCTCAAGTGTGATTAGGGACACTGCTGGAGTTTAACCAGAAAACTTCATGATTAGCTTGATGAGTAGCACAACTCATCAGAATACATGAGTGCATGTTCTTTATGGTCTTTATCATCTTTGCTCAATTACAACAAAGTGTCCGTTGTTCCTTCTCAGCATCATCCTACAGAAATATATCCAGGCTAAAGTTGGCACGAAAAAGAACTCCCATGTACTGATATGTGTGAAGAACTGAGTCTTTTATCTTTCACTCATTCACTTTGAAATTCTCCATTGAGCTTTGAGAAGCCATTATACTGCACCTGAGGGCACTCCAAGGGCTGAATTTAGATGAGCTCCCAATGTCAGGCTCCATGGCAGGGGGAGGGCCAGAAGATTGCTGAGGCAATGCCCCACCAAGGAGCCTGACACTGGGTCAGTGCCCCACCAAGGAGCCTGACAGTGGGATTCTTGGACCCAATCTTCCCAGCGGTAGTGAGGCTCCGTGGCGGCCCCCCGCCGCTCGACGAAGGGACCCAACTTTAAATATTTAAATAAAGGACATGAATAAATTAACGTATCTTTCACCGCGATCTTGCCAGCTGTCTGTGCTCTTCTGTGCAATGGCCAGCACTCGCGCCGCCATTTTCCCGTCCAGGCAAAGCTGGTGCCACCAAGGTGGGAAAGGGGGGAGCTTAGGCTTTCTAGTGTAGTGGGGCTGCGGAGGGGGGGGTGGTGTGGGGGTCAATGTTTATTTTTGGTTAATGAATACAATGTGATGTCTCACGTTGATTCATCTTTCAAGGCTTTATTAAACTTTCCAGCAGGAGAAGATGTTGTATGATGTGATGGGTTGAAGAAGTGTTGGAAAGCTTTGCTATAGGGATTGGTTGAGGGAAAATGGACAAGTAGACAAATGTTTGAAGCTGAAGGTGCAGGGAAATGGGATTATATTAGTGCACCAACAGCCTCTTCCCATGCTGTGAATTACTATGGCTCCCTGTTGTAACACATACCCCTTTTAATTTGATAAAGAGACACTTGTATTTCCCAGTCTACCTAATGGTTTATATTTTTAATGTAAAAACATTTGCTTTTCCTCTTCTTAATGTCCTACAATGCCATACATCATTTGATGACTCAGATAGTGGACAGGTGTTATTCTCCTAAATTTCTGCTGTCTCTTGCACAAGACTATCTCCACTTCTGATGTCTCTGTCATTTCTTCTTAAGGGAATTATCTCACCCTGAAATCAGGAACATACTCTGCAGTCTCTGAGCAGGGTTGGCAGCCCTTTAAAAATGGCGCCAGCACCTGCACAGAGACAGCTGACGCAGTTCACGGCGTCGCTGAGGCCACTCCTGCCATGTAATTGAACAGTGTGGCCCACCCGGTGCATTCAAATGAGCTGCCGCGTGCTACATTGTGGCAGGGTGGCGATGCATGGCCGCATGCATGGACTGCCATTTTTTTCACTGGCCGCCTCTCCCAGCAGCGGGAAAATAAAATCCAGCTACAATTGTATATCACTGATTATCATATTGTTGTTGTGATAGTGTATTTGTTATATAATTAAATATATGTTTATGTTAATATGTATATTATCACAGGAAGTGATGTAGTATCACATAATTCTTTCTCTTGCAGTCAAGTAGCATATGAAGCAACAATAAGTCTCCACTAAAGCTCTGTGATCAACCTCTATTCCAGCCTTTTGACTGTGTATATATTAGTCTAAAGCCCCAGATAATACAATATGGTGGCAGTGATAGTAAGAGCTGGCGGGCAGCCATAAAGGCGGGGCTAAAGTGTGGCGAGTCGAAGAGACTTAGCAGTTGGCAGGAATAAAGACAGAAGCGCAAGGGGAGAGCCAACTGCGAAACAGTCCTGACAACCAATTTTATCTGCAGCACCTGTGGAAGAGCCTGTCACTCTAGTATTGGCCCTTTATAGCCACTCCAGGCGCTGCTCCACAAACCACTGACCACCTGCAGGCGCTTACCCATTGTCTCCCAAGACAAGGAAGCCAAAGAAGATTAGATAGTAAGTCGACAACAATGATTAGCAGCTGAAAACGACAATTCAAGTGAAAAGTCCTACCTTTAAGCGCTGCAACGAGATCACAGCTTTCCCATTGGAGAGCAACGGTGTAAGTAGAGATTGAAGGTGATTTGGGCGCACTGCTGGTTTTGCCCCAAGCCGGCAAGACAAATATCAATGATAGCTTCAGCCGCAGAGATCACGTTTTGGCATGGATTCCTTCTGGCTGTGGCCACACTCACGTGCCATTAGCCAACCCTGATGCCAGGGCTTCTCTGCCTATAAGCTCACAAGCCCATGCTGTACCAACACAGCTCAGGGTGTGGCTCCTGCTCAGCTCTACAGATATCGCAGTTTACTGCAACATTTAAAGCAAAATTTGGTCCACATAGGGAGAAAAGAGTGGAAGGCTTAGACAATGGCAGCCAGATTTCCGGAGATGGGCTGGAAAGCATCTGATGTCCCAGGCAAGTTCAAACTGTTTAAGCAGAGGATTGAAATATGCTTCCTAGACCATGAGGTTGTGGATATAGAGAAGCAGGCTATAAAAATTAGGATCACCAAAGGAAATGAAGGTCTGCACAGAATCAATACCTCTGGTTTACCTGATGATGACCAGAAGGATCCATCAAAGCTATGCACAGCATTAGAAAATCAGTTTAAGATGAAAGTTAATTTCAGAGTACACCACCTGGAACTCATGTGGTAGAGACCGAAAGCCGATGAGAGCTTTGTTAACCGATGCAGAGAGAAAGAAAAAGAATGTGACTTCTCTGATGCTGAAATCTCAGAATGAATTATGGAGTTGTTATCACTTCCACTCCTATTGAGGTGTTCCAGAAAGACCTCCTGGAAAAGCCAAAGGGGCACAGCATGGAGAGCATACTACATGGACAGATGCAGATACGAGGCAGTTATCACAGGGAGACAGTGTTGGCAAGCCTTAGGGTCCAGAATGCCTGTTGCTACAATATCCAAGGTAGCCAGGCTGAACAAGGTGTGCAGTATCTGCGGACTCTCCCACCTACAACGTAGATGCCTGGCATGTGCAGACACATGCAAGGCATGCGGAATTAGAGGGCACGAGGCCAAACTTTGCAGAAGATCCAGCAGCAGGAACACAGGGAGAAGCCAGAACAGGAAGTATTCAAACCACAGAAGTATGCCACCCAGAGGTGAAGGGAGGTGAGATACTTCCAGGCATTGCCAAAAGCATAGACCATACATGAAATGTGGCAACGCCTGACCAAAATGGATGAGGTGGATTGAGGTGAAGACACTACAGGTGAACAGCTATTTCACATGAGCACCTTAGCAAAACAAGTCCATTCTGTTAGCAAAACAGAAGCTTTTGCAACTCAGCAGATCATCTCCTCCAATAAGGCTGGACGGCATTGACTGAGAGTGAAGATTGACACAGGTGCAAGTGCCAACACTCTACCTCTACCTTTCTGCATTCTCAAGGACATGTACCATGAGGTATGGAAGTCTGTGGTCAAACGCATAAGCGTGAAGCTTACAGCATGCAATGGCTCGACAATAAAGTGCCGAGGTTGGCATGCAGGTAGAAAGAGTCAACATGGTCGGCTCAGCCATTCTACATAGTGGATGTGTCAGGAATAGCAGTGGAAGGGCTGCTGCCATGCAACAAACTTAACACAGTCACCATCCATGAGCTGACCCAGTCAGAAGACCACAGCAGTCAAAACAGGTGCACACCCATTGGATCGGAACAAAACCTCGAGAGGTTTTACCCAGAGCGGTTTGACAAAATTGGGAATTTCCAAGGGGTCGCCATCCTACACCGTAAGGAAATACAATGCCATCAATTGACCCGCCGCAGAAGTGCAGCGTGCACATTCGGGAGAAGCTGAGGATTGAACTGAACGGCATGGCGAGACAAGGCATCATCCGCCGAGTGCAGCACCATACGGATTGGTGCAGCTCCGTGACCACCACTTTCAAAAAGGATTGTTCCATTCAGTTATGTTTGGACTCAAGGAGGCTAAACAAAGCTTTGACAATATGTGATCACAAGGTACCAACACTATAATGTCTTTACCCAATATTCACAGGAGAGAAATACTTTTCTCAGCCAGAAGCCAAGAATGGATATTGGTCCGTACATCTGTCAAAAGAGTCACAAGAGCTGATGACATTCAGAACCCCTTTGGCAGGTATTATTTTCTCTGTCTACCTTTCGGGCTGTCAGGAGCCAAGACATTTTTCAACAACAAATGGATTGAATAACAGAACAAGTTCCAGGCTGTATTAGCATCACAAATGACATCGCCGTGGTAGGATGCATGAAGGAGCAGCATGACAGAAACCTACACTTGCTCATGGAGGCCACCAGGCATGAAGGTTTGGTGTTCAACAGTAAAAGGTGCCCCATTAAGGCAGATTACATTAATGTTTCTCGGCTCCATTTACTCTAGCACGGTATCCCCTGGACCCTGGGAAGATTAAAGACATTCAATCAGGGCCAACACCGCAGGACAAGGATGACCTACAAAGATACCTAAGTTTGTTCAATTTCCTAGCAGCTTACATTCCGAGTTTCTCAGACATTCCAAGTTTCTCAGACAGGGCATCTCAACTGAGAATTGCTGAAGAAAGACGTTCCGTTCCTATGGCAGGGTGACCACCAATATACACTCAATGCATTGAAACAAGCTCTATCAGCCAAGTCATATCTTCAGTATTGTGATCCATGGAAAGCAACAATGCTGGAAGTAGACACATCACAGAAACGTCTTAGTGCGTGTCTTCTTCAGGATGGCAAACCTGTTGCGTTTGGATCAAAATGCCTATGGCCTGCACAGGCGAATTACTCTAAAATCAAATGGAAAACCCTTGCATTTGTCTTTGGGTTCACCAGGTTCCATACAATCTTATTCGGAAGGAATTCACAGTTGAGACAGACCGCAAACCCTTGGAAATGATCTGGAGAAAACCGCTTACTAGTGCACCGCCAGAGATTACTCATTAAGATTCAACGTTATAATTGTGATGTCAGATACAAACCCGGTAGTTGGATGGTCCAATCGGATACTCTAAGCAGAATGCCTAACCCTGCAAAGGCACGAGACAGACCGCTGGACTTCCAGGTTGACGAAGTGAGTGCAATTCTAGAGGATATCTACAACATCGACCTGATGTGCTTTGGTTATCTCGAGCAAGAGAAGCTCTGGAGAGAGACTTCTCAAGACCCCATACTCAGAACTCTGTGGCAGATCATTGTAGATGGGTGGCCTGAAATCATCCAGGAGATTGCCATGGATCTGAGAATATATTGGCCACGTCGAGATGAAATTGGTATATCCAATAGAGTACCATTCAAAGGACACCAAGCATTCATTTCAGCAGCATATCAGGCTGACATACTTGGCCAGCTCCATCAAGGACACATGGGAATAGAGAGGACAAGACAACTTGCTCATGAGTCAAGTATTCTGGCCCGGCATCAGCAAGGACATTGACCAGGTAGTGAGGGCTTGTGATGCATGTCAGGACCACCAAGCCAGTCGGCACAAAGAGCTGTTCCAACCACATGACATCCCGTCCTATCCATGGACCAAGCTAGCAACGGACCTATTCACCGTGGACAAGGAAGACTATCTACAAGTGAACGACTATTACTCCAAATTTCCAGTTGTTCAAAACCTTTGGGACATGTCAAGTGCAATAGTGGCCAGCAGTGTTAGTGCCATCTCCAGTATCTTCGGTGCCGCGATGGAAGTTGTATCAAACAATGGTCCATAATACAGTAGGAAACCATTTCAGGATATGTGTGGAAAATGGACTATCAACCAAATAATGTCATCACCCCGGTATCCTTGTTTTAATGGAATGGCTGATCGCATGTTCAAGACAGTCAAATTGTTGATCAAAAAGTGCATGGAAACTGGACAAAACATCCAGGTTACCTTGCTACATCTTTGCACAACTCCATTACCCTCCAGATTGCCATCACCAGCGGAGATTCTGTTCAGTCAACCAGTGAGAACCAACTTACCAAGCTATCACCTCACTAACTTGAGCACAATCACAGAGCAGCTACATCAGAGACACGACAGGATGAAAGGCATGTATGATGTACATGCAAGTGCTAAATTACCACCACTTGACTTTGGCCAGAAGTGACATTGGGGAAACAAAGAGTGTGTAAGTAGCAAAGGAAATGGGAGATGTTGAGAAAAGTCTGAAGGTAAGAGAAATGGAAAACCTGGGAGTCAAGTTTAAAAATCAGATCGAGCTAATGTCTGCAGTTACTGAAGGCAATGTTCAGACCAGAAGTTTCCAGAGATCAATAGGATATTATTCTTGAAGTTTGTATTGAGTCTTGTTGAAACATTGTATGAGATGCTATGACAGGTCAGATGGGAGGTGGAGTTACAGAGGTGAATCACATGTAGCTTGGATTATACCTGCAGGTAGAATGGAGGTGTTTTGCTTCTGCGATACAGAGAAGCCTGCATTGCAGGCAGCAAATATTATGGTTGGAGTCGCGTGATCCCCTTGAGTAAATTTGGGGCCATGGTAATGTTTGGGTTTTATGTCATTTAAATGCACAATGTGCCAATTAATTTATAATAACTCAAATTTCATTTGTATTACACAATAGTCCAGAATTTATAAACTGTATTAGAGTTCAAATTGCATGATTCAGTCCATTTTTTTATTGAAGTAATAAATATATGATTTGAGGTATTGGTATGGTCCTAAGAATGTGTGGGGCAGTAATCCCAGCAATTATGCTGGATTGGTTCTCACACAGGAGCTCTGTTGCTGATCCCCCCAAAGTTGGTGTCAGTCAGGCATCCATTCATTTGCATGCCATTGGTGGATGCTCATGCGAGTAGGAAGGCATCTCGGGTGCCTCCCAGCCTGGGGAAGCCAGCATACTGGCATTTGCTAGCCATTCTGAGGGATGGGGTTGGATGCCACCCACACTGTGTCCTGGCTCAGAAATGGCTTCATAAGTTGAAGAAAGCTGAAATAATCATTCCTCATTCCTTTGCTAACCAATTTAGGATGTGCAGCATCTCCAAGGCCTGGATTCCAAGATGAGTTCCCCGGCTGCTACTCCTGAGGCCAGAATGCCTTGTTTCGCTGAGCTTACCAGCTGCTAAAGATCTATAATTCCTCTAAGAGGTAAACAATGTGTAAAGGCCCAGGCTTGGTAGCCCCTATCTTTGCATTAGTGGCCTTGTTTGAGGTTCCACCCCCAAAAAAGGCCAGAGAATCAACAACAGGTACTTACGTATCTGGAATAGATTTGTTTAAATAATTTTATTTGATTTCCGACCTGAATTGGGGATTCTCAACTGAATCAGGGAGCCTGCTTTTGGGAAGGGCGGGTCATCACTGCTACAAAACTCAGTCGCTTGCAGCAGTGGACCATGAAATCGACTGTGACTAAGATAGTTGAAGAAAATGCTATTCTCGCTTGGAGGGGGTATTTAAATTTTATATCCCACTTTGCCCACCTTGGGAACTCTGAATGACAGGAATGCATTCCTAAAGTCCAACATTGCTGTAGCATGAATGACAGCAACTACCTTATATGAAGTTAATTTTAAACAAATTACAAACTAAAAAAATCCATAATATATACATATAAAATTATATATATTTATTTATTACTATAAAAATGTAAAGTTTTAGATTAAAACAAGTTTTTTTTTATTTTGGCAAAATCCGATCAGCAATTGTATCTTTTTGAAAGAGAAGAGCCTACAAGCAGAAACTGCTGTGAGTTGTCAGTCTTGCTGTCAATCATAGAGCTCTCAGAATTTGCCTCCGAAAATATTATTTACCTCAAATAAAATTCTCAAATTGTATTTGTTTTAAAAAAAATCCGTTAGCACGTTTTAACACTTCTGATTTCCAATGCTGTCTTCACTGCCACCAAAGGACAGTTCACCTGCTGCCCTCGTCCGCCTAGGCAGTAGAGTTTGCAGGCTTGGAAGATATGACCACCTACATTTTCCCATTGCTACTGAATACCAGCTACCATCCTCAAATCTGGGGCATATTGCCTACCATTTTGCTCAGTATCCTGGCTGTTAAAAAAAGATTAAAAATTGAATGGACATGTAAAGGAATATCTAATAATGGTAATAATCTCAGGCAATAATTTATAAGTTCCATAGAAATATGGACAGAATCATGGAATTCCATCCCCACAGCACAATTCATTTTAAATGAGTGGACCTGATAATAATACATGGTACATTATCTATAGTTACAAAGCAGTATATCCTCCAACTCACCAGGATCAATGCCACAGGAGGGCACAATTTAAAAAAAAAACTGTCCAACACGTGTTTTTTAGTCACTTTAATACTTCTGGCATCAGAAGAATGGGGGACATTGGAAGTATGAGTACAGCAGATGCCTGGGTGGGATCTGAGACAATCAACACTGGACATTAAAAACATAAAAGATAACAGGCAGTTGTCATGACTCCTTCATATCCTACATACTGGTGTTGATTAGGAGCGCCCTCTTGCACTGAGTTAAAAGATTAATATGTCTGAAGCACCTGCCAGATTCAGGAGCTAGACCCTTTCTAATATGGAAATTAGGGTCTTACTTATGTCATGGGACCTCAATTGTTTATTAGGAACTGTTTGGAGTATGCACAATGTAGCCTCTGATCAATTCTATGAATGATGGAAGGCAACCAGCAAAGATTAGTCTTGAATTGCAGTTGTGGGCCTGGGAGGAGCAAGAGTGTACCACCGGGGCCCACAGACCTCTGTGATCATGAACCCTCCGCCCTTCCCATGGGTGCAGCTCCAGCCCATTTTCCTGTGCTTAAATCCAATGAGCAGATGGGACGGAGTCTCAAAATCATTGAACTTTTTCTCTGTTGTAATGAGTTGTTCACCATCACGCTCTGCCAGTTGGCCACACAACAGTCAAAATTCACCCCAATGACAGTACATGAAGGCTAATTTGCAATTTTTTTTGTCAGGAAACATGTTCTTGGTGCTTGGTTGGGCTTTGTACAGCTGATGATCATTTCGATAATGCTCTATATAAATCTCTTTCCGAGCCCCAGGATAGAATTAATATAAAGTTAGCTCACGTTATTGGCTCAGAATTTGTGTTTTTTCTGACAGTGAAATTTTTAGTGATCACTGTCACTACTGTGTAAAATTGAAAGCAACTTCTGGGCTCAATTTAACAATAGCGCCGCCAAAATCGGCGGCGGGCAAATTCAACGGCGGCCCGCACAGGCGGGCTACACGTCGCGGAGCCGCCACAATTCTAAGTGCGGTGGCTCATTTAAATAGCCGAGGCGGGCTGCCCCCGCCTGATCACATGGAGGGGTGGGCAGTCTGCCCCCGGCAATGGCGTCAGCTTCTTGTGCACAGGCGCCAAAGCCATTTTTAAAGGACTTTGAGCCCTACCATTAAATTTAAATACTCAAAGCTGAAGTGAATGAAAAAATATTAAATGCATTTATTTTGCCCCTTTAACCGAAAATGCTTCCCACTATCCCTTACACCAATGATGTGACTTTGACCCTGTTCCCCATCGCCGTCGGCCCCCCACCCCCCAGCACTGAGAACCTGACCTCCTCCTCCCTCCTCACAAGTGTTCTGCCTCGTTTCCCCAGAGACAGGGATCCAAAGGCACGGGAGTGCCAGCCAGCGGCAGGAGGATCGCAGTGGGATGGAAGGCGGTGGCGTAAGTATAATGAATTCATTAATTTTAATTTATCTAAATATGCAAATGGGGGATCACCAAGTGATGGGGTGGGCTGCCACAAGGCCTTGCCGCCACCGGCAATATCGGGCTGGGCCCTCCCGGCTTCGGGGTGCTTGGTGGCCCTCTTCCAGAGGCATTTTCTGGCGCCCCCTGCCACGAACCCCGCCGTCGGGGGGTCAGTAAAATTAAGCCCCTGGTGTCTGCACAGACACAGTTAAAAGTGGAAATTCGCAAGTTGCTGTTAGTGATATTCCTTCCATGAGGTGCGCTGTAGTATTGTTTGTAGTTACAATCAACACAGAATCAATGAATTGACATGAACTTCGACTTCTTCCACACTATTCTTGCTGTAAAAAACAAAGAAAATGTTAAGCCTTGCTAATCGGGTGTAAGTGAATTTTTAGAGGTTTCCTACAACATAAAGACTGCTGAACAACCTGTCTGGCCCTGAAAACCTAATTTTATAAACAGGGAGTCTCATTCCCTCAGAACAACATTTGAAAATTGCATGATTTTTAAAATAATAAAAAATATAAAAAATAAAAAAATATTTATTTATGATGCTTCAGCTTCTATCTCAAACCCATGTCTATGTCCTAATCTTCATTACGCTTTCTGCACAATGAGGAAGATTTGAATAATAATCCCTGCTTTTTACTTCAATAAAAACAGAAAATGCTGGTCTGGCAGAATCAGTGGGGAGAGAAACAGAGTTAATGGGCTGGATTTTTCCAGCTCGCCGCTGAGATTGAACATGGCGGCTCAATTACATGGACGGGACAGTCCGCCCATCCCCGATGACGTGGAGGGGGCAGGTGGTCCATCCCCGGTAACGGCGTCCGGCGCCACTGCGCAGGCGCCGGCGCCATTTTTAAAGGACTTCCATCCCTTCAGTTTAATTTAAATTTTTTAAGTTAAAGAAATAAAATTGAATAAAAGTTTCAATCCCCTCTCCCACCCTCCCCAATGAATAAACAATTTATTCATAACCCTCTCCCCACAAATAAATTACCTAGTGATCCCAAACACCCCCCCCAAAGTTTATAACCTTTTACCTTCAACCCCTCCCCCAATCGCAATGGTTTTCCCCACACTGTCCTGAAAATATACCTGCTCCCCCCTCCCAACCAGTGTTCCGCCTCGGATCTCTGAATGGCGATCTGAAGGCATGGCACTTCCGGCCACTGGCCGGAATGTCGTCATGGAAAGGTAAGTAGTTTTGCATTGATTTAAATTTATTTAAATATTGAAATTAAGGTTCCAGTGACGAGCAGCAGTGGGGCCACCACAAGGCCTCATCGCCGCTGGTAACATGGGCGGGGCCTTTCCAGAGTCAGGGCCCATGGTGGGCCGCTCCTGGAAGGACTGTCTGAGCCCCCTTGCCATGTCTCCCGATGTCAGGGGTCTGATAAAATTCAGCCCATTATCTCTGTTTCTCTTGCCACAGATGCTGCCAGACCGCTGAGTATTCTCAACCTTTTCTGTTTTTATTTCAGCCATCCCATCCTTATCAGGATCACATTTGACTGATGTCCTTGCTGATCTGCTTCTTGTATCGTTATAATCCCATACAAAGCTGTTGAAGCCTTAAACTTCAGAATCAAACATTCAAACATTTGGGTATCAGGTCTATTTGCCCTTTAAAAAGGTTCCTAAAATTGCAAAATTTTATGCAACTAACATAATTGTAAACCACATAAAATCAGTTTATTGAAAAAGACCCATATTTCAGCAAATAATTTTAATTTGAGTGGGATATTGAATTTAAATTATTTTCTATCCACTTTATTAAAACAAATTCTGAAATAAACGTAATGAATTGTAACATGGCAGAGATGTCTAAATGCAGTCACTTTGCCCAAAGGATCTGTAGTGCATGTGTAAACTGACATTTAAAGGTCAACTCCAGAGGAGATCATGAGTGGTTATGACAGGTAATACTGAATTTTAAGGTACAGTAAGTTATATGTAAGCACTGATTTACTACCAAGCATTAGCTAAGATAATTCAACAAGATAAAAATTAGCAAAAGACTCGAGGTAAGCAAGGATGCAATTCATGGAACTCATACAGTAATGGAAAACAATTTGGATCATAAAGTTCAAATCTTCAACTGCTAAATGCAATGCAATCGTTATAAAAGAAACATTGTGGATATTACAGCAGATCATATTTGGGAGCAAAAACTAAAAAGTGCAATAGTGAAACCTCTTTCCATTGATTGATATCCCTGTAAACTTTGACCAGCATTTTTAAACTTCTACAAGATGCATAAAACCTTTGCAGTGTTGAACAGAATAGTATAACCATACAAAGTTTGCAAGTACCTTGTGATATTTTGGCTTTATTTTTCCATTTAATTTTCTCTCCTCTCCTGAACCATAGAAAATCACAACTTATAAAAAGGCCATTCAGCCCATCGCATTTGTATTGGGTTTTTGCTACTGTCACCTAAAATTAATCTCACTGGTCTGCTTTATCCTTCTCTACTTCATTTTTTTAATCAATTCTTCCCTTAAAAGATGCCATTGGATCTGCATCAACTCTTAGAACTCTATATAAATCTTAGGCGATTTCTTCTAAACTTGCTCTTTACTCTCATTGTAACAGCTTTAAGTTGATAACTGCTCACCAATGATTCCCAATGACAGGAAATAGCTTTTCTTTATTCACATTCGTAAAACTTCTCATTATTTTAAAAACCTATATTAAATGTCCAAGTCTACTCTCTAACAACAACAATAACATTTATATAGCGCTTTTAATGTAATAAACCGTCCCAAGGTGCTTCACAGGAGCATTATAAAACAAAATATGACACCGAGCCATAAAAGGAGACATTAGGCCAAATGACCAAAAGCTTGGTCAAAGAGAGAGGTTTTAAGGAGGAGTGTCTTAAAGAAGGAAAGCGAGGTGGAGAGGTGAAGGGAGGGTATTCCAGACTTAGGGCCTAGGCAACCGAAGGTGTGGCCACTAATGGTGCAGTGATTAAAACCAGGGAGTGCTAGAGGCCAGAATTAGGGCCGCTCAGATATTTGGAAAGTTTGTGGGACTGGAGAAGGTTACAGAAATAGGGAGGGTGAGATCATGGAAGGATTTGAAAATACGGACGAAAATATTGACTCGGAACTATTGTAACTCAGCGAGCACAGGGGTCATAGTGGAACAGGACTTGGTGCGAGTTAAGACACGGGCATTCAGAGTTTTGGATAACCTCAAGTTTACGGAGAGTAGAATGTGGGAGACCAACCAGGAGTGCATTGGAATAGTCAAGTCTAGAGATTACCAAGGCATGAATTCAGCAGCACGTAAGTTGAGACAGGGGAGAAGTCGGGTGATGTTACGGTGGTGGAAATAGTGAATATGAGGTCGGAAGCTCATTTCAGGGTCAAATGTGACACCAAGGTTGCGAACAGACTGGTTTAATCTCAGATTGTTGCCAGTGAGAGGGATGGAGTCAATAGCCAGGGAACAGAGTTGGGAATTGGGACTGTAAACAATGGCTTCAGTCTTCTCAATGTTTAATTGCAGGAAGTTTCTGCTCATCCAGTACTGGATGTCAGATAAGCAGTCTGACCATTTGGCAAGAGGTGGAGCTGAGTGTCGTCAGCATACATGTGAAAACTAATGCTGTGGTTTTGGATGATATCACTGAATGGCTGCATGTAGATGAGAAATAGGAGGGGGCCAAGGATAGATCCTCGGGGGGCAACAGAGGTAATGATGTGGGAGCAGGATGAGAAGCCATTGCAAGTGAAATCAGGCAAAATCCAGTCAAATTCAGCTAAGTAGCTCAAGTTCTGAAGGTACTGGCTCACACTGAGCACTCTAAGAACAGCTCCCATCCTCTGCTACTCTGTGATTCATTATTCATATATAAGTCCAGGCAGTATGGGTTATCCAGCTATTTCATCGTGGATGATATCACAGTTGGTCAATCCTTTCCTCACATGATGTGCAGATTTTCCAGCATCAAATGGCCTGCATTGTACTTTGTAAAAAATAACCCTAAGAATAGATGAGGAACTGACTGAAAGGTAGGAAACAGTGAGTACTAATTAAAGATCTTGGAGCTCAAATTTCAGCATGCCTACTTTTGGTACAAACCCCCAAACCTCGCTCATTATTATTCCCCCACTACAATGGTGATGTCTGAGGAACCCAGGTTTTGGGCTACGTACCTCATCATAATGAATGCAGTGCTTCTGGAGGAACTTGGGTCACTGCTAGTGCAGCTTAGCATCAGGATTTGTGGGGTCAAATCAGGAATGGGATCAGGAAATTCAATTCAGGATTGAGAGCTTCAATTTGTAAATGAGGCTTCAGTTTGGGATTGAGAGCTTCACCTGGGGTTGGGGGATTGAATTCGAGATTCAGGGCTTCAAATTGGGATTGAGGACTTAAACTTGAGATTGACATATTCCTAATTAGGTCACCAGGATTGGTTATTCAACAATTTGAGATACATACAAATTATTAGTAGCATGGATTTGAAGTGTCTGTGTAACCCCCAAGGCTGCAGCCTACGTGTCTCATGAAGACATAAAGATTAATACCCTTGAAGTGGAGAAATATTAACTGGATGTTGAAGGAGGATGGGGTAAAATGTCATCTTTTATTGGCCCAGTGCATGAACTGAAAGATTGGGCTGAATGGCTCTTCTACTTCCTTCCTTCCTTCCTTTGTTTCTTCCAAGTACTCCTACTTTAAATATACAGACATTTCAATACAATGCAGACTATTTTTCACGCTACAGGCCCACGATTCCTAATCATGTGGAAATGGATCATGATGGTTTACCTAACTTTAAAGAACTGTAGAATCCAGTAATTCTTGTAACAATAATTGTTTCTAGCCTATATAATCTTAAGCCAGATAACTGGATGCTAAAAATCAGAGATTTAGAATCGGCAAAGGGTGGTAGTAGTTTAGAACTCCCTCTGCAAATAGCAGTTGATTCTAGTTCAATTGCTAATTTTAAATCTGAGGTTGTTAAATTTTTGAGAACTACAGGTATTAAGGGATATAGGGCAAAGGTGAGTATATGGAGTTCGATCACAGATCAGCCACAATTTTATTGAAAGCTGGTTCAGGCCTGAGGGGTCAAATGGCCTACTCCTGTTCGTATGTACCTATGTTCAAGCTGTTGTGGTCCACCTTTGGAAACAAAAACTCAAGTATAACCAGAAATGATGTTCTGCTAAGGGAGTTGGAGGAGTTAGGTTACAAATTAAAAAGCAGAACCTCAAAGATAAGCAAATTGGCATAGAGGTTTAAATACATGGCAGTAAGTGTGCTGTGGGAGGCAGGGGTTTCAATTCATTGGGCACTGGCACCAATACTAGGGAAAGAGGAAGCTCTTCCATTGGGACAGACTGCACTTAAACTGAGCTGGGATATTAAGTTTGAAAGTGATGTGGATAAGTTTGAAACTAGGGTCTTAAATTTAAACAAAACCAATTATGGGGGTATGAGAGGCAAGTTGGCTGAGGTAAGTTGGGAAATTAGATTAATAGATATGATGGTAGATAAGCAATAGTAAACATTTAAGGAAATAATTCATAATTCACAATGAATATACATTTTCTTGAGGAATAAAAATACCACTGGATAAAGTAATAAAGCAGTGGCTAAATAGAGAAATTAAGAATAGTACTAGATTAAAAGAAGCGGCTTGCAGTGTTACCAAAAAGAATAGCGAGCCTGAGGATTGGGCGGGTTTTAAAAATCAGTAAAGGATGGCAAAGAAATTGATCAGGAAGAAGAAAAAGAACACGGGAGTAAACTAGCAAGAAACAGAAAAAGCAGATTGTAAGAGCTTTAATGAGTACGTAAAAAGAAAGAGATTTGTGAAAGTAAATATGGATCCGTTAGAGACATTGACAGGAGAAATTATAATGAGAAATAAGGAAATAGCAGAGACATTAAATAAGTAGTGTGTATCTGCTTTCACAGTAGAAGACATAAAGAACAGAGGACAAATTCCCTGCACCTGATGGCCTACATCCAAGGGCTTTAAAAGAGGTGGCTGCAGAGACAGTGGATATATTAGTTTTGATCTTCCACAATTCCCTAGATTCTAGAAGGTTTGTGTGGATTGGAAAATAGCAAATGTAACTCTGCTGTTCAAGAAAGGAAGGAGAGAGAAAACAGGGAGCGAACAAGCCAGAATTTGGCATGATATCACCATTAGGGAAAATGCTGGAGTCTATTATTAAGGATGTGGTAATAGGGCACTTGGAAATTCACAGTATGATTAGGCAGTGAACAGAGTTTTATCAAAGCTAAATCATATTTGACAAATGTATTAGAGATTTTTAAGGGTGTAATTAGCAGGTAGATAAGGGGAACCTGTGGATGGAGTGCATAGGATGTTCAAAAGGCATTTGATAAGGTGCCACACAATAGGTTGTTACACAAGATTAGGCCTTATGGGATTTGTGGTAATATATTAACATGGATTAAGGATTGGTTAATTGACAGAAAACAGTAGGAATAAAGAGGTCATTCTCAGGATGGCAGTTTGTAACTAGTCGAGTGCTGCAAGGATCATCGCTTGGGCTTCAGCCATTTGCGATCATTATCAGTGA
This sequence comes from Heterodontus francisci, assembly GCF_036365525.1. NCBI lineage: Eukaryota > Metazoa > Chordata > Chondrichthyes > Heterodontiformes > Heterodontidae > Heterodontus > Heterodontus francisci. The sequence goes on along the minus strand of NC_090374.1, from coordinate 162,736,221 downwards.
CTTAGATAAGGTCACTGAGTGTAATATATCTAATTTTGCTGATGATACAAAGCTATGTCAGAAAATAAGCTGAGAGGAGGATCTAAAGAGACTACAAGGGACTGTAGGTTTGTTAAGTAATTTGGCAGATGGAGTATAATGTGGGCAAGTGGGGAATTATTCACTTTGGTAGGAAGAATGGTAAAGCAAAATATTTTTCAAAACGTAATAGACTTGTTAATTTTAATATTCAAAGGAATTTGGGTGTCCTTATTCACGAATTACAGAAAGTTAGCATGCAGGTACAGCAAGCAATTAGGAAGATAAATGGTATATTAGCCTTTATTACAAGGTGGTAGGAGTATAAGATTAAGGGAGTCTTGCTGTAACTAGATAAGGCTTTCGTAAGGCCACACCTGGAGTACTGTGTAAAATAAGGAAGGAAATACTTGCCTTAGAGGGAGTGAAACAAAGGTTCACTGGATTGATTCCTGGGAAGAGGGGTTGTCCTCTGAGAAGAGATTGAGTAGAAAAGGCCCATATTCTCTGGAGTTTTGAAGAATGAGCTGTGATCTCATTGAAACATATAAAATTCTTAGAGGTCTCGGCCGGGTTGACGCTGAGAGGCTGTTGCTCGGCTGCAGAATTGAGAAGTAGGAGGACATAGTCTCAGGATAAGAGATCAGCCATTTCAGACTAAGGTGAGGAGAAATTTCTTCACTCAGACAGTTGTAAATCTATGGATTCTGTACCACAGGAGGCTATGGATGCTCAGTTGATGAATATATTCAAGACTGAGCTTTTTGGGCACTGAATGAATCAAGGGATATGAGGATAGGGTTGGGAAAGTGGAGTGGATGTAGAAGTTCAGCTATGATCTTATTGAATGGCCGAGCAAGCTCAAGGGGCCGTATGACCAAAATCCTGCTCCGATTCCTTATGTTCTCATGGTCTGTGTTGTTGGATTTTCTTATTCATTCATGGGATGTGGGCATTGTTAGCCAAGCTACATTCATTCAGCAGGTCTGGCAGCATCTGTGGAAAGAGAAGCAGAGTTAACGTTTCGGGTAGGTGACCCTTCTTCGGAACTTGGATTCTGAAGAAGGGTCACCTACCTGAAACGTTAACTCTGCTTCTCTTTCCACAGATGCTGCCAGACCTGCTGAGTGGTTCCAGCATTTCTAGTTTTTATTTCAGATTTACAGCATCTGCAGTATTTTGCTTTTATTAAGCTACATTCATTGCCCATCTCTAATTGCCCTGAGCTGAGTGGCTTGCTTGGTCATTTCAGAGAGCAGTTAAGAGTTAACCTCATTGCTGTGGGTCAGGAATCACATGTAGGCCAGACTGGGTAAGGACGGCAAATCTCCTTCCCTGAAAGACATTAATGAACCAGATGAGTTTTTATGACAATCCTGTAATTTTATGTTCACCATTACGGAGACTAATTTTTTAGTCCAAGTAAATGAAGTTGAATGCTCAGCTGAGTTAATTAGATCACTGAGGACAGAAGCTTTCATGGGCTGAATAGCCTTTTGCGCTTTTCTTACATTATCTTCTTTTACTTTATTAATGATCTCTTTCAAGAACAACTTGCATTTATATAACACCTTTAAAATAGTAAATGTATGATCAAACAACATTTGATGCCAAGCCATCTGAAGGGATATTTGGATATGTGACTAAAAGCATGGTCAAAGAGGTAGGTTTTAAGGAGCATTTTAAAGGACCAGAGAGGTGGAGAGGTTTAGGGAGGAAATTCTGGAGCTTACGGCCTAGGTGCCTGAAGGCATAACCGCCAATGGATGGGCAAAAGCAATCAAGCATGCAGAAGAGTCCTCAATTGAAGAACTGCAGAGATCTTGGATGGTGGCAAGGCTGGGGGAAGATATAAAAATGGGGATTGGCGAGTCCATAGAGGGGTTTGAATAAAAGAATGAGAATTCAAAACCAAGGTGCTGTCAGAAGGGATCCAACGTAGGCTGGAGAGTACAGGTGCAATGGGTGAATAGGAGGTAGGATGTGGGCAGTAGAGTTTTGAATGCACTCAAGTTTACAGCTGGTAGAAGGTGGGAGACTTGCTAAGAGAGAATTGGAATAAGCAAGCCTCGAGATAATAATAGCATAGGTTTCAGCAGCAGATCGCAGAGCCAAGGATGGAGACAAGTGAAGCCACAGAGGTGGAAGTTGGGCACATTGTGATGAAGAAGGTATGGAGTCAGAAGCTCAGAAAAGGATCTCAAGGTTGCAAGCAGTCTGGTTCAATCTGAGATATCATTGTTTTTCCTTGCAGTGCAGCTTTTTCATTGCTAATAAAATACAGCCAGTGTAGGACAAGATCTGTTCCATAATTGTTTGGGCAGAATTTTATCAGCCCTCTAGGAACGGGTCGGGTGGCGTGGCAGCTTATAAAATTGAAAGGGAAGGTGGAGGTGGAGTGCACGTCACCTTCCTAATGTCATTCAATATAGTCAGGGGCAGGAAAGGTTGAGGACAGCCTTCCTGCCCAGAGACCAATTTTTAAAAAATTTTATGGGATGTGGGCGTCGCAGGCCAGGCCAGCATTTATTGCCCACCCTAATTGCCCTTGAACTGAGTGGCTTGCGAGGCCATTTCAAGGGCATGTAAGAGTCAACCACATTGCTGTGGATCTGGAGTCACATGTAGGCAGACCAGGTAAGCACAGCAGATTTCCTTCCCTAAAGGACATTAGTGAACCAGATGGGTTTTCACAACAATCGACAATGGTTTCATGGCCATCATTAGACTAGCTTTAAATTCCAGATTTATTAATTGAATTCAAATTCCACCTTCTGCTGTGGTGGGATTCAAACCCATGTCCCCAGAGCAATACCTGGGTCTCTGGTTTACTAGTCCAGTGACAGTACCACTACGCCACCGCCTCCCCATATGGCCACTTAAGGGCCTCATCTCACCGCCGCTGGCATTTTACCAACACACCCATTCCCACCCGTCGTCAGGGCCTGGTTGAATGGCCTCACCGAGCCCACTCCACTTACCTGCAGTCCGACGCTCCATGGCTGCTCCCGGCCCTGGGCTTCCTGAGTACCAGCAGTGGCCACCGCTCCCGGTGGGACTCCCTCTGCTTGGCTGGCAGCCCTTAAAGGGACGGGGCCCTGGCACAGGCAGTTAATTACCTGAGTGCTGTAAAATGCAGCCAGGGGTCCCTAAAATGACCCAGGCTGGCCTTCCCTCATCTTTTTTGGTCCATCATCGAGATCCCTGCTGGCTGCATTAAATTCAGCCCTTTGTTTCTTTATTGCTATGAAGTAATTTCAATGCATCAGAATGGTGCTGCATTTGTCTGAAACAATTATTGTCATTAATAAAACTTCTATATAAATAAAGTTTTCTTTTTTATTATGTGCCTTTTGCTAGATTGTCACAATTTGACATTTTTCTTCCAGAGGGACTCGAGGGTAGCTGGTTTAAAAAATGGAAAAGTCACACTGGAGCAGTAGAGAGTGGAGAAAGCTATTCCTAACACGGGCATGCTTTCCTGATCACACAAGATAACATTTTCCTTTACAGATATCTCCAACTTTCATGTGAAGTATTTGGCCCGGATTTTGCAGTCAGCAGCAAATGAACAGCACAGTCATTCATTACAGTTACAACAATGAGCTTTTTCACAACAAAAAATGTGATAACAAATCCAAAACAATGTGGCACCCTCTGCAGAGAATCTGAGATCTGTGTGAACAGGGTAAGCCACTGTATATCTCCTTAACCAATGAGGTTGAAGAATCATTAATAAGCAACACAGAATAGGAAACAATAAAGATGGGATTAAGAAAAACAAAAGACAGTCGAAAAATATTATAAAAATATTACAGTATTGATGTTGTCAAGAGAGTATTCAGATATATCCACAATTCAACCTGCTGAATATTATTACAGGAACAATCCATTGTGCTCTACTGCAGGGGAACAGCCTTTCAGGCTATCAGGAATGAATCTGTTAATGAAATGGGAGGTGGAGTGAAGTCTTTCCTACTATATAATAAACATAAGAAATTTACAAACCTATGTCAGTCTGTATGGATGGATGTAGGTGTGCGGGTCATGCTCTCACAGTTGCAACAATGCATTCATCAGAAATCTGTTTGGAGTTTCCTACCTTGGTACATCTGGGGAGATCATTGGACATTTTCCTGCACTGCAGGTAGGTTTTAAGAACATAGATTAAAAGCATAAAATTCTGGAAATACCCAGCTGATCTGGCAGCATCTGTGGAGAAAGAAACAGAGTTAACATTTGAAGTGGATGATCTTTCATCAGAACAGAACACCTCCATATTTCAATCCCTCCAATCAGGTTTCCAATCCGCCACTGCGCAGCACAGTTATCAACGTCACAAATGGTATCTTATATGACTATGTTCATGGTGCACTATCCCTCTTCAGACTTCTTGACCTCTCTGCAGCCTTTGATAAGGTTGACCATATGGTCATCTTCGTCAAACACTTCTCTCCTGTTATCTGACTGAGTGGGACAGCACTCGCCCAGTTGCATTCTTATCTATCCAGTCATAGTCTCCTGCAATGACCTCTATTCCCACTCCTCCACTGTTAAAGATTGCATTAGATGAAAGGAAGTGGCTTATAAGGTTGCCAGAAAAAGTGGGAAGCCCAAGGATTGGGAGAAATTTAGAATCTAGCAAAGGATGACCAAGAAACTGATAAAAGGGAAAGAGAGTATGAATGCAAGCTAGTGAGAAACATAAAGGTAGAGTGTAAAAGCTTATTTAGGTATGTGAAAAGAAAAAGATTAACAAGGACAAATGTGGGTCCATTACAGATGGAGACAGGAGAATTTATAATGGAGAATAGGGAAATGGTGGAGAACTAAATAATTACTTTGTGTCTGTCTTCACAGAGGAAGATACAGAAAATATCCCAGAAATACTAGGGGACCAAGGGACTTGTGAAAATGACAATTTGTAGAAATTAGTATCAATAAAGAGGTAGTACTTGAAAAATTAACTGGATTGAAGGTTAATAAATTCCCTGGACCAGATGAGCTACATCCCAGAGTATTGAAGGAGGTGGCTATTGAGATAGTGGATGCATTGGTGGTTATCTTTCAAAACTTTGTAGATTTGGGAAACATTCCTGCAGACTGGAAAGTAGCAAATGTAACCCCACTATTTAAGAAAGGAGGGAGAGAGAAAATGGGGAACCAGAGACCTGTTAGTTTGCCATCAGTATAGGGGGAAAAAAATAATATTGTAAAGGATGTGATAACTAGACACTTAGAAAATAATGATATGACTGGACAGAGTCAACAAGGATTTATGAAAGGGAAATCATGTTTAACAAACCTGCTGGAAATTTTTGAGGGTGTTATTTTTAGCATAGATAATGGAGAACCAGTGGAAGTGGTGTATTTGAATTTTCAGAAGGCTTTTGATCAAGTCCCATACAGGAGGTTAGTAAACAAGATTAGAGCACATGGGGGATTGGGGGTAATATACTGCTATTGGTTGAGAATTGGTTAACAGACAGAAAGCAGAGAGTAAGAATAAACTGGTCATTCTCAAGATGGCAGGCTGTTACTAATGGGGTACTGCAAGGATCAATGCTGGGGCCACAGCTGTTCACAATCTATATAAATGACTTGGATATGGGGACCAGTATGGGGGCAAAGTTTAGAGAGGATGTGCGAGGCAAATTTTTTTACACAGAGGGTGGTGAGTGCCTGGAACTTGCTGCCAGGGGAGGTGGTGGAAGCAGATACGATAGCGACGTTTAAGAGACATCTTGACAAATATATGAATAGGAAGGGAATAGAGGAATATGGGCCCCGGAAGTGCAGAAGGTGTTAGTTCCGGCAAGCATCAAGATCGGCGCAGGCTTGGAGGGCCGAATGGCTTGTTCCTGTGCTGTTCTTTGCTCTTTAAATGGTATGCTGCCCTTCATTGCAAGGGGTTTTAAGTACAGGAGTAAAGAAGTCCTGCTGCAATTGTATAGAGTCTTGGTGAGACGGCACCTGGAGTATTGTGTACAGTTTTGGTCTCCTCATCTCAGGAAAGATATACTTGCCATAGAGGGAGTACAACAGAGTACACCAGACTAATCCCTAGGATGGTAGAATTGTCTTATGATGAGAGATTGAGGAAACTGGGCCTGTATTCTTTAGAGTTTTGAAGAATGAGAGGTGATCTCATTGAAACTTTCAAAATTCTTACAGGGCATGAAGGGTGGATGTAGATAGGATATTTCCCCGGCTGGTGAGCCTAGAACCAGGGGACATAGTTTCAGAATAAGGGGTAGGCCATTTAAGACTGAGATAAAGAGGAATTTCTTCTCTTAGATGGTGGTGAATCTTTGGAATTCTCTACCCTAGAGGGCTGTGGAAGCTCAATCATTGAGCACGTTCAAGACAGAAATCGATAGATATCTCGATACTAATGACATCAAGGGATATGGGGATAGTGTGGGAAAATGGCATTGAGGTATATGATCAGCCATGATATAATGAAATGGTGGAGCAGGCTCAATGGGCTGAATGGCCTACTCCTGCTCCTCTGTTCCTACCTCTGGAGATTCCAATAATCTATTCTTAGCTCCCTTCAGTTTTACTCACCTCAGCAACATCATCCAAAAGCACATCGATTTCCACATGTACACTGGTGATTGCCAGATCAACCTCACCACCATCTCTCCTGATCCCTCCACCACTTATGATTTATCGCACTACTTTTCCAACATCCAGTATTGGATGAAAATAATTTTCCACCAGTTAAATACTGGGAAGCCTTTGGTTTCAGCCCCATCACAAACTCATTCCCAAGCCATCAACTCCATCTACCTCTTTGATCACAGAGTGAGGCTAAACCAGACTGCTCACAACCTCAGTGTCCTTTTTGACCATGAGCTAAGCATCTCAGCCCATGTCCTCTCTGTTCCTTTATTGAGTTCACAACACAAACAGTACCAAGCACTCTGAGGATGATTGGTAAGTTGAATGATGGGTTCTTTATTACCAAACAACAGAATTACAAGAGCAATCTAAGATACACATGATACCTGCTGACTAACACTGCTCCAACTATTATATCACATGTTGCTTGCATCACTTCCTGTGATGATGTAGACTAAACTATTTACATATTCAACAGTATGTTAACTAGTACTCAAGCATTTAAAGCAATATCACAACTTTCCCCTTTCCTTAAATGGAAATTTTATAAATTATAAGCTATGTACATAATGAAATAGGATAATTGTGAACAATATTTGCACATGTATTGATTCTCACATTCATTAATCAAGTGTCTCTGAAATGTACAGGTGGTCTACTGACTTGATCTGATCTTGTAACTGTGAAACCTTGCTGTGATCTGGAATTGTCAACTCTTTTCTCTTGACTTGTAGGCTTGGGCTGACAATTATCTTGCACTTGAGTATCACTCTCAGCTGACATCTATTTCCCCTCAATGTTGCTCCATTTGGGGTAGTTATCTTATATGAACGTGGTTCATTACAGATCTTGGATATATCCACAAGGGAACAATGTCTTCTTTTGTGGGTAACTCACTCTGACCTTTTGTCTGATCTGTAGAGGAAGTAACTCCACACCTGCAAGCTTGTTATCTGTGATTTAAATTTTTTATTGCTTTGCCAATAATTTGACTTGGAAGAGTTGTCCTTACTTGCCTTCCACACATGATCTCTGCTGGGGATGGTAATCCTGTATCTAGGGGTGTTGCTTGTTGGTGCTACTTAGATGTCTTGATTTGTGTGTCTGCATTTCAAGATCAGTGACTTTACTGTCCGCACCATCCTTTTTGCCAGACCGTTTGACGTTGGATAATGTGGAGATGGCATAACATAATTTACAGCCCACGTTGCAAACGTGTTAAAATGGCTTACCAGCGTTCTGTGGACTGTTATCCGACACTATTTCCTCCTGGGAATCAAACAGACTAAAAATTGCACTCATCGTGTTTCCTATTGATGTGCTTGATGTATCCCTCATTTGGTGAATGATGGGAAATTTGGAGAAGTAGTTGGTGATGAGTAGAAAGTCAGCACATTAGATGGTAAATAAGTCAGTATCTATCCTTGGCCATAGATGTGATGGAACATCATGAGGATGGAGTGGTTCTCAGTGTTGGCTCAGCTGATGCTCTTGACATGCATCGCACCTCCTCACTACTTGCTGTATGTCACTATTGACTCCTGGCCAATACACTGTCTCATGTGCAAGTCGTCTTGACTTTTCAATACCCAGGTGATCTTGTTGTAATTGTGTAAGGATATCTTTACAAAATATTTTTGGAATCAACACTTGTCTACCTTTAAAAATGACACCACTGGATATTCCTAGTTCATCATAATATGGCCAAAAGGTTCTGAGGCCTGTGGGAACCTCTTGCATTGTATCATGCTATCCACTGATGATAAGCTGCCACAATGCTTTTAGGACAGGATCTTTGGAAGCCTCTTCCTGGACTTTTTCACGTTTCTTCTGTCCAAATTGCATTAGGTCAATATTGTACACATCTTCTAGCTCTACATCTATTTTATCTATTTTGTCTACTTGGACATCTAGCGTTATGTCTCTTCATTTCTTGGGGTTGGGTCATCTGCTCAGTGTGTCAGACATAACCATGAGGTTTCCAGGTTTATATCAAGCCTCACAATTGTCCATTATACCTTAGTTAATCATGTTTGTAGTCAAGGTGACATGCTGGTGAGTGGTTTTTGCCGAATCATTGCCAATGGCTTGTGATCAGTCCCGACAACAAAGTGTTTGCCAAATAAGCATGTATGAAATCTGGTGATACCGCATACTAATGCCAATATTTCTCATTCTATGTTCGAATAGTTCGCCTGAGAGGGTGACAAATGTTGGGAACCGAACGCAATTGGTCTACCTTCCTGTAAAAAACATGCTCCGAAACACTTTTGTGAAGCATCTACCTCAAGTGTAGTTTCTTTCCTTAGGTCATAGTATTGCAAATGTGCTTCATCAGAAAGTGACTGTTTTAATGAATCAAACATATGCTGATGATCTTCATGTCACAAGAATTAGATATCTTTCTTGAGAAGGTCACGCAGTGATGATGCTTTCTCAGAGAAATTCCAGATGTATGGTGCTAAAAAGTTAAACAAACTCAAACATCTCTGTACATTCTCCTTCTCTTGAGGAGTAGGCATTGATTATACGTCCTCAACTTTACTGGAATCCAGATATATTCCAATGTCAGAGTAGATTGAGCCCAAAAAGTTGATGTGGCTCACATTGATAGTACATTTTTTGCTATTAAACATGAGACCTTCTCTTCTGGCTGTCTTGTGTACTTCACATGTCAACAGCATTACAAACACATTCAGGAACACTCTCAGTGATGCGATGCATATGCTGTTGGAACAGATCTTGACCAAATGGTAACCGTAAAAGGAAAAACAAAAGCAAACCCCTCATGCTGCACTCACCAGGACAACCCGCAAGAACACCAATGCAAGGGAAGCAACAAATCTACACTGCACGAGAAGAGAGTGCCAACCAGCCGGCAAGCGTACGCCAACCAGCAGAGGCGCCGCCACGTAGAATGCGCCAGTCCATGGAGACCAACAGTCAACTGCCAAGCTCTGTCCGAAATTCAAACCAGCCCGACTCCAATTGGCCAAGGCCCCGCCCCGTTATAGCTTGTGCTTGCCACTTTTGTTCAGACATATAATTTCAACTGTAGTGAAGGCTTCCAGTTGTATGATTGCTTCTATGTGGTTTGTGATTCTCATGCTATGGAAAACTTGTTTGCTTGCAGTGCCTTCTTTGCTGTCCAGGTTTTTGCCTAGCTCATGAACATGCCCGTAATTAAACTGGTATTTGGTGTGCTCTTTTTTATTCTTGCCACTAGGTGGTGTCTGTTTTTTGTTGTGCTGTGGCTTCTGACTGCTTTTTCATTGCCAGATTTTCTGCACAGTCTTGCTCAGTGTCCCTTTAGACCACATGCCTTGCAGGTATCTCTGAATGCAGGACAGTTACGTGGTTGATGCAATAGACTGCACTAGCTGCATGCCTTTCCCTGTTGAGGTGTCTTGGCTACCTCACCTATGGTTGTTGCTGAACCAAGCCCTTGTATGTTTTTTCCTGCTGGCAGCTATGGCTTCATACTTCCTGCCATCCTTGAGGAGAATTTCCTTTCTCCTTATCAAGCATATCTTTTTGAAATGCCTATATTTGAATTGATGCAATTACCAGCTCCATTATCCTCTCGGAGATTTCTGTATCTGAGAAGTTATAATATTTCTGTTTTTCATGATACCTACTGACAAACTGGTCAATAGTTTCTTTGGGTCATTGTATAAAGGCCATCAGTTCCAGTCGATGGATCCTGAAGTTGACCTTGACCTTCAGTTGGTCTTATAGTGTTGTCCAGGGTTTCGATGAGTCTTTCTGATCTGCTTCTGACAGTCTAGAAGTGTTTATGAGATGGAGACCTTCATTGACAATCACAATCTTTATCTTAATTGCTTGCTTGTCAAGTTATGTTATGGCAAAATCTAAAAAGCATAACTCCATACACTGTCTCAAGAGTTGGAATTCATCAAGGATATCTGGAACCTTCCAATTCATCGCTGGGTATTTTGTGGTCATGGTGTCTAAACTACTTATTTACAAGAATTCTCTTTTCAATAGTTTTTCTTGAAGGGAAAAAAAAATGCAGATCTGCTGTGTCTGCAGTATTGGACATCTGCCAGCCCCTGAGCTCTGTCGCTGCAGCTTGGGCTTTCAGCATCGGCCTGGAGAGACTCCGCCCATGAAGCCCTTTGGCAGGAAACCACAATGCGTAATGGTTGTGCATAATCACAGTCTTAATTCAAACTGACTCTTTTCTCTTTTCAGCCCAGTTCTGTCTGATTACTGTCTTTCGTTCCGGTTACCATTTGAATAAACTACCCCCTTTGTTTACTCAAACTCTCCCAAAGTACTGATTTTTGAGGGTGGTCTTTGAATCTGACCCTGTGTCATTTTTTCCAGCTATCTGCAGTGTTGTCCCAGGCTTTTATGGCTTTACTTGGGAGAAGCCATTATCCATAATGTCACTCTTGATCCCGTCACCATGTTGAACTCCATTACTATCCCGTCGAGTTCCTCTGCATCGCTGCTACGTTATTGTGTTATGCTGCCATCATATTATGTTATTGAGTTCTCAACACAAGCATACCAAACACTCTGAGGATGAATGGTAAGTTGAATGAAGGATTCTTTATTACAAAATAACAGAATTATAGGACAGCTCTAAGATACACGTGCTGACTGTTGACTAACACTGCTTCAACTACGATATCACATGTTGGCTTGCATCACTTCCTGTGATGATCTTTACTAAACCATTTATATATTCAGAAATATGTTAACTAGTTCTCAAGCAGCTAAAGCAATATCGCAACACTCTCCATCACCAAGACCGCTTACCTCCACTTCTGCAATATCACACATCTCTGTCTCAAACTTACACTATCTGCAGTTGAAGCCGTTACCAACACTTCTTTTTACCTCCAAACATGTCTATTTCAATGCTGTCCTGCTGGCTGCACACTTTCAAGCCTCTGTAAACTTGAGTTCATCCAATATTCTGCTGCCTGTATTATAGCTCTAACCAAGACTCATTAACTCATTGCCACATGTTTGCTGATCTACTTTGGCTCCTGGGCCAGCAATTCCTTTAATTTAAAACTCTCAAACATGTGTTCAAATTCCTCCATGGTCTTGCCCCTCCCTATCTATGTAACCTCCTTCAGCTGTACAAACTTTTGAAAACTCTGCTTTCCTCCAATTCCTCCTCTTATGCATCCCCAATTTCCTTCAGCCCAAAATTGGTGGTCATGAGTTCCTTTCTTGTCCACAAGCTGAAGGACCAATGCTAAAGAATATGAAAAGGTGTGGGATGTTAAACTTAATTGAAGAAAAAACACTGTTTAGATTTCATTTACAGTTAGAAGAGTGCACTGTACAGAAACATAATGATGTTGAATTTATAGCCAATACCTGATAAGATCTATTGGAGAATTGTTTTGTTTCTTTGATGCATCTAAATAATTTCAATCCATCAGAATGGTGCACAGCCCTCCATGATATCTATGCTCCTCTAATTCTGGCCTCTTGTGGATCCCTGATTTTAATCGCTCCACCATTGGTGGCTGTGCCTTCAGTTCTGAGGCCCTAAGCTCTGGAATACCCTCCCTACATCTCTCCGCCTCTCTACCTCACTTTCCTCCTTTAAGGCACTCCGTAAAACCTACCTTTTTGAGCAAGATTTTGCTCATCTTACTTAATATCTCCTTAGGTGGCTCAGTGCCTTGTTTCAGACTGCTCCTGTGAAGCACCTTGGGACATTTTATTATGTTAAAGTCACTATATAACTATAAGTTGTTGTTGTTAGTGCTGCACTTGTCTGATATAATTAATACTATCAATAAAACTTGTATATAATTAAAGTTTACTTTCTTAATTATGTGCTGCGTGCTACTCCACCACAATTCACAGTCTTATTCATAGAGGCTACAAGCGTGGCTGTCTTAGGCAGTGGATAAGGTCACACTGGAGCAGTAGAGAGCAAAGAAAACTATTCAAAATGTGAGCATTCTTTGGTGATCACACAAGATACATTTTTCCACACAGATATCTACAACTTTGACAGAAAACATTATCTCCTAAAAATTGAAACGTCATTTGTGCACCTCATTTTATCCCCTATTTCATTGAATTTCCAAGCATAGCCACCTCACTGCAGAGAGGCACAGTGGCGCAGTGGTTAGCACCGCAGCCTCACAGCTCCAGGGACCTGGGTTCGATTCTGGGTACTGCCTGTGCGGAGTTTGCAAGTTCTCCCTGTGTCTGCGTGGGTTTCCTCCGGGTGCTCCGGTTTCCTCCCACATGCCAAAGACTTGCAGGTTGATAGGTTAATTGGCCATTATAAATTGCCCCTAGTATAGGTAGGTGGTAGGGAAATATATAGGGACAGGTGGGGATGTGGTAGGAATATGGGATTAGTGTGGGATTAGTATAGATGGGTGGTTGATGGTCGGCACAGACTCGGTGGGCCGAAGGGCCTGTTTCAGTGCTGTATCTCTAAACTAAACTAAAAACTAAAGAGACATTGATTGAAGGCACACTGTCCATGTGAAGAGATGGCAAAAACTAAAGCTGGTGACCATTTATTCTTTCAGAGCAGGCTGACAGTAAAACATCTTCAAAAGCTGACTCACTGGCAATTCATTCTGAGTAGCATAACTTTGCACAAGTAGGTTCTTAATTCTGAGTAATTTCACAAACATTATGCAAGATCATAAATTTGAATGAGATGTTTTTAGAATTAGAATTAGAATTAGAACATTACAGCGCAGTACAGGCCCTTCGGCCCTCGATGTTGCGCCGACCTGTGAAACCATCTGACCTACACTATTCCATTTTCATCCATATGTCTATCCAATGACCACTTAAATGCCCTTAAAGTTGGCGAGTCAAAAAGCAATAAATGTAATTTTAAAAAATGGTCAAATAGCAATAAAAGCCAGTAGCTTTGGAGTTCTAAGCCAATTATATTATGCAAATATGCAAAATTTATGGGCAGGAAATGACCAGCTAGCTACTCCATCAAACCCTGATAGGGTAGATCTTGCAAGCCATTGGCTGTGGCAAAGAACCTAGCTGGATGAGAGTTCAGATCTTAAAAATTGCAATGAATTTCTATCCATTAGTTTTGACGGATGGAAAAATCATGGTATTCTATTCCATATTCACTTTGCACCAGGCATCTCACTCCAGGTGAGAATTGGGATAATCTACACTCCGATATTAAAAACTTAATTTCTGTCTTGAAAGTCAAACCAAGACTTTTATGCTATGCATTGATATCAATCATACATGCAACCATAAGAAAACCACTTCGCACCAATTCTAAACTTGGACTGTAAATGCTTCCAAAAGGGCAAGGTGTAAGAACTATCCTATCTGTTTGCTGCTCCATCTACTGTTTGTAACAGCACATGTGCTTAGGTTTCACACAATGGGCTGAATTTTGGCCATGTGGCAGGGTGGGCTATTGTGGCACAGGGATCTGTGCTGGGGCCTCAACTTTTTACGATTTATATAAATGACTAAGATGAAGGGACCGAAGGTATGGTTGCTAAATTTGCTGATGACACAAAGATAGGTAGAAAAGTAAATTGTGAAGAGGACATAAAGAGGCTACAAAGGGTTATAGATAGGTTAAGTGAGTGGGAAAAGACCTGGCAAATGGAGTATAATGTGGAAAAAAGTGAAATTGTCCATTTTGACAGGAAGAATAAAAAAGAAGCATATTATCTAAATGATGAGAGATTGCAGAGCTCTGAGATGCAGAGGGATCTGGGCATCCGAGTGCATGAATCACAAAAGGATAGTTAATTAGGAAAGCTAATAGAATTTTATCCTTTATCATGAGGGGAATTGAACACAAAAGTAGGGAGGTTATGCTTCAGCTATATAGGGCATTGGTGAAACTAGAACTGGAGTACTGTGTACAGTATTGGTCTCCTTATTTAAGGAAGGATGTAAATGCGTTGGAAGCAGTTCAGAGGAGGTTTACTGGACCGATACCTGGAATGGGTGGGCTGTCTTGTGAGGAAAGATTGGACAGGCTAGGCTTGTATCCGCCGGAATTTAAGAGTAAGAGTTGACTTGATTGAAACATATAAGATCCTGAGGGGTCTTGACAGGGCGCATGTGGAAAGGATGTTTCCCCTTGTGGGAGAATCTAGAACTGGGGTTCACTTTTTAAAAATAAGGAGTCGCCCATTTAAGTCAGAGATGAGCAGAAATTGTTTCTCTCAGAGAGTTGTGAGTCTTTGGAATTCTCTTCCTCAAAAGGCAGTGGAAGCAGAGTCTTTGAATACTTTTATTTAGAGATACAGCACTGAAACAGGCCCTTCAGCCTACCGAGTCTGTGCCGACCATCAACGACCCATTTATACTAATCCTACATTAATCCCATATTCCTACCACATCCCCACGTTCCCTCAATTCCCCCTACTACCTACCTATACTAGGGGCAATTTATAATGGCCAATTTACCTTTCAACCTGCAAGTCTTTGGCTGTGGTAGGAAACCTGGCAAAAACCCACACAGTCACAGGGAGAACTTGCAAACTCCGCACAGGCAGTACCCAGAATCGAACCCAGGTCACCGGAGCTGTGAGGCTGCAGTGCTAACCACTGTGCCACCCGCACAGGTAGATAGAGGTAGATAGATTATTGATAAGCAAGGGGGAGACAAGTTAGCATGGGTAGGTGAGAATATGAAGTAATAAGTTCAGCCATGAACTTATTGAATGGCGGAGCAGGCTGAGGGGCTGAGTAGCCTATTCCTGCTCCTAATTCGCATGTTTGTACGTATGTCACAATCTCACCCTAAAATAGTATTCACTAGAATTCCACTCAATAAAATCCACCAGTTGCCATTACCACCCACCCTGAGCAAGGCCTGCAAAGGTATCCATCAATTTCCATCTATTAGGATCCCTCACCAAATTTTTTTTTATTCTTTCAAGGGATGTGGGCATCGCTGGCTAGACCAGCATTTATTGCCCATCCCTAATTGCCCTTGAGAAGGTGATGGTGACCTACCTTCTTGAACCGCTGCAGTCCATGTTGGGTAGGTACACCCACAGTGCTGTAAGGAAGGGAGTTCTAATGTTAGGATGCATCAGCCCTATATAAGTGGCAACATTCCTGCGGTAAATCAACCTTGAGATTATGTTTGCCTGGCCATCAAATCTTACTTTTTAGTGTACTGGAGATTCTCTGAATGCTTTTACTGCCAATTGCAAGGAAAACTGAAAAAGTTAATTTTTGTGACTGGAGCAATGAATTTTCCAAATGGAATTCCTCCCTTTCTGAAGCTATGGAAATGGAAGACTAGATTGGAGTTATTCAGAGTGGGGCATCACAGAAGACAGTCATTTTCAACACATCGATACCTGATTAATAGGGTATATAAACCTAGAAGATATTGGAATTCTCTAAATGTCAGTGCCTCAGAAGACTGTGCTTCTACCAAAGGCTATTGGAAAGATAAGCCAGCTGTTGGATGAAGACCTGTTCCCCATTCGAAACATTATCTGTAACAGTGAAAATGTCCATAGCCTTCCACTTTTTTTTTGCTGTTGGAACTTTCTAGGTTTGGGTCACAGTAGGTAGACAGCTGCTTACCACTGTATAAAGATTACTGATTTTTTTTCTGGTGAAACTTGAAGTTCATTATCTTCTCAATGGAACCTGCAAAACAAAGAGAATAAATAGTCAATTCTGTAGACTGTCAGGGTTCCCAAATGCCCAGGGAGCAACCGTTGGTTCATTTGAGGCCTTGAAAGCCCTGTATGACAACTGCCTCAATTTCACTAATAGGATATAGTGTGAAATCCCAGTCACCTTACTAAGAGCTGTCATGATGCTATTAGAAAGCTGTAATGATGCTTGTATTATGCAACAATTTGCCATAACAGTCCTAATGACTCAAACCATATTTCAGGATGGTTGATTGCTGATCAGGGATATCCCCTGCAGTCATAGCTAATGACTCCAGTATGGCATCTGCAGTCAGAGAGAGGTGAACAAATATAATGAGGCCCGTGGGACTATGAAAAGTATGATAGATTAGACCATTGGCATTCAAAATGCTACTTTAGATGTCTAGACAAATCTAGTGGAGTCCAACAGTACAAAACCAACAAAAGTGTCCATAATTCCAGAAATTTGCTGCCTGTTGCATGATATTGCTGTGCAGAAAGGATTATTATGTTTTGAAACCAAAAAAGAGAATGAAAAAGAGGAAAATTGCACATCAACCCAATAGCAGGTGGACATTGCACAGGAGGTAGAGGAGATAGGGCAAAATATTTATTAGCCTGTAGCCAGAGAAAGGAGACAGAATCTTATTGTCAATTGCTTTAAGTTAAAGGAATATAGAGAAATAAAATTCCTTCCCTTATGGCTGGATCCTCTCTGACATCTCTTCCCAAAATATCTCATTAACACCTACATCCTTAACAGTATTTGTACCTTGACTCAGGAATAGAATCTTCACAAATGCTCAGCCCCCCCAAAGTTACATACATCAAAAGAATGGAACACTGAAGTCTCTGTAGCTTCAAAGTTTTTAGCTTCCAATATATTATTTTCCAAAATGCTATTAGCTATTTCAAAGCCCACTACTTCCTACAACAGCATCTAACCTTGTGCCCAGACCCTTACCAACTCCTAACCTCTTACTTCTATGTGATGGGAGATTGATGGAGTCTTCCATCTTTTGGTGTTATATCTCTTGCTTTGTCAAAGGTTTGTAGCTCACTCATCCTAGCATTGGAGGGGCCTTTAAGGAAATGGGTACGTCGTCATTTTCGTGAGCTAAGGCAACACTTTCTTGTAGCCTTTTGTGCTGAGCACAGGCTCAAAGCTGCACCTGTCTATTGTTAAATCATACTGCAGAGTGCCAATTAAGTGTTTAAGGCTCTCTGAAAGGAACATAGGAGCAGGAGTAGGCCATTTAGCCCATCGAGCCTGCCCGCCATGCAATATGATCATGGCTGATCATCTATTTCAATGCCTTTTTCCCACACCATCCCCTTATGTCATTTGTATTTAGAAATCTGTCAATCACTAAACATACTCAATGACTAAGCTTCCACAGACCTCTGGGGTAGAGAATTCCAAAGATTCACAACCCTCTGAGTAAAGAAATTTCTCCTCATCTCTGTGCTAAGTGGCTTTCCCCTTATTTTGAAATTGTGTCCCCTGGTTCTAGACTCCCCAACCAGGGGAAACATCTTAACTGCATCTACCTTGTCTATCCCTTTGAGTATTTTGTAGGTTTCAATGCAATCACCTCTCATTCTTCGAAACTCTAGAGAATACAGGCCCAGTTTCTCCAATCTCTCTTCATAGGACAGTCCCGCCGTCCTGGGAACAAGTCTGGTGAATCTTCATTGCACTCCCTCCATGGCAATAATATCCTTCCTAAGGTGAGGGGACCAAAACTGCACACAGTACTCCAGGTGTGGTCTAACCAAGGTTCTATAAAATTGAAGCAAGACTTCACTACTCTTGTACTGAAATCCTCCGATAAAGGCTAACATACCACTAGCCTTCCGAATTGCTTGCTGCACATGCATGTTAACTTTCAGTGACTTACTGATGAGGACACTTATGTCCCTTTGTACATCTATATTTTCTAATCTCTTACCATTTAAGAAATACTCTGCACATCTATTCCTCCTACCAAAGTGGATACAAAGAACAAAGAACAAAGAACAAAGATAATTACAGCACAGGAACAGGCCCTTCGGCCCTCCAAGCCTGCGCCGATCCAGATCCTCTATCTAAACATGTCGCCTATTTTCAAAGGTTCTGTATCTCTTTTCTTCCTGCCCATTGATGTATCTGTCTAGATACATCTTAAAAGACGCCATCGTGCCCGCATCTACCACCTCCGCTGGCAACGCGTTCCAGGCACCCACCACCCTCTGCGTAAAGAACTTTCCACGCATATCCCCCCTAAACATTTCCCCTTTCACTTTGAACTCGTGTCCTCTAGTAATTGAATCCCCCACTCTGGGAAAAAGCCTCTTGCTATCCACCCTGTCTATACCTCTCATGATTTTGTACACCTCAATCAGGTCCCCCCTCAACCCATGTCTTTCTAATGAAAATAATCCTAATCTACTCAACCTCTCTTCATAGCTAGCGCCCTCCATACCAGGCAACATCCTGGTGAACCTCCTCTGCACCCTCTCCAAAGCATCCACATCTTTTTGGTAATGTGGCGACCAGAACTGCACGCAGTATTCCAAATGTGGCTGAACCAAAGTCTTATACAACTGTAACATGACCTGCCAACTCTTGTACTCAATACCCCGTCCGATGAAGGAAAGCATGCCGTATGCCTTCTTGACCACTTTATTTACCTGCGTTGCCACCTTCAGGGAACAGTTAACCTGAACACCCAAATCTCTCTGGACATCAATTTTCCCCAGGACTTTTCCATTTACTGTATAGTTCACTCTTGAATTGGATCTTCCAAAATGCATCACCTCGCATTTGCCCTGATTGAACTCCATCTGCCATTTCTCTGCCCAACTCTCCAATCTATCTATATTCTGCTGTATTCTCTGACAGTCCCCTTCACTATCTGCTACTCCACCAATCTTAGTGTCGTCTGCAACCTTGCTAATCAGTCCACCTATACTTTCCTCCAAATCATTAATGTATATCACAAACAACAGTGGTCCCAGCACGGATCCCTGTGGAACACCACTGGTCACACGTCTCCATTTTGAGAAACTCCCTTCTACTGCTACTCTCTGTCTCCTGTTGCCCAGCCAGTTCTTTATCCATCTAGCTAGTACACCTTGGACCCCATGCGCCTTCACTTTCTCCATCAGCCTGCCATGGGGAACCTTATCAAACGCCTTACTGAAGTCCATGTATATGACATCGACAGCCCTTCCCTCATCAATCAACTTTGTCACTTCCTCAAAGAGTTCTATTAAGTTGGTAAGACATGACCTTCCCTGCACAAAACCATGTTGCCTATCACTGATAAGCCCATTTTCTTCCAAATGGGAATAGATCCTATCCCTCAGTATCTTCTCCAGCAGCTTCCCTACCACTGACGTCAGGCTCACCGGTCTATAATTACCTGGATTATCCCTGCTACCCTTCTGAAACAAGGGGACAACATTAGCAATTCTCCAGTCCTCTGGGACCTCACCCGTGTTTAAGGATGCTGCAAAGATATCTGTTAAGGCCCCAGCTATTTCCTCTCTCGCTTCCCTCAGTAACCTGGGATAGATCCCATCCGGACCTGGGGACTTGTCCACCTTAATGCCCTTTAGAATACCCAACACTTCCTCCCTCCTTATGCCGACTTGACCTAGTGTAATCAAACATCTGTTCCTAACCTCAACATCCGTCATGTCCCTCTCCTCGGTGAATACCGATGCAAAGTACTCGTTTAGAATCTCACCCATTTTCTCTGAGTCCAAGCATAACATTCCTCCTTTGTCCTTTAATGGGCCAATCCTTTCTCTAGTTACCCTCTTTCTCCTTATATATGAATAAAAGGCTTTGGGATTTTCTTTAACCCTGTTTGCTAAAGATATTTCATGACCCCTTTTAGCCCTCTTAATTCCTCGTTTCAGATTGGTCCTACATTCCCGATATTCTTTCAAAGCTTCGTCTTTCATCAGCCGCCTAGACCTTATGTCTGCTTCCTTTTTCCTCTTAGCTAGTCTCACAATTTCACCTGTCATCCATGGTTCCCTAATCTTGCCATTTCTATCCCTCATTTTTACAGGAACATGTCTCTCCTGCACGCTAATCAACCTCTCTTTAAAAGCCTCCCACATATCACATGTGGATTTACCTTCAAACAGCTGCTCCCAATCTACATTCCCCAGCTCCTGCCGAATTTTGGTATAGTTGCCCTTCCCCCAATTTAGCACTCTTCCTTTAGGACCACTCTCGTCTTTGTCCATGAGTATTTTAAAGCTTACGGAATTGTGATCACTATTCCCAAAGTAGTCCCCTACTGAAACTTCAACCACCTGGCCCGGCTCATTCCCCAAAACCAGGTCCAGTATGGCCCCTTCCCGAGTTGGACTCTTTACATACTGCTCTAGAAAACCCTCCTGGATGCTCCTTACAAATTCTGCTCCATCTAGACCTCTAACACTAAGTGAATCCCAGTCAATGTTGGGAAAATTAAAATCTCCTATCACCACCACCCTGTTGCTCCTACATCTTTCCATAATCTGTTTACATATTTGTACCTCTATCTCACGCTCGCTGTTGGGAGGCCTGTAGTACAGCCCCAACATTGTTACCGCACCCTTCCTATTTCTGAGTTCTGTCCATATTGCCTCACTGCTCGAGTCCTCCATAGTGCCCTCCTTCAGCACAGCTGTGATATCCTCTTTGGCCAGTAATGCAACTCCTCCACCCCTTTTACCTCCCTCTCTATCCCGCCGGAAGCATCGATATCCTGGGATATTTAGTTGCCAATCATGCCCTTCCCTCAACCAAGTCTCAGTAATACAATAACATCATACTCCCAGGTACTAATCCAAGCCCTAAGTTCATCTGCCTTACCTATTACACTTCTTGCATTAAAACAAATGCACCTCAGACCACCAGTCCCTTTACATTCATCATCTGCTCCCTGCCTGCTCTTCCCCTTAGTCACACTGACTTCATTATCTAGTTCCTTACAGGCTTTTGTTACTACCTCCTTACTGTCAACTGACCTCCTCAATTGGTTCCCATCCCCCTGCCACATTAGTTTAAACCCTCCCCAACAGCGTTAGCAAAAGCACCCCCAAGGACATTGGTTCCAGTCTGACCCAGGTGTAGACCGTCCAATTTGTAATCGTCCCACCTCCCCCAGAACCGGTCCCAATGTCCCAAAAATCTGAACCCCTCCTTCCTGCACCATCTCTCAAGCCACGCATTCATCCTGACTATTCTTTCATTTTTACTCTGACTATCATGTGGCACTGGTAGCAATCCTGAGATTACTACCTCTGAGGTCCTACTTTTTAACTTGGCTCCTAACTCCCTAAACTCTGCTTGTAGGACCTCATCCCGTTTTTTACCTATATCATTGGTGCCTATGTGCACAACGACAACTGGCTGTTTACCCTCCCCCTTTAGAATGTTCTGCAGCCGATCTGAGACATCCCTGACCCGTGCACCTGGGAGGCAACGTACCATTCGGGAGCCTCGTTTTCGACCACAGAACCGCCTATCTACTCCCCTTACAATCGAATCCCCTACGACTATAGCCCTTCCACTCTTTTTCCCGCCCTTCTGAACAGCAGAGCCAGCCACGGTGCCATGGACCTGGCTACTGCTGCCTTCCCCTGGTGAGCCATCTCCCTCAACAGTATCCAAAACGGTATACTTGTTTTGGAGGAGATGACCGCAGGGGACTCCTGCGCTGCCTTCCTGCTCTTTCTCTGCCTTTTGGTCACCCATTCCCTTTCTCCCTCAGCAATCCTAATCTGCGGTGTGACCAATTCACGAAACGTGCTATCCACGACCTCCTCAGCATCGCGCATGCTCCAAAGTGAGTCCATCCGCAGCTCGAGAGCCGTCATGCGGTCTAACAAGAGCTGCAGTTGGACACACTTCCTGCACGTGAAGGAGTCAGGGACATCAGCCATGTCCCTGAGCTCCCACATTGAGCAAGAGGAGCATGACACGGGTCTGAGATCTCCTGCCATTTTTAATCTTAAGCTTAACTTAGTTAAATGAAAAAGGAACGAAAAGTTTTTACCAATCACGATAAAACCAGAGAAATAGAAAAAGCCTTACCTTATAAACACCCCACCGAGTCCTTTTTTTTTTGGTTAGAGGAGGAGGGTGGGTGGGAGACACTACAAGTGTGGTGTCTCGGGTTCAGAAACCGCCCAAATATATAGTGTTTTACTGACCCAGCAGCCCCCTGGCCTCCGCCGAAAACAAAAGGAAATTAAGTTTACTTTCAAACTGACCTTCCCAGCTGCTCACTCGCTCGCACTCTGCTCCCGAAAAAGCTGCTGCAATGAAAGGAAAGTTATTTTAAACCGCCCAAATATATAGTGTTTTACTTATCCAGCAGCCCCCTGGCCTCCGCCGAAAACAAAAGGAAATTAAGTTTACTTTCAAACTGACCTTCCCAGCTGCTCACTCGCTCGCACTCTGCTCCCGAAAAAGCTGCTGCAATGAAAGGAAAGTTATTTTAAACCGCCCAAATATATAGTGTTATACTTACCCAGCAGCCCCCTGGCCTCCGCCGAAAACAAAAGGAAATTAAGTTTACTTTCAAACTGACCTTCCCAGCTGCTCACTCGCTCGCACTCTGCTCCCGAAAAAGCTGCTGCAGTGAAAGGACAGTTATTTTAAACCGCCCAAATATATAGTGTTTTACTTACCCAGCAGCCCCCTGGCCTCCGCCGAAAACAAAAGGAAATTAAGTTTACTTTCAAACTGACCTTCCCAGCTGCTCACTCGCTCGCACTCTGCTCCCGAAAAAGCTGCTTCCCAGCTGCTCACTCGCTCGCTCGCACTCTGCTCCCGAAAAAGCTGCTGCAATGAAAATGGATAAGTGTTGTATGAAGGCTGACTTTAAAATTATGCACAGAATTTTTTGCAGGCAGTGGGGGTTCCAACTCTGGCCCAGGAAGGCGAGGGGAAACCTTCCACCTTGGCCATTCTGGGGACCCTCGCCTGCATTTAATGGCGTTTGGGCAATTAACTGCCCGGCACTGATGTCCCCATCACTTGAAGGATGGGGGTCTCGACTCCCCGAGTGGCTGGCCAATCAGAGGGCTGACCAGGTGCCGTGGCCGCTGCTGGGACGGCAGCTAGGCCCAGCATCATGAGCAGCGCTGGAGGACTGGACTGGAGGTGAGTGGGGCGGGCTTGCTGGGGCCAGTCAGGCAGGCTTCCGGTGAGGAGGGTGGGTGGGTGACTCTTGAGGGCAGGGTTGGGAACGTTGGCACGGAGGCAGTCTTTGCCACTGGGACCCTCTGTGGGCATAGATTTGCCATGGTGGATGCTTCCCTCCAACCAACCTACAGGGAGGCTGCCTGGTTCTACTGGGTGGTATCCTTATGTGGCGGCACCCCGCCATCCCCCCCACTCCCCACCCGAACCTACCCCGCTACTGCTTAAATGCCTGTGGCTACAGGCTGAGGCCCTCAATTGGCCTCCGGGCAGGAAGGCTATCCTCGGCCTTCCCTGTACTGGACTTAAACGGTGGTGGGGGGGGTGGGGAGAGTCGAGAAAGCAATGGGCAATCTGCCCCCTGCCATCCCTCCCGACTCTACCGCCACCCCCGCCTCCCAGCTAGCTCCTGAGACGAAAATTAAATTCTGCCCCATTTATTAAGAACATAGGTACTTAAGACATAGGAACAGGAATAGGCCGTTGAGCCCCTCAAGCCATTCAATGAGATCATGGATGATCTGTACCTGAACCAGCCTTGGCTCCATATCCTTTAATGGCCTTGGTTAGAAAAAATCAATCGAGCTCAGATTTAAAATTATTAGTTGAGCGAACATCTAATGCTTTCAGTGGGAAACAGTTCCCCATTCTACCATCATTTGTGTGAAAAAATATTTCCTAACTTCTTACCTAAATGGCCTGGTTCTGATTTCAAGTTTATGTCCCTTTGTCCACGATTTCCCCAGCTGCTGAAAAAGTTTCTCTCTATTTATCCATTCCTCCCAAAACCCAAAAAGCCTCAATCGTAACACCACTTATCCTTCTATATTCCAGGGTATAAAAGCCATTTTATGTAGTTTTGTTTCTCACAATTTAACACTTGGAGCATTGGTAACATTCTGGTGAATCTGTGCTACACTGCTGCCCAGAACTATACACAGTACTTTCCTCTTTTGATTTTTCATTTGTTCCTGGGACGTGAGCATCGCTGGCAAGGCCAACATTTGTTGCCCGTCCCTAATTGCCTTTGAGAAGCTGGTGGTGAGCCGCCTTCCTGAACCACTACAATCCATCTCGTGTAAGTACACCCAACGTGCTGTTCGGAAGGGTTCCAGGATATTGACCCAGTGACAGTGAAGGAACAGCAATATATTTCCAAGTCAGGATGGTGTGTGGTTTGGAGGGAAACTTGCAGGTGGTGGTGCTCCCATGCATCTGCTTCCCTTGACCTTCCAGGTAGTAGAGGTCGCTGGTTTGGATGGTGCTGTCAAAGGACCCTTGCGCATTGCTGCAGTGCATCTTGTAGATGGCATACACTGCTGCCACTGTGCGCCGGTCATGAAGGGAGTGAATGTTTATGGTGGTGGATGGGGTGCCGATTAAGTGGGCTGATTTGTCCTGGATGTGTTGAGCTTCTTGAGTGTTGTTGGAGCTGCACCCATCCAGGCAAGTGGAGGGTATTCCATCACACTCCTGACTTGCGCCTTGTAGAGATGGTGCACAGGTATTGGGGAGTCAGGAGGTGAGTTACTCACCACAGAATTCCCAGCCTCTGACTTGCTCTTGTGGACAAAGTGTTTCTATAACCGGTCCAGTTAAGTTTCTGATCAACAGTAGGCCCAGATGTTGATGGTGGGAGATTCAGTGATGGTAATACCATTGAACATCAAGGGGAGATAGGTGGATTCTTCTTATTGGAGATGGTCATAGCTTGGCACTTGTGTGGTGCAAATGTTACTTGCCACTTAACAGCCCAACACAAATGTTGTCCAGGTCTTGCTGCATGTGGACACGGACTGCTTCAGTATCTGAGGAGTCGCAAAGATACTGAACACTGTGAAATCATCAGCGTACATCCCCACTTCTGATTTTATGATGAAGAGAAGGTCATTGATGAACCAGCTGAAGATGGTTGGGCCTAGGACACTACCCTGAGGAACTCCTGCAGTGATGTCCTGGGCTGAGATAATTGACCTCCAACAACCACAACCATCTTCCTTTTTGCAAGATATGACTCCAACCAGTAGAGAATTGTACCCCTGATTCCCATTGACTTTAATTTTGCTGGGGCTCCTTGATGCCACACTCGGTGAAATGCTGCCTTGATGTCAAGGGCAGTAACTCTCACCTCACCTCTTGAGTTCAGTTGTTTTGTCCCTGTTTGGACCAAGGCTGTAATGAGGTCTGGAACCAAGTGGCCTGGACAAAACCCAAACTGAGCATCGGTGAGCAGGTTGTTGCTGTGCAAGTTCTACTTGCTAACACTGTCAACCACACCTTCCATCATTGACTGAGGGTTGATGGTAGACTGATGGGGCGGTAATTGGCTGTATTGGATTTGTCCTGCTTTTTGTGAACAGGACATAACTGGGCAATTTTCCCCATTGTCGGATAGATGCCAGTGCTGTAGCTGTACTGGAATAACTTGGCTAGGGGTGCTGCTAATTCTGGAGCACAAGTCTTCAGTACTACAGTTATGATGTTGTCAGGGCCCATAACCTTTGTTGTATCCAGTGCCTTCAGATGTTTCTTGACATCATGTAGAGTAAATCGAATTGGCTATAGGCTTGCATCTGTGATAGTGGGGACCTCAGGAGGAGGCGGAGATTGATCTTCCACTGGGCACTTCTGATTGAAGGTGGTTGCAAATGCTTCAGACTTGTCTTTTGCACTGATTTGCTAGGCTCCCTCCATCTTTGAGGGTGGGGATATTTATGGAGCCTCCTCCTCTGGTTAGTTATTCAATTGTCCACCACCATTCATGATTGGATGTGGCAGGACTATAGAGCTTTGATCTGATGCATTTGTTGTGGGATCACTTTTCTCTGTTTATCGCATGTTGCTTCTGTTGTTTAGCATGCATGTAGTCCTGTGTTGTAGCTTCACCAGGTTGACACCTTATTTTTAGGTATGTTTGGTGCTGCTCCTAGCATGCTCTCTTGCACTCCTTATAAAACAGGGTTGATCCCCTAGCTTGATGGTAGTGGTAGAGTGAGGGATATGCTGGGCCATGAAGTTTCAGATTGTCGTTGAAGACAATTCTTCTGCTGCTAATGGCCCACAGCGCTTCAAGGATGCCCAGTGTTGAGCTGCTAGATCTGTTCTTAATCTATCCTATTTCACACAAGTTGTAGTGCCACACAACGTGATGGAGGCTGTCCTCAGTGTGAAGCCAGAACTTTGTCTCCACAAAGACTGTGCGGTGGTAACTCTTACCAATGCTGTAATGGATAGATGCATCTGTGACAGGTAGATTGGAGAGGACAAAGTCAAGTTGGCTTTCCCTACTGTGTGTTCACTAAGGATGTGCCCATCTCAGTTAATAGTAGTACTACTGAGCAACTCTTGATGATGGACATCCCCACCCCAAGTACATTGTGCGCCCTTGCTACCCTCAGTGGAGTTCAACCTGGAGGAGTAGCGATTCATTAGCTGAGGGAAGGACTTAGGTGGTAATCAGCAGGAGGTTTCAAAGAACAAAGAACAAAGAACAGTACAGCACAGGAACAGGCCATTCGGCCCTCCAAGCCTGAGCCGATCTTGATGCCTGCCTAAACTAACACCTTCTGCACTTCCAGGGCCCATATCCCTCTATTCGCTTCTTATTCATATATTTGTCAAGATGTCTCTTAAACGTCGCTATCGTATCTGCTTCCACCACCTCCCCTGGCAGCAAGTTCCAGGCACTCACCACCCTCTGTGTAAAAAACTTGCCTCGCACATCCCCTCTAAACTTTGCCCCTCGCACCTTAAACCTATGTCCCCTAGTAACTGACTCTTCCACCCTGGGAAAAAGCTTCTGACTATCCACTCTGTCCATGCTGCTCATAACTTTGTAAACCTCTATCATGTTGCCCCTCCACCTCCGTCGTTCCAGTGAAAACAATCCGAGTTTTTCCAACCTCTCCTCATAGCTAATGCCCTCCAGACCAGGCAACATCCTGGTAAACCTCCTCTGTACCCTCTCCAAAGCCTCCACGTCCTTCTCGTAGTGTGGCGACCAGAATTGCACGCAATATTCTAAGTGTGGCCTAACTAAGGTTCTGTACAGCTGCAACATGACTTGCCAATTTTTATACTCTATGCCCCGACCGATGAAGGCAAGCATGCCGTATGCCTTCTTGACTACCTTATCCACCTGCGTTGCCACTTTCAGTGACCTGTGGACCTGTACGCCCAGATCTCTCTGCCTGTCAATACTCCTAAGGGTTCTGCCATTTACTGTATACCTCCCACCTGCATTAGATCTTCCAAAATGCATTACCTCACATTTGTCCGGATTAAACTCCATCTGCCATTTCTCCGCCCAAGTCTCCAACCGATCTAAATCCTGCTGTATCCTCAGACAATCCTCATCATTATCCGCAACTCCACCAACCTTTGTGTCGTCCGCAAACTTACTAATCAGACCAGCTACATTTTCCTCCACGTCATTTATATATACTACAAAGAGAAAAGGTCCCAGCAGTGATCCCTGCGGAACACCACTAGTCACATCCCTCCATTCAGAAAAACACCCATCCACTGTTACCCTCTGTCTTCTGTGATTGAGCCAGTTCTGTATCCATCTTGCCAGCTCACCTCTGATCCCGTGTGACTTCACCGTTTGCACCAGTCTGCCATGCGGGACCTTGTCAAAGGCTTTACTAAAGTCCATATAGACAACATCCACCGCCCTTCCCTCATCAATCATCTTCGTCACTTCCTCAAAAAACTCAATCAAATTAATAAGACACGACCTCCCCTTCACAAAACCATGCTGTCTCTCGCTAATAAGTTCGTTTGTTTCCAAATGGGAGTAAATTCTGTCCCGAAGAATCCTCTCTAATAGTTTCCCTACCACTGACGTAAGGCTCACCGGCCTATAATTTCCTGGATTATCCTTCCCACCCTTCTTAAACAAAGGAACAACATTGGCTATTCTCCAGTCCTCTGGGACCTCACCTGTAGCCAATGAGGATGCAAAGATTTCTGTCAAGGCCCCAGCAATTTCTTCCCTTGCCTCCCTCAGTATTCTAGGGTAGATCCCATCAGGCCCTGGGGACTTATCTACCTTAATGCTTTGCAAGATGCCCAACACTTCCTCCTTTTTGATAATGAGATGACTGGGACTATCTGCACTCCCTTCCCTAGGCTCATCATCCACCAAGTCCTTCTCCTTGGTGAATACTGATGCAAAGTACTCATTTAGCACCTCGCCCATTTCCTCTGGCTCCACGCATCGATTCCCATCTCTGTCCTTGAGTGGGCCAACCCTTTCCCTGGTTACCCTCTTGCTCTTTATATATGTATAAAAAGCCTTGGGATTTTCCTTAATCCTGTTTGCCAATGACTTTTCATGACCCCTTTTAGCCCTCCTAACTCCTTGCTTAAGTTCCTTCCTACTGTCTTTATATTCCTCAAGTGCTTCATCTGTTCCTAGCCTTCCAGCCCTTACAAATGTTTCCTTTTTCTTTTTGACTAGGCTCACAATATCCCGTGTTATCCAAGCTTCCCGAAACTTGCCAAACTTGTCTTTCTTCCTCACAGGAACATGCTGGTCCTGGATTCTAATCAGCTGACGTTTGAAAGACTCCCACATGTCAGATGTTGATTTACCCTCAAACAGCTGCCCCCAATCTAAATTCTTCAGTTCCTGCCTAATATTGTTATAATTAGCCTTCCCCCAATTTAGCACCTTCACCCGAGGACTACTCTTATCCTTATCCACAAGTACCTGAAAACTTATGGAATTATGATCACTGGTCCCTTGGCCATATTTGACCTGATGCCATGGGAGTTCATGGGGTCCGGAGTCAATGTTGAGGACTCCCAGGACAATACCCTCCTGACTGTATACCACTGTACTGGCCACCTCTGCTGGGTCTATCCCCCTGGTGAGACAGGATGGTGATGGAGGAGTCTGGGACATTGGCTATGATATGAGTTGGTGAGTATGCCTATGTCAGGCTGTTGCTTGACTAGTCTGTGGGGTAGCTTTCCCAATTTTGGCACAGATCCCCAGATATTAGTGAGGAGGACTTTGCAGGGTTGACTAGGCATGTTGTGCCTTTGTCGTTTCCGACCCCTAGGTCAATGCCGGATGGTCCATCCGATTTTATTCTTTTTCGACTTTTCTGTAGAGGTTCGATACAACTGAATGGCTTGGTAGGCCATTTCAGAAGGCTGTTAAGAGTTAACTACATTGCCAGAGCAGCTAAGAATGGCAGATTTCATTCCCTAAAGGAAGCAGATGGGTTTTTACGACAATCCGGTAGCTTCATGTTCATCATTACTGAGACTAGCTTTTTATTGCGTATTTATTAATTAATTACATTTCACCAGCTGTCATGGTGGGATTTGAATTCATATCTCTGAAGCATTAGTCCAGGCCTCTGGATTACTAGTCCAGTAACATTGCCACTGCAGTCCCATTCCTCATACTCCAGACGTGGTCTAGCCATGGCTTTAATTAGTTGTAGCAAAACTTACTCCTCTTTATATTTTAACTTTTGGTCATTAGCCTTTTGGATAATTTTTTATACCTAACCATTAAATTTTAGTGTTCTATGTACATGGACGCAATATTTCTTTGGACCTCAACTATTCCTAGCTTTTCACCTTTCAAACATTACTCTAATCTATCCTTTTTTTGGTCCAAAATGAATATTGAGGAAGCGTTAGCTGCCGCTCAGGAAGTCATCAATTTTCTTAGTATCTCCTCCTGGTAAGTTTCTGCTGCAGATATCTCCTCACTACCACATTATCTAGGTGTTCTGCATTGCATGACAATCTTCCTTCAATGTGTTATGGATGTGTATGGTAAACGTTTCCAACTTATCACCATCTCAGCAAACTGACAGAAACCATGTCCACCAATTGCACATGAGATCATTACCCTTAATTATTGTTCTTTGAAGATTGATCACTGAGATTTAAGTCTGTAGGTTCCTCAGCCAAGGATGACCATTTCTCCACCCTGATGCTCACCGATCTGACGATCTAACTTCTTCCACTTGTGAGGATATCTCTGGGCGAGCGCTGGAACATAGACGTTGATGTGGTTGGTGAGGATGGGGCAGGAGTTGCAGAGCTTGAAGTACCTGGCTGACCCTTTGACAAGTTTCTTTCTTCCTTCAAGCTATGCTCTAATATATTAATAATAAAATGTTTATTTAGCTGTCTAAGCAACCTTCTGGCTTCTTGAAGAAATGTAAATGAGTCAATGGCCATTACAAAACTTGATATTCCACATGAAGCTGCAATTTACTGTGCTCTCCGTTGGCCTGTCCTCACCAACCTGCAGTTGATACTTCAACAATTCCGACCCAGCTCTCCCACAGTGTCCGTAATTTGCCTTCCAGTAAGCTACATAATTTCCTCTTCATATGCATTCAAACTACGTAAAATGAACATTTTTCCTTCAGTTGCATTTCTTGATCTCTAGTAATGTGCAAACTTTCCTTTGCAAGGAGCAAACAAATTGATGAAGGAACCTTAGTGGCTAGTACACTTCTTTTCACCAAGGTGTCTCACTCCATCATGATTATAATGCTTATAAGTTCAGACTCCCTTTAACCATTTCTCTTATGAGTTTACCACACCTTCATCATGCATTTTGAGTTCACACAGCAGTTTGGAGTTAAGTGCATTATTGTTAAGAAGTTCACTTGTGAATGGATCCATTTTCTGCCACCCAGGTGTAAATGTGTGATCCTCATTTTATTTTCTACAGTTGGCTCCTTTTTCCTACTGGCCTTTTATTTACTGCAGTTCGTTCAGAATCTATTTAGTTGTACTTATCCTTTGAAAGCAACAACATTTTCTTTCATCTTATGAACAATTATGACAATGCAAAAATTTAATTAATAAATATTCTTTCACATATTTTTCTGTTCATGGAAATGCAATGATGTATCACAGATGCTAACATGCTTACACACATCAAGCATTGAGATCTCACATGACACACCACTGTTCTCACTTCATGCATTAAATCTGGTTTGCTGATTAATCCAGGCCTGTGCAAACATGTGGGGTCAAGATATATCATTGAAAAGTTAAGGTGAAGATGTAGGATTGTTCAGGGGAATAGGATCATGATAAAACTTGAATGTGAGGTAAAGATTGGGTGAAGAGGAGAGGTTAGTGCTTTGCATCAAGATGTGAACTGGGAGTACCAGCACCACAAGGTCAAAACGAGGAAACCACTTAAAGTCAGTTTCAGACAATGGACAAGCATTTCCTGCATGGACTTACGCAGAAACTATTGTTACGATCAGGTGAGCAGGGCTCTCCTCTTTTCCCTCCCCTTGTTTGTCCACAATAAATTTATTTAGATTTTTAAGTGGATATACGTGCCAAGTCAGTGAAGGTTTATGTGCCGTGATCATAAAAAGAGCCAATCGGACAGGTTTTCCCGAGTTTAACAAGAAAGAGGTCATATTTATTGTACTTAAACCGATCTAAGTAGAAATAATAAAATACGCTCCAACTTTCACACACATACAAATATGTTCTAGAATGGGGAAGGGTAGATTGGTCGATTTAGAGTCCAAAGAAATAAAAGGGGTATACAGTCGGTGGAGGCTGGTGACTCAGCTGGCTTCAGGCTGAATTTGGTGTTCATGTGACTTTCCTTTGGTGGTTCTGAGGCTTCTGGTTTGAAGATGTGTACACTGATTCAGTGGTTCTTTAGCTTTTGGTTTGAAGATATGGACACTGATTTGATGGTTATCTGGGAGACAGCAAAATGTGGCTGATTTCCTTCAAAGGGGGAGGGGGGGTCTCTGTTTGTTCTTTCCAGAAAGTTCTCTACCCACTCAATATTTTATTTTTAGTTTACAGATACAGCACTGAAACAGGTCCTTCGGCCCACCAAGTCTGTGCCGACAATCAACCACCCACTTTATACTAATCCTACATTAATCCCATATTCCCTACCACATCCTCACAATTCTCCTACCACCTACCTAAGCTAGGGGCAATTGACAATGGCCAATTTACCTATCAACCTGCAAGTCTTTGGCTGTGGGAGGAAACCAGGGCACCTGGTAGAAACCCACGTGGTCACAGGGAGAACTTGCAAACTCCACACAGGCAGTACCCAGAATCGAACCTGGGTTGCTGGAGCTGTGAGGCTGTGGTGCTCGCCACTGTGCCACTGTGCTGCCCTCCCCTCCAGGCTTAAGTCATTAAGCACAGTCGGCATCGATTGGTGAACAGACTAACAAAATCAAACACAGATCAATTAAACCACTGAACACTACAGTCTGCAGTAGGGAATATGCTTCAGTGCTCATGGTCAGCAGACAGAGTTCAAAGCTTGCAAGGATTGAGTGGCTCCTCTTCACCAGTTTAATATTCAGGTTTCCAGCCGGTGGATTAAAAAATCACCATTCGACCAAGCATATTTTTGTGACACTGTGCTGAATTCTATATAGATCATGCTGGTGGGAACATATGCCCAAATTTCCTGCCAAGCCTTTGCCAGAACTTAAAAACCATTTAAAAATTGTAAGTGCAAATGCAACTCCATTAATAGTGAGTGAGGTGCTATCTTCTGCTATTTTGCCCACTCTCAGAGCTCAATTGCTCTGCTGCTCCTCTTCCTCTTTCATTATTATGCTAAAACAAGGAAACTTCCATTGGGAAGCCCCTTCCAGCTGCTTAATCCAGCTGATGCGGTGGGGCTCCAAAAATTGTTGGGTGAAATTAGGAGAAATTTTTTCACACAGCAAATTGTGATGATATGGAATGCACTGTCTGAAAGGGCGGTGGAAGCAGATTCAATATGAACTTTCAAAAGGGAATTGGATGTATGCTTGAAAAAAATTTGCAGCGCTATGAGGAAAGAGTGGGGAAGTGAGAATAGTTCTTTCAAAGAAGCAGCATAAAGCACATAGCTAAATAATGTACTGTCTGAGCAGCAGTATTTCTGTTGTCAGCTTAATTCAATCTAAACTTAAAACTCCTTTGTGCTCCTTTTGATCTATGCATTGAGACTCACCAGCACTTTGGTTAAGTATCGTAAGAAAAGTTCAGAAAGAACTCGTAAAGAAAATCACTGTGATGGCTCCATACATATTGATACGCAAATATCCGGTGACTTCAAGCTGCGCCTGAATTGTTGGTATATATGTACATCAGTGCCATAGTGCCCTAGGTCCAGGAAAATCATGTGTGCTTGTTTATTGCTTTGGGTGTAGAGCCGTGTACATGATAGACAGACAGTTTTGGTGGGATGTATCTCAGAAGCAACTCTAACAGTCGAGGATATTTGCACACACCAATGTTTCAGCATGAAGCCAGCATAAATCAGTTACGCATAAACTTCCTCATAAAAAACAGTGCTGTGCCATAGTTACACTGAAAGGTTCCAGGAAATTCCTGGTCAAAGCTGACCAATCAAAGACACAGAGCTCTTACTAGATACGACTTTTTCCATGGATGAATGGAAATAATGGATTTTAGCAAATTGTAACCACCATAAGAAGTGTGAAAGTTCTGGAAATCTTTGGGGCCCACGAATGGATAAAATGAATATGTAAGTAATAATAGCACTAAGATGATGGAGAAGTTGTGTCCTGCTGTGCACTGTGTGGGAGAAAATGCATCTTTTCTCTCACAGTTTGCCTGTTGCATTAGAATAGTATTAAAATAAATTCCAAGACAGGTCATTAACAACAATGGCTGGGATTTCACAGGACCTGCTGGGACAAGGAAGGCGGAAGCGGATGCAGGTGGCGAAGGCCCTCCCACTCCGACTCCCGTTCTCATAGCAATCATGCGCTGGCCAGTCAATTAAAGGCCAGCAGGTGGGATGGCTGGCTACTCAGCGGCCAGAGGCAGGCTTTCAGGTGGTGGCCGCTCTGTCACCTGATGCTGAAGGCAGTGCTGGCGCCAAGTTTAAAAGGCCACCAGCACCTGAGCCCTGGCCCCTGCAAACATTCTCCAAGGCCTGAGGCTGCCAGCATCCAGCTGTCACTCACCCTTCCAGCTTCCAGCTGCCTGTGACCGCTCCAGCATCCAGCTGGCAGTGACCCCTTCAGCTTCCAGCAGCTCGAGACCGCTCCAGCTTCCAGCTGCCAGTGACCCCTCCAGCTTCCAGCTGCCTGTGACCGCTCCAGCATCCAGCTGCCAGTGACCCCTTCAGCTTCCAGCTGCCAGTGACCGCTCCAGCATCCAGCTGCCAGTGACCCCTTCAGCTTCCAGCTGCCAGTGATCCCTTCAGCTGCCAGCTGCCAGTGACCCCTCCAGCTTCCAGCTGCCAGTGACCCCTTCAGTTTCCAGCTGCCAGTGACCCCTCCAGCATCCAGCTGCCAGTGACCCCTCCAGCATCCAGCTGTCAGTAACCGCTCCTGCATCCAGATGCCAGTGACCCCTCCAGCATCCAGCTGTCAGTAACCGCTCCTGCATCCTCCGATGAAAATTGCAGGAGAAAAACACTTGTAGATACAGCAGAAGCAAGACCCTGAGCGGTCCCGTGGTTCAGTGACGACACCCTGCATGTTTTTCTTCAGGCTTCTTGGGTAAGGCGGGAAGTCCTCTGCCCCAGGGACGGAGGAAAAGACCTCCCCACCTAACCAAGCAAGCTTGGACGGAGATCGTGGAGGAGGTCAGCAGCCATTTGGTCATCCAGAAAACATGGCTGCAGTGCTGCAAGCTTATCAATGACCTTCTCTGCTCTGCAAAAGTTAATACCCAACTCAGTTATCTTTGGAAGGCACAGGACCTGACCTGCTGGGTCTCCTCGGTGCGTATGTGTTCATGAGTAGAATTGGGGTAACATCCTGGTCAGAACACCACACAAGAGCCTGATCAACTTTCGGAGGCTGTGACAGCCGAGGCCGCTGACACTCGCAGGAATGTGGGAGGTCAGGCTTATGCTGAGCCCCAGGCTGATGACCTGCCTCTGGAGTCATCCATGAGGTGGCAGATGCTGGAAGTCCAGCGTGAGGTGTGTGAAGATCTGGCGGGGATTCCAGAGGGTATGAGCACCCTGGCTCAGAGAGTGCAGGACACAATTCAGGCCATGAGTGCTAGTATCTCCCTCTCATCTGAGCACGTGGCCTCTTCCATCGAGAGATTGATGGAGAGCCACATCCAGCAGGCCAGTCAGTGGATGTTGCAGATCTGTGCAGACCTGCATGCCATCGCCTTGTCCATGAGCTCTATCCAACAATGGCATAGCAAGAGAGGGACAAAGCACCTGGAGTCTCCACCAGGTCCTCATACTTCTCAGGTCAGCAGGGAGGTGCATGTGTGCCTTACAAGGGAGGAGGAATAACTGCCTTCAGTTTCTGGGGGCTCCTCTCAGGGCACTTCTGGAGTGGACAGAGGGTCCTCAGCCCCTCTGCCAGTGACACTACAGATTGAAGGGTAGCGAATGTAACTCCATTATTTAAAAAGGGAGGTAGAGAGAAAACAGGGAATTACAGACCAATCAGCCTGACGTCGGTAATGGGGAAAATTCTAGAGTCCGTTATCAAAGATTTTATAGCAGAGCACTTGGAGAACAGTGGTAGAATCGGACAGAGTCAGCATGGATTTCCGAAAGGGAAATCGTGCTTGACAAATCTACTAGAATTCTTCGAGGATGCAACTAGTAGAGTTGATGAGGGGGAGCCAGTGGATCTGCTTTATTTGGACTTTCAGAAAGCTTTCAACAAAGTCCCACATAAGAGATTAGCATGTAAAATTAAATGGGATTGGGGGTCGTGTATTGCGATGGATAGAAAATTGGTTGGCAGACAGGAAACAAAGAGTAGGAATGAACGGGTCTTTTTCCGAATGGCAGGCAGTGACTAGTGGTGTACCACAGGAATTGGTGCTCGGACTCCAGCTATTCACAATAGACATTAATGATTTAGATGAGGGAACTAAATGTAATATCTCCAAATTTTCAGATGACACAAAACTGGGTGGGAGGGTGAGTTGTGAGGAGGATACAGAGAGGCTTCAGGGTGATTTGGACAAGTTGAGTGAGTGGGCAAATGCATGGCAGATGCAGTATAATATGGATTAATATGAGGTGGCAAAAGCAGGAAGGTAGATTTATCTGAACGGCTATAAACTGAGAGATGGGAATATGCAATGAGACCTGGGTGTTCTTGTACACCAGTCGCTGAAGGTAAGCATGCAGGTGCAACAGGTGGTAAAAAAGGCAAATGGTATGTTGGCCTTCATAGCGAGAG
The DNA here is from genome assembly GCF_036365525.1 of Heterodontus francisci. NCBI lineage: Eukaryota > Metazoa > Chordata > Chondrichthyes > Heterodontiformes > Heterodontidae > Heterodontus > Heterodontus francisci. The sequence goes on along the minus strand of NC_090374.1, from coordinate 162,699,565 downwards.
GATTCGAGTACAGGAGCAGGGATGTCTTGCTGCAATTATACAGGGCCTTGGTGAGGCCACACCTGGAATATTGTGTGTAGTTTTGGTCTCCTTATCTGAGGAAGGATGTTCTTGCTAAAGAGGGAGTGCAGTGAAGGTTTACCAGACTGATTCCTGGGATGGCAAGACTGACGTATGAGGAGAGATTGAGTCGGGATTATATTCGCTGGCATTCAGAAGAATGAGGGGGGATCTCATAGAAACCTATAAAATTCTAACAGGACTTGACAGGGTAGATGCAGGAAGGATGTTCCCAATGGTGGGGGAGTCCAGAACCAGGGGTCAAAGGATACGGGGTAAACCTTTCAGAACTGAGATGAGGAGAAATTACTTCACCCAGAGAGTGGTGAGCCTGTGGAATTCACTACCACAGAAAGCAGTTGAGGCCAAAACATTGGATGTTTTCAAGAAGGAGTTAGATATAGCTTTTGGGGCGAAAGAGATCAAAGGATATGGGGAGAAAGCGGGAATAGGTTACTGAGTTGGATGATCAGCCATGATCATAATGAATGGCGGAGCAGGCTTGAAAGGCCGAATGGCCTACTCCTGCTCCTATTTTCAATGTTTCTATATTTCTATGACACCACCGCCTTAAGTTGCCATGACGACAGTGGAGGCTGCTGCACCTGGGTAGGAGCTCCTAAGCATGCCCGGCCCTCCAGGCCTCAGACAGCCACCACGGTCATTCCAGGCCATGGGGCGACAAGTTCAGCAGCCTGCCTCCACCACAGCTGGCGTGAAAGGGGAGAACCAGGTAAGAGCACCTGTCAAATAATTAAGAAAAACACTCGATGCACTTGGGCCTCATGGGTGAATGGAGAGTCAAAAACTCTTTGCTTGTGTGATGTGCTTTCTGCAATAATTGTTGGATTTGGTTTATGTAAGTTTCTAGTCACTGTTAGTGACCCTCTGGCAGTGCAGGAGTGGCCCTGGTCGACTCATTGGCTGACTGGGGGTGACCAGGCTTGTTGTGTTCATCCTTTGTACATTGTTGAAGCACCAGGTGTCATTGGTTGAGGGTCTCTGGGTGAAGAGCAGAGGAAAGTGGCATTAGTGTGGGTGGAATGTGGTTCTTTATTTGACTGTCTGTGACTGCATTGGTCGGGGTCAGGTGAAACGAGTGAGTATAAAAGCCTCCCGAGTCTCCCTTGCACCTATGTTATTCTGTCCTCCATGCAGCCCCTCATGTCTTTCAGGACGCTGCAGCTGGTCATCAGATTCCTCATCTTCCTCCTCGTTTGAGGATTCCTCGCGCTCCACTAAGTCCTCATCAGCCAAGACCTCTCCCCTCTGCAGTGCCAGGTTGTGTAAAGTGCGGCAGACAACCACTATCCGGGAGACCCTTGCTGGGCCACAGTGAAGTTTCCCACTGGAACGATCCAGGCACCTGAATTTCATCTTGAGGAGGCTGCCCCTGCAGGTGGCCAGGATGTTTCTGCTGTCCTGAACCGTGACCCCGAACTCCTCACCTCTCAGGCTTTTCTCCTCCGGAATGAACGGTGCCCATGGCACTTGGACACTGCCGCTCCGACTTGTACACCATAACAGTAGCTGCTCCAACCATCCCTCCCCCCTGCCCACTTCTCCAGCCCCTGTCTACTGATTCCCCTGCCAGAAGCAAGATTTCATCAAGGCGCCTCGACCCCAAATCAATGGCTGCCTGAATCCTTTCAATGGAATTTGGAGGAAAGCCTTACTCCACGATTCCCAAGTGCAGCTATGGCAACAGCTGCCGCCTCATTGCCCACCTTTAAAGGCTGCTGAGGCTCCATGTCCCTACCGTTAAATCCAGACAGGCTCACTAAATCACAGTCTATTGCCTCATTAACAAACTTATATGCCTCTCAATTGCTCATTTTGAAAACGAGAGCGGAGTTCCCACGCGTCTTCCCGTCCATCACTCATAAAATTCGGCCAAGGCGAGATGACATTGGGAAGCCATGCCGATGCCATCCCATGCAATTTTATATCACCCCATCCCCCACCACCCACCTCCATTGCAGTCCGTTTCTGCGTTGTTAAATTCTGGTCAGCGTTACTTTATTCTGAGGTTTGTCTCTTAGTATTTGCAATTGGCCTTATGTTTTTTCTGTATCCAGGCCTCAGATGTCTGCATTATTTCTTCTTTTTCCAACACTTGTTTAAAACTCACAATCTTAGCCTTGTCTTACATTACACATAACTGACATATGACCTTATATCATTACTAAATAACCTATAGTGTATGTGGAGTTTATCTGTAAATGACATAATCATATTCAGTTTCCATCTTGCCCTCAACAAAGGAATAGGTTTTTAAATAGTCAATTTATGTAATTAAAAGTGATATACGTAATGCAAATGGATCATTTTAATTTATGAACCAAAGCATACAGAGACGTAGCATTTAAATTCAAACTTAACTGTACAAAAGTTTCAGCAGGCCATAGAATATATTAAAAGGCACTTAACTCCCAACTAAAATGAGCTGACAAGAGAAATACCGTTCCTTAGACAATAGTTTACTCAGCTACATGCTTTGTGCTGAAAATGAGCAGGGTTGATACACCAATTGTAACAAAGCTATTGCCAAAAGGCCAAGTCAGTGGTGCAATTCATAAGTTCAAAGGAGAGTTCAAGAAACCAGAAAGACGAGGTTCTGAAGCTGATGTTTTTCTTTAAACCAGTCCCATCCAATTGTAAAAATAATCTGCAAATTAAATTAATAAATATTTCTGTTCAGCCAAGCATTCCAGAATACTCTCAAAACAGATTTCTTAAGGATCAGAAAAGTTTACTATTCTGGTTTAGGGGTGGACCAGGTGCTCTGACAGTCTTTTTTATGTTTCTCCTGCATTTTAATATTTACAGACATGTTTGTATTCCCATAAAACATCAGAGAACTAAATCTACAATGAGGCCATCAATGCTGAAATAGGCCAGAAACGTCATTGTGTGTTTCTATTTTAAAAGGGTCGGAAGAGAAACCAATACACCAAACTATCCTGGGAATATCCATAATGTCCATGAGGGATAAGTTGTTTCTGAGAACACAGACAGATTCTTCAATCTGCAGATGATCCAGGATGTCGTAGAACCATAGAAATTTACAATGCAGAAGTCCATGTACCAGCTCTTCAGTAGAGCAATCCAAAACTAATCATACTGCCCTGTTTATTCCCCAGAGCTCTGCAGCTTTGCTTTAAATGTTTATCTAATTAGCCCTACCTCAACCATTCCCTGTGATAAACGATTCATGCTCCAACAATCTTCAGTGTAAAGAATTTCTCCCGAACTGTTTTCTCATTCTCTTTATTTTTGGCCCTTTCGCCTGGAATATATACTGCAGAGCCTCCTCAATGCCTTCAGTTCAGTGTTCAAGTTCAGCATTCAACTCTTGTTTCAATTTCTATGGTTGTTACTCAGCCTCCATACAGTGGGTAAGAATTTATTGTCTCAATTTTAATTGTATATACGTTGGGAAGTTTATGACAGTTGGCCTTCTCCAAAAGTCTGACAGGTTATTGGACTGTGTAAGAAAAAATGTTCTTGAAGAAGATATATAAGCTCTTATTGGCTAATTTATTGATTCTTGCTTTTAAATATATGTAATGTCACAGAATCACAGAATTGTTATAGCAAAGAAGAAGGCCATTCAGCCCATTGTGTCCGCACTGGCTCTCCAAAAGAGCAATCCACTTAGTACCTTTCTTCCGCCTTCTCTCTGTAATCCTGGTGTCATGTAGGCCCCCACCTGCCAAGAATGAGGCATATTAATTTTGTCATATGAACATTGATTTTAAACTTGCTGGGAAGAAGAGAAGGGCTATTACAAGGGCTGCCAGACACTTAGCTGAAAAACATTTGCATACTAACAGACAGTGCTTGTAGAGACAAAAGGACCATTCCCTGACACATTCAACCCACAATAGATTTTGATCACCAGACATTGAAGATGTAAGGAAGAGCATTCCAGAGGCTGCTAAGGTGATACAATCCACAAAAGCCAGGACTGTTAAACTAGCTGGTCACATGACTAACTGGCTGGTCCAGGGTCTTTTGAACTAGCCACAGAGTTTTTGAACTCAGAAAGACTGTTTGCTCTTGGAGTGAGAAGACCTTTCCTGTCTGCTCCCATCTCTTTCTCACAAGCCTCTGGACCCACTGAGGACACATGAACTTCAAGAGAGAAAAGTCTCCTACATCGAACAAGGTTTAAGAAGAATACTGGGCCCCAACAAAAAGCAAGATAATCAAGGACTTTACAGTGAGCTCAAAGAACAGTAACCAAAACTATCATCAGATATTGCCTCAAACTTTTCCACTTTATTTCTTCTGCTCTTTTCTGTCTCTATCTGCATGTATGTATCACGTATCCATGCTAGCGTGGGCGTGTCGCGTATCCATGGGCGCTAACCAAATTAGAGTTTAAGTTTAATAGAGTTCAACCTTTTTTCTTTAAACCTAAGAAAACCTATTTGGCTAGTTTCTTTACCTTATAATTGGAAGTTAGTGAACAAGGATTCACTAAGAGGGAGCTAAAAAAAAGTGTGCTAAAAATTAAACTCCATTATGATAAGAACAGGTGATGGCTGAGAGGGAACCTTGGACCCCTTTCTAACCTGGTCGTAACACTGCACATTCTTCCTTTATATAACAGTCCAATTCCCTTTTGAATGCTTCAATTGAACCTGCCTCCACCACACTGTCAGGCAGCGCATTCCAGACCTTAACCACTCGCTGCGTGAAAAAGTTTTCCCTCATGTCACTTTTGCTTCTTTTACCAATTACTTTAAATCTGTGCCCTCTTGTTCTCCATCCTTTCATGAGTGGGAACAGTTTCTCTCTATCTACTCTGTCCAGACTTCTCATGATTTTGAATACCTCTTTCAAATCACCTCTCACCCCTCTCTTCTCCAAGGAAAACAGTCCTAACTTCTCCAATATATCTTCATAACTGAAGTTCATCATCCCTGGAACCATTCTCATGAATCTTTCCTGTACTGTCTCCAATGCCCTCACATCTTTCCCAAAGTGCGGTCCCCAGAACTGGCCGCAATACTCAAGCTGAGGCTGAATTAGTGTCTTATAGAAGTTCAACATAAAATCCTTGCTCTTGTACTCTATGTCCCTATTAATAAATCCCAGGATACTGTATGCTTTAGTAACCACTCTCTCAACCTGTCCTGCTACCTTCAAAGACTTATGCACATATACACCCAGGACCCTCAACTCCTGCACCCCCTTTTGAATTGTACCCTTTTTTTTATAATGTCTCTCCATGTTCTTCCTAATAAAGTGAATCACTTCACATTTCTCTGCATTAAACTTCATCTGCCGCCTATCCGCCCATTCCACAAATTTATCTATGTCCTTTTGCAGTTCTAAACTATCCTCCTCACAGTTCACAATGCTTCCCAAGTTTTATACCATCTGCAAACTTTAAAATTGAGCCCTATACACCAAGATCCAGGTCATTAATATATATCAGGAAAATCATGTGTTCCAACACTGAGCCCTGAGGAGCTCCACTACAAACCTTCCTCTGGCCCAAAAAACATCCATTAAACTCTTCGTTTCCTGTCACTCAGCCAATTCCATATCCATGTTGCTACTGTCCCTTTTATTCCATGAGCTATAACTTTGCTCACAAGTCTGTTTGGTGGCACGGTATCAAACACCTTTTGAAAGTCCATCTGCACCACATCAACTGCATTGCCCTCATCAACCATCTCTGTCAGCTCCTCAAAAAACGCAAGTACATTGGTTAAACATGATTTTACCTTAAGAAATCCATGCTGGCTTTCTTTAGTTAACTCGCATTTTCCATGTGATTATTAATTATTCTTTCTAGAAGTTTCTCCACTACCGAAGTTAAACTGATTGGGCTGTAGGTGCTGGGCTTATCTTTACATTATTTTTTGAATAAAGGTACAGTTTTTGCAATTCTCCAGTCCTCTGGCACCATCCCTGAGTCTAAGGAAGACTGAAAAATTATGTCCAGTGCCTTTGCGATTTCCACCCTCACTTCCCTCAGGATGCATCTCGTTCGGTCCTCGTGCTTTATCGACTTCAAGTACAGACAGCCTATCTAATATGTCCTACATATAAATTTTAAGCCCATCCAGTGTCTGAATTACCTCCTCTTTCATCATTGCCTATGTCTCTACACTTGTGGATTTTTTTTTTCTGCTTCTGCGTAGGATTCCTGTGGATTTCCCATGGTGAAATAGTAGCTAGAGAAGGGGAAAAAAATGGCTACTCACTGTATAAGTGCAAGAGAAGAAAAAACAAAAAAGAAGCAAATCATAAACTGATCAGAAAGGACTTTACAACATGAAAATTGGCCTGGAGGAACTTTACTTCCATTAGGGAGGTTTAGAATAGTGTAGCCTCCTGAATAGAGCATCAGTAACCTTAATATAATTGTGAGTAACTCAAAATTACACCTCAAAAAGTGCAAAGATTTGGAGAAAAATTAAGTTTTTCATGTGTTCTTCATCACATATCCATTTTAACTTTACTGCATAACAACCAATGATGCAAAAACCTCTAGATCAGAAGAAATATTCAAAGGGTTCACTGTACCTGACAATGGATGGAGTGAATATTAAAAGGCTAGCTTTAATTACTTATCACTGTCTTTGGTGAGAGAAACTCTAGTTTGTACTGAACAATATAGAGATGTCTGTGGTGGATCTTACCAGAGATCTTTAAAAATCCGATCACTTCGCACCAGACTATAACGTGTTAAGGCAATGTGGCATGCTTCATCACACTGGTTATCTTTGTCTTCCTTACCAAAAAAAAAATGATCCACTGCCGATTTGCTTTACAATCAATGAACAAAACATGGACATGGGTCATTTGCATTATCTTACCACCAGACAAAGCTTATCTAGTTCTACATACTGCAGTTTTACATGTTTCCACAAGTGCAAAAAGCAATTGACAGAATACCTCTGCCACTCAAGGCCCAATAAGACAACTTTATGAGCTAGAAAGGCTGTCATTCTGTCGATGTACATCGATTATGCCATTCACCATATCCCGCACTTCAGTGCGAGATATTCAATAAATTACCATAATACGTTCAATTGTGTAACTATCCATCACACTAACATTGATGGCTCAAAGCCATATATCAGGTTAGTTGACTGATGATCAGGAACATCCCCAGCAGTCATGGCTTGAGACCACAGTAAGTATGTCCTAAATAAAGGGGGAGAACAAGTATAATGAGCCCCAGGGTCTTACAAGAATTTTACAAGAGCACACCATAAGTCTTATTTTAAGTGCCTGGATGAATCAGGTGGAGCCCTGAAATACAGCGTGACAAGAGTTTCAATACATTGCTACATTCTACAGTGCAATGAAAAAAGGTTTACTTCTTCCAGAACCTGAAGACAATGATAGTGAAGAACAGATGGAAGGGCCTTTCTCCCCACAGCAGGAGAACAGCACGCAGGAAGGAGAGTACTAGATAGCTAACAACCATAGAAATGAGGGCACAGTAGGTTTGATAAATAAAGGCTGACTCACCAACTGAAGGGACTTAACAAGCTGCTTTACCTCCCCCCAACACCTTCACTAAGTCCTTAACTGTCAAAGATTTCTGCCAAGTTCCTTCATCAGACAGAAGACTGTGTTCCTTGCCTTCAACCATCTCAAACTTGAAAACATGTGCAGAGATGAACCCACAACTCTGTTCATCAGCCATGTTTACTTTACAAAACATCATTCACCAAAAAGTGCTAAAAATTCACAAACCCCCATCTACATCCATTACATTACACTGTGACAATTGTTTGTTGTGGTCACCTTACTTGTTTAAACTCCTAGGAGATGCTCTCTGTGTGAGATGAGTCTGAGCTGTGGGTGGCCATTATAACGGTTCTTGCAAAGCCTTTGACGCCTAAACTAATTCTCATCTCAGAAAAGCAGTAGGCCCAGAGGAACTAGCTTCCAGCAGCCTTTGTGGTTTAGTGGTGCTAGGCCCATGTCTGAAGTCCTCATATGCATAGGGCATTGCAGGCAGTCATATAACTTCAGGTTCAATGCCACTTTCTGGAAAGGCAGCATTCCTTGCAGTCCAGTAGCACTGGGAACAGACTCTGGAGTTCTCATGGTCAATACCAGTAGATCAACCAGAACTTAGAAGCCTGATGAAAGCATCTATGGTAGAACTGTTACTTACCACTACACAAGAGGCCAATGACTTTTGGAGCTGTTCCAGGTGCCTTGTTGTTGTAGAAATCATTTGGGTTTTTCATAGGCTTCAGGATGTTTTGCAGGTTATGGAAGATTTCCTTTAATGTATTTGCGGATGAGCATTGTGGAATCCTCCCACTTGTCCATCATTTCAACCATATGCAGAAATGCTGTTGCCATGAGTGTAATATTCCCTAATCAAGGCCTGAGATTTGTGTACCTAGGCTCCTCTGTTGATTGTTTCTCTCTGTGGATGAGCAACACACTCATTTTCTTCCATTTCCATGCCCGATACTTGCTGAGTTTAATGCTTTACTCAGTGACAACTCTTCAAAATCATTAGCTTGTTGAACACCAGGATTGATTATCGCAAAAGAAAGATACCATGATAGCATTGGTGAAGGAGTGGCAAGCATTGTGCATCTGAATGTGGCTTGCCTCTTCCTGCAAAGCATTTGTTATGATGAAAAGTATGAAAGAGATTATTTAGCTATTTACAAAGTAGCATTTTCCTTGACGCAATATTTTAAGAAAATGCACATAACTGATGACAGTCACTTCCAAGTTTTAACAAACTACTGCTCCCATCTCATTTCCAATCACCCAATCGCCCACAGCTCCTCCTATCTGTCTTCCTATGACTTTCAAGGTTTCCTCTTCCTGTGGACATATACAATTTTGAGCAATAGAGCTCCTTCCTCTGTGCTATGTCTCAAGTGATTGTTATGTCAGCTATGGTTCAGTGGGTAGCTCTCTTTAAATCAGAAGATTATGGGTTCAAGTTCCACTCCAGAGACATGAGCACAAAATCTAGGTTGACACTTTGGTGCAGTACTGAGGGAGTGCTGCATTGTTAAAGGTGTTATCGTTTGGATGAGATGTTAAACCAAAACACTGTTTGTCCTCTTGGGTGGACATCAAAGATCTTATGATATTATTTTGCAGAAGACCAAGGGAGTTCTCCCCAGTGTCCTGGCCAATACTTATCCCTCAACCTACATCACTAAAACAGATTATCTGGTTAATATCACATTGCTGTTTGTGGGAACTTGCTGTGTGAAAATTGCTTGCTACGTTTTCTACATTGCATCTATGACTACACTTCAAAAGTACTTCATTGACTGTAAAGTGCTTTGGGATATCCTGAGGTAATGAAAGATGTTTTTTTTCTCTCTTATAGAGGGAGAGAAGCGAACATTAAAGATATGCTAATAGCATTGACACTTGCCCCATGTAATGATGAGATGGTGACGAATTGTTCATTTAAATTAAATCTAAAGTGTTTTGGCACAAATGCCTGTAGTTAGCTACCATTGTGAGGTCATTGAATCTCTACAGTGTGTTGGAGGCAGCACTGTCTGCCTTGTCACCTCCCTCCATGCAGCCTGCACCACCATCTGACAGGCTTCTTGCTCTTAGTTCTCAACAACCTTGCTTGTCTAGGCCTTACTTCAAAAGGAAATCTATGAATATGTCTGAGCCCCTCCAGCTGCTTGCATCTGTGAGAATGTTTTGCTTTAACTGTCTTCAGCTTTTTAAAGGTGCTGAGAAGCAGTCAGTCCCATATGCTTTTAAGCATTGCAGTCTTTTCAAATGTGTTACTGATTGACGTTAATGATCAACTCCACATGTTGCCAGAATTAGAATCTACCAAAAATTTTAAAGATGGTATGGAACATTTGAAAGCCGAAAAGTGAGCCTTATGTGTTGTTCATCTAAATACTTTTGACTTACCTTAAACTGATAAAATACAGATCCTACGTTTCTTTGTTTGATTATGTAACTGTATCAGTTGAAAAGTAAATCAAAACCACAAAATTTAAATATAAAGCATTTGGACTTCAGCAACTGTTGGAACGTAATTCTCTATTTTGAGGCAATAATCCAGGACAAAATTAATCGGCACTTGGAAAAATATGGAAAAAAAAATTGAAGCCATCACAAATTTGTTAAACATAATTCATGTTTGACTAACTAGACTGAGTTTTTTGGTGAAGTGATGGTGAGAGTTCAGGAGGGTAATACGATTGATGCTGTGTATATCGACTTTCAAAAGACATTCCATGCAGTACCACAAAATAGACTTGTTAGCAAAATTGAAGACAATAGAATTAAAGAAACAGTGGCAGCATGGTGGTAAAGTTGGCTAAGGAACTAAAAGCAGAAAGTTGTGATGTGAAGTTGTTCTACAGGCTAGAGCGTGTTCCCCAGGGTTCAGTATTGAGATCACTTGATAAAAAAACTCAGAAATGTTGTAAATAGTGAGGAAGATAGTAAGACTTCAAGAGGACACAGACAAGCTGGTGGAATGTGCAGACACATGACAGATGAAATTCAATGCAGAAAAGTGTGCCAAGAGACGTTTTGGTAGAAAGAATGAGGAGAGACAACCTAAACGCTACAATTTTAAATATTTGAAGATGGCAGAACAGGTTAACAAAGTAGTTAATAAAGATTTTGGGATCTTGCGCTTTATAATAGTGTACGAATCCAGGAAGTAATACTAAACCTATATAAAATACTAGTTTGCCTCTAGCTCGAACCATGAATGAGAGATTGCAGTTACATGGATAGACTGGAGAAACTGGGATTGTTCTCCTTAGTGCAGCTCAATATTTAGTGTAGAGCTGCACTGCTGGAGGTGCTGCCTTTTGGATGAGACGTTAACCCGAGGCCCCATCTGCTTGCTCCTGTGGATATAAAAGATCCTATGGCACTATTTTGAAGAAGAGCATAGGAGTTATCCCTGGTATCCTGGCCAATATTGATCCTTCAATCAACATGACAAAAACAGATTATCTGGTCATTATCACATTGCTGTTTGTGGGAGTTTGCTGTGGGCATGCCGCGTTCCTGCATTACAACAGTAACTACACTCTTTTTTTAAAGCAGAGACAGCTAAGAAGAGATTTGGTAGAGGTGTTTAAAATCATGAAGGGTTTCGATACAGTAAATGAAGAGAAACTCATTTCAATGGCTGAAGGGACGATAACCAAAGGGCACAGCCTAAAGATGATTGACAAAAGGATGCTAGAATAGACATGAATGCTCAAAGCTAAATGCACTGAACGGGATAAAGACAAAGTTCAGCAAGATAAAGCAGGCTATGCCCTAAATTAACAGAGCAGGAGAGATTGACAGAACGCTAGTAGGAAATCTTGAAGTGTGAGGTGGTTAGAAGTACAAAATAAATATCTTCCTTTTGGTCAAAAAGTATTTGCATCAAAATGTAGAGTCCCATTAATAAAGAGACTACACTGAAATTTTAAATGCTTAATATGATAAAGTTAGGACTAACAATACTGAAGATAATCATGAAGAATATGAAAAATGTAGTGGGCTGATGAAAATGGAGATTCAGAGGGTTAAAGGAAACATAAAAAATGGCTAGCAGACGACATAAAATGAAATAGTAAGGACTTTGATAGTCAGAGAAAAAGTAAAAGAAAAGTTAAAGAAATGGCAGGACCACTCAGAGATGAAGGAGGCATCAAGGTATGAAAGAGATTAAATAAATACGATGTATCTTTTAATAAATGATGCAAATGCTAGAGCGATCTAAAGTTAATCCCACTACTATGCTCTCTCTTCATCGACCTATATCTCCCTCTGCTTCAAATATTTATCAGCATTCTCTTAAAAGATACAGGCTGTAAAATTCAGCTTCGTAGTGTCCATGCAGCCAGTGCTACGGAAGCCAGAGGCTCTCAAAATGGTGCATGCAGCACTTCTGGTTGCTTCCATGAGACACACTATGTTGAGAAGGGCAATAGCACAAGTGCGCTGTGCATGGACCCAAAGCTTGGACAGTGGGCAGATCGTTGTGCAAAATCAGACCACTCAGGTCCAGCGCACACCCTGTTCTAACCACTCACAACTAAACAAACATTCAGCTGCATGAGAGGCATCTCCTCCATCCCTGCCCCATACTAGTGCTATTTTAAGGATCAGTCATCAAACTTGCAGGTGACTTTGGACTTATTGCCCTGGCCAAGTTTGAGAAGTACAATGGTGTGTTCTTGGAGGAGATTTGTTGGCTTGCTGATTTTGCAGGGGGGGGCAGCGGGGTGGAGCAGGGAGGGGGCGGTGGTTGCTGCATCCTGACAGGGAGGTCAGAGGAGTTTTGTGACCTATCCACAGAGAGGGTGCTATAGTTATTGGGGCTGTCCCTTTGGGTCTGCAACATGAGAGGGAAGTGGAGCTAAGGCTCAGAGAGGGGAAGCACTGTGCAGTGGGAAGAGGAGAAGGGCTCGCCGCAGAAGGTCCTACTCACCAAGGGTTTTCAGAGAACATTTATCCTATTTCCACCTAAGCCAGGAGCAATGCCTGAGGCAGCTGTGATTCACCAAGTAGATGGTCGCAGAAGTGTGTCACTTCCTTCAACAACACTAGCAGCCTCACAACAAGGTCAGGAGGGTGTTGCCAGTGGCCATCAAGGTCACTTTTACGCATCTAGATCCTTCCAGGTGAGAGAAAGCAACATTGCAAACATATTCCAGTTTACCATACATTGCTAGAGACTACTGATGGGTGAGTGATAAGGGGTGTGGTGTTTTGAGCAGCATGAGAGGTTAGTGGTCCACTGGGTAGGAGATTGTTATGTGAAGATGCATTCACTGACCTTGACCACCTGCGTGAGGTCATTGAACCTTTAGGGACACTGCTGCCAGGTTCTCGGGATCAGATGCTTGGAATTGACTTCTCTGGCCACTGGATCCCATTCTCTTCTATGGATGGTCCTTGAGGGCCTCCTGATCCCCTATAGAAACACAGTCTCTCTTTGCTGGGAAGCCTATTATGTGGCACTTTATCAAATGCCTTTTAAATGTCCATATTACAACACATTAACTGCATTGCGCTCGTCAACCCTCTTGGCTTGCTATCTGATCAAAACTTTTAATCAAGTTAGTTAAGTGCGATTTGCCTTTATCAAATCTGTGCTATTTTTCACAGTGGCGCAGTGGTTAGCACTGCAGCCTCACAGCTCCAGCGACCCGGGTTCAATTCTGGGTAGTGCCTGTGTGGAGTTTGCAAGTTCTCCCTGTGTCTGCGTGGGTTTCCTCTGGGTGCTCCGGTTTCCTCCCACGTGCCAAAGACTTGCAGGTTGATAGGTTAATTGGTCATTATAAATTGCCCCTAGTATAGGTAGGTGGTAGGGAAATATAGCGACAGGTGGGGATGTGGTAGGAATATGGAATTAGTGTAGGATTAGTATAAATGGGTGGTTGATGGTCGGCACAGACTCGGTGGGCCGAAGGGCCTGTTTCAGTGCTGTATCTCTAAACTAAACTAAACTAATCCACACTTGTTCAAGTGACTGTTAATTTTGTGTCTGAATATCATTTCTAAATGCGTTCCCACCTCCAGCTTGTAGTTGCTGAGTTTATCCTTATATCCTTTTTTGAACAAGTGTGTAACATTTACAATTCTCCAGTTCTCTGGATCCACCCTCCGTAACAAAGGAGGATTGGAAGATTATGGTCAATACCTCCAAAATTTCTACCCTTACTTCCCTCAGCATCTTTGGCATCCCACCCAGTCCTTGTGACTTACAACCTTTAAATACAGCCAGCCTTTCTCTTTTTTTAAGTCAATTTTTAGCCCATCTAGTATCTCAGCTACAACAACAAAAACAAGAAATGCTGGATTCACTCAGCAGGTCTGGCAGCATCTGTAGAAAGAGAAGCAGAGTTAACGTTTCGGGTCAGTGACCCTTCTTCGGAACTCCAGCATCCAGCATCAGATTTCCAGCATCCGCAGTATTTTGCTTTTATTTTAGTATCTCAGCTACCTCTTCTTTCATTATGACTTTGACAGAATTTTTATTTATTGCAAGGCCAGATGTAAATTACTCATTTCAGACTTCAGCCATGCCCTCTGTCTCCGTGCATAGATCTTCCTTTTGATCCCTAATCACCCCCACCACTCCTCTTACTACCCTTTTACTATTTATATGTCTATTGTGATGATCATGTAAAGTGCAGTGATTGAAACTACAAGAACTCAACCTGAAGAACGATAAACATTGACTTTTATTTTTTAAAATGTGGACAATGTGCTTAAAAATGGCCACTGAAGGTACAACGACCTTGCCTTTGTATATTCAAACTGTCTGGCAAGGCCAAAAGAATACATTCAAAGCTAGGAAGTGTTAATTACATCCATCCTGAACCTATAAGCAACATTTTTGAATTGAATGGGTTCTTCTGAAACAAAGAAGGTGTGAAGTAGCCACATCCTGGGCCATTGTCAGTCACCCTAGGGAAGATCTATGTCTCCCAACAGAGGCAAAGGTGTGAAACCATTTTTGACCTGAATAGTAGCTCCCTAGAGAGAGAGAAGGAAGACCCAGAAAGAAACATCAACAAAGCTCATCCAGATGAGAGCTGAGAGAAAATCCAGCAAGGCAAAAAGGAAGGTGTCCTGCTGTGAATTCTACATTTCAACTTGTGCAGCAGTAAACTGGAAATTATTCCTTGTCTTCAAACTGAACTTTCAACCAACAGAGAAATCTACAAACATCTCAAGCCTACAACTAAAGAGAACTTGGCCTCTAAGACAATTGAACAGGTTTACCGTCAACCCTGAAACTCTACCTCACTTCAAGCCACTTACCCTTTTTCCTCTCTATCTGTCTCTTCTTGCATGTGTGTGTGTGTGTGAGTGAATGCATGAATGGCTGCAGTTGTGACACTTTCGGGATAAGGCATTTTGCTCAATAAATAATGAATCTTCTGTTTTAAACCTACAAGAAAACCTGTCACTGTCTGTTTATTTGACAAGCTAAACACAAAGTAGTTAAAACCCTAAAAACAAAAACACTTGCTGCAGTCAAGTGGGAGTTGAACAGTGGAAACCACCCACACCCCTCATCACATGGCTTAACATTATAAAAAACTTTGGATTCTCTTTTAAGTTAGCTGTCAGTCACTTTTCATACCCTCTCTTTGCCCATCTTGTTTCCTTTCTCACTTCGCCTCTGCATCTTCTACATTCAGTCTGGTTGTCCTGTGATGAACCTAACATCTGTCATATGTCCCCTCTTACTGCTTCATTTTACCCTTAATCTCTTTTGTCATCCAGGAGTCTCTGGCTTTTGTTGCCCTAGCTTACCCCCTCATGGAAATATACCTCGATTAGACTAACTTTTATGTGTAGAATTGTTTTATTTCAGAATGCCTGGCTCCAACCTTTAGGCTATGCCTTCTCATCCTAGACTCCCCAACCAGTGGAAATAATTTCTTTCTATCTACTCTATCAGTTCCCTTTAATATCTTAAAAGCTTCAATCAAGTCACCACTTAAACTTTGGTATTTCAAGGAATGCAACCCTAGTCTGTATATTCATTCCTCATAGTTTCACCTTAGGAATCAAGTATCTTTCTGGTAAATCTAATCTGCATTCCCTCCAAGACCAATATATCTTTCCAAAGGTGTGATACTTGGAGCTACACAGAACACTCCAATTATGGTCTAACGAGGGCTTTGTATAGCTGTAGCATAACTTCTGCCACCATCCCATCCCTGCCCTTTTTTCTAGTCCTCTAGATATAAAGGCCAGCATTCCATTTGACTTTTTGATTATTTTCTGTACCAATTCATGACATTTTAACAATCTATGTACATGGATCCCCCAAATCTCTTTGGACTTCCTCTATTTTCAGCTTTTCACCATTTAGAAAGTACTCCGACTAATGCTTTTTAGGTCCAAATTAGATGACATGATACTTACCTACATCAAAATCCATTTGCCACAAGTTGTCCATTCACTTAACCTATTAACATTTCATTGGAATTTGAAGCTTCCATCTGCACTGTTTACAATGTTACCTATTCTTGTGCCATCAGCAAACTTGGATATCAAACAAAGAACAATACAGCACAGGAACAGGCCATTCGGCCCTCCAAGCCTGCGCCGATCTTGATACCTGTCTCAACTAAAACCTTCTGCACTTCTGGGGACCGTATCCCTCTATTCCCATCCTATTCATGTATTTGTCAAGATGCCTCTTAAACGTCGCTATCGTACCTGCTTCCACCACCTCCCCCGGCAGCAAGTTCCAGGTACTCACCACCCTCTGTGTAAAGAACTTGCCTCGCACATCCCCTCTAAACTGGCTGTCTATCCCATCAACTAAGTTATGAATAAAGACGGTGAATGATTGAGGCCCCAACATCCCAATGGGATGCCACTAGTCACATCCTGCCCATTAGCCCTACTCTCTTTCTCTTGATGCCTAGCCAATATCTAACCAGGTCAAGAATTTGGCTTCAATTCCATGAGATTTAACTACAGCTAACAGTCTCTTATGAATGACTTTATCGAATGCCTCCTGGAAGCCAATATAAATAACATCCATGAATATTCATCCTTACAGGAGATTAAAATGTCAACAACTGCCTTCCAGATTTTTAGATGCTCATCTGCTCTTCTCTGAAATTCATCAGCAGCAGGCACAGTTCCAAGAGATATGTACAACACCCTAAAATTTCTCGATGCTGAAAATATAGTCAGCAGACTTGATTCTTCATCGAATGTAGCTTGTCAAAAGCCATTATTTAGCTCCACAACATTGAATAGTTTTGTTTTCACTAGTTCAAGCAGAACATCATCTATGGACTAAAGTGGATAGTGATTACATTTGAGGGCTTTCTGAAATGCCTTTGGATTGATGCACATATGCACTTTATCACTCCCTTTCATTACTAGCACCAGTAAATAGATCCAATCAATTGGGATATTGATCAGTGCAAGAATTTGTTCACCAAGAAATTCATGAGTGATCAGCTGATGCAATGGATCATCTGCCAGTTATTGAACTCTGTGAAAATGAACATTAAATGGGCTCCTTAACAATATAACAGATGAGTGATCCAATCCTTCAATTAACCACACAAGTAGAATGAAAAGGCCACACACTCCTTCGGGGTACAGATGCACAGATCACTAAAAGTAGGGACGCAGTTCAATAAAGCAATTAAAACAAGTGAAATTTACCCCCTCTGTTACAAATTCCATATGTTACGTAACTGTCACACCTAGAACATCTACATCCATTTGACATTCTCTAAAAATCAGTGGGATATTTGTTGTTCTTGGTGTTTATAATACCAAACATACTGTCCCCTGCAGCTTAATTTCTGTTCCGTTGAACAAGGTGAGTGAAGGGTTCAAATCTTGAAGCTCTCCACCACTTGGATCATCAGACAGTCTCTGTTACTCATTCTCGCATATAGTATTGACACTAACATGGGATAGGCAAAATCTAGCTTGCTTGTTTGCAGGTAACATGCTGACATGTTGGTTTTCTAAAGAGAGAAACTGTAACGTGATTCTTGTAGAAATATCTTTCTAGTACCATTGTTCATACCTCAATAACTATTCTGTTTCTGATTGGACATCCTTCCAGAACTCCATAGTTACAGGTGGAGAGACTACAAATAACTCTTGCTGGTAATTAATACAACATTTCTGAGATTTTAGGTTGCTCAGTGAGATCTGATGAATGTCATAATTCTCTGGTTTTGCTGAAATGGCACTTTTCAACAATAGCATAGAATGATACAGCCTAGTAGGAGACCATTTGACCCATCATGCCTGTGCCACCGCTTTGAAACAGCTATCCAATTAGTCCCACCCCCCTGCTCTTTCCCCATAGCCCTGCAAATTTTCCCCCTTTAAGTATTCATTGAATTCCCCTTTGAAAGTTATTATTGAATCTGCTTCCACCACCTTTTCAGGCAGTGCATTACAGATCATAACAACTCACTTCATAAAAAATGTCACCTCAGGTTCTGTCAGGCAAATCCCCCACCTGCCAAGACTGAGGCACACATGATTTTGCCACATGGAACATTAAAACTTAAAATTGCAAGCCCTTGACTGGAAAGAAATTTGCATTGTAACTAACAGAGTTAGAATAAGGGACAAAGGACCATGCCCTGACCCATTGAACCAACAATGGACTTTTGATTACCAGACGATTAAGGTGGGGGGAGCTAGCATTCCAGGTTGACTGCTAAGGTAACATAATTCACAGACATAGAAGTGGTCAGACCAGTTTTCGTCACAGGACTAGCTGGCTGTTTAGATTTGAACTTCCAATAAGGGATTTGAACTCAGAAAGCTGTGTGCTCCTGGAACTGAAGCAGAACCCTCTCCTATAATAAAAGCAAAATACTGCGGATGCTGGAAATCTGAAACAAAAACAAGAAATGCTGGAATCACTCAGCAGGTCTGGCAGCATCTGTGGAAAGAGAAGCAAAGTTAACGTTTCGGTTCCGAAGAAGGGTCACTGACGCGAAACGTTAACTCTGCTTCTCTTTCCACAGATGCTGCCAGACCTGCTGAGTGATTCCAGAACCCTCTCCTGTCTGCCTGCTCGTCTCTCAGGAAACTGAATCTTGTGAAGACATGTGACCTCAAAGCGAGAAAAGTCTCCCACAGAGAATAAGGTTAAAGAATACTGGGCCCCAACGAAAAGCAAGACTACTTACAAAAGGACCAAAGTGAGCTCGAAGCACAGTAAACAAGAAACTCTTCTGATATTGCCTCAAACCCCTCTCGACAACATTTTCCTCTGCTCTTTTCTCTCCTTATTTGCATGTGTGTATCGCGTGTGCATGCTAGCGTGGGCACATCATATATCCATAGGCATGAACCATATTAGAGTTTAAGTTTTAATAAACTTCACTTTTCTCCTTTAAACCTGAGAAAACCTGGTATGTTGGTTGCTTTGCCTTGTAATTAGAAAGCTGTGAACAAGCATTCACAAAAAAGGGGGAGCTCAAAACAGTGCGTTTAAAAATAAAACCCTGTTACAATAAGACCAGGCAAAGACAGCAAAAGACACCTAAACATGTTTCTCACTTGGTCGTAACAGTTCCTTTTGTCAATTACCTCTGATTACCAACCCTTCCGCCATTGGAAACAGTTTCTCCTTTTTTACTCTATCAAAACCTTTCATGATTTTGAATAACTCTATTAAATCTCCCCTTCTGCTCTAAGGAAAACAACTCCAGCTTTTCTGGTCTCTCAAGTAACTGAAGTTTTTTTCATCCCTGGAGCCATTCTAATAATTTTTTTCTGCATCCAATCTAAAGTTTTGATATCCTTCCTAAATTGTGTTGCCCAGAATTGGCTACGATACTCCAGCTGGGACCTAATCATTACTTTCTATAGGTTGAGCATAACTTCCTTGCTTTTGTACTCTATGCCTCAAGTTATAAAGCCAAGGGTCCTGTATGCCTTTTCAACAGACTTTTCAACTTGTCCTGACACGTTCAAAGACTTGCGTGCATACACCCTTAGATCTCTGTTCCTACATCCGGTTTATTCGCAATGCAATCAATTTCCTTTTGCTCAAACTTGGTTGCAGGCATCTTCTTCCGAGTAACAGAATTCTCAGATGAACTCTTCAACAGCAGAACTTCCACTCTTATACAATACATTTCTCCTTTGAAGACAGATCTCCAAATAAACTTGGACAATTTCAACTTTCATATACACATTTAGCATTTAGGTTAGGTGAATGACCAAAACTTTACAACATTAATTCCAGTAAACAATTAACAATGACCTCATGTTACACTAGCCTAACTAAATTCAGTGACCCAAAAATAATTTGTTACACTGACATGCTGTTTTATATGGAAACTGTATGGCCTCCTGATTTGTTTGTTCAGATGCAGCCCAAGACCTAACATGTCAACAGACCCATGGGTCGGGATTTTACACTTCCAAAATGGATGGAAGACAAGGCAGGGTTAAATGTTCAGAGGATGCTGGAGGGTTCAGTGTTCGGAAGATGATAGGGAGTTCAGTGTTCGGAAGATGAAGGAGGGTTCAGTGCTTGGAGGATGCTGAAGGGTTCAATTTTCAGAGAATGATGGAGGGTTCAGTGTTCAGAGGATGACGGAGGGTTCAGTGTTCAGAGGATGACGGAGGGTTCAGTGTTCAGAGGATGCTGGAGGGTTCAGTGTTCAGAGGATAATGGAGGGTTCAGTGTTCAGAGGATGCTGGAGGGTTCAGTGTTCAGAGGATGCTGGAGGGTTCAGTGTTCAGAGGATGCTGGAGGGTTCAGTGTTCAGAGGATGCTGGAGGGTTCAGTGTTCCGAGGATGCTGGAGGGTTCAGTGTTCCGAGGATGCTGGAGGGTTCAGTGTTCCGAGGATGCTGGAGGGTTCAGTGTTCCGAGGATGCTGGAGGGTTCAGTGTTCCGAGGATGCTGGAGGGTTCAGTGTTCCGAGGATGCTGGAGGGTTCAGTGTTCCGAGGATGCTGGAGGGTTCAGTGTTCAGAGGCTGCCAGAGAGTTTAGTGTTCAGAGGATAATGGAGGGTTCAGTGTTCAGAGGATGCTGGGGGGTTCAGTGTTCAGAGGATGCTGGAGGGTTCAGTGTTCAGAGGATGCTGGAGGGTTCAGTGTTCAGAGGATGCTGGAGGGTTCAGTGTTCAGAGGATAATGGAGGGTTCAGTGTTCAGAGGCTGCTGGAGAGTTTAGTGTTCAGAGGATGCTGGAGGGTTCAGTGTTCAGAGGATGCTGGAGGGTTCAGTGTTCAGAGGATGCTGGAGGGTTCAGTGTTCAGAGGATGCTGGAGAGTTTAGTGTTCAGAGAATAATGGAGGGTTCAGTGTTGAGAGGATGCTGGAGGGTTCAGTGTTCAGAGGCTGCTGGAGAGTTTAGTGTTCAGAGGATAATGGAAGGTTCAGTGTTCAGAGGCCGCTGGAGAGTTTAGTGTTCAGAGGATGCTGGAGGGTTCAGTGTTCAGAGGATGCTGGAGGGTTCAGTGTTCAGAGGATGCTGGAGAGTTTAGTGTTCAGAGGATGCTAGAGGGTTCAGTGTTCAGAGGATGCTGGAGGGTTCAGTGTTCAGAGGATGCTGGAGGGTTCAGTGTTCAGAGGATGCTGGAGGGTTCAGTGTTCCAAGGATGCTGGAGGGTTCAGTGTTCAGAGGCTGCCGGAGAGTTTAGTGTTCAGAGGATAATGGAGGGTTCATTGTTCAGAGGCTGCTGGAGAGTTTAGTGTTCAGAGAATGTTAGAGGGCTCAGTGTTCAGAGGATAATGGAGGGTTCAGTGTTCAGAGGATGCTGGAGGGTTCAGTGTTCAGAGGATAATGGAGGGTTCAGTGTTCAGAGGCTGCTGGAGGGTTCAGTGTTCAGAGGCTGCTGGAGGGTTCAGTGTTCAGAGGATAATGGAGGGTTCAGTGTTCAGAGGCTGCTGGAGAGTTGAGTGTTCAGAGGATGCTGGAGGATTCAGTGTTCAGAGGATAATAGAAGGGTCAGTGTTCAGAGAATGATTGCAGGAATGTGTTGCAGCAAAGGACATTTGAATCAGGGCTCGAGCGGTGGCCCTTTAAACATGGTGCTAGCACTTCCATCCATGTCAGGTGACGGCACAGCCACCACCTCAATGCCCGCCTCTGGCCACTCATTGGTCAGCCACCGCACATGCTAGCCGGTACTTGGCTAGCTAGCGTGAGATTGCTACAGAAATGGGAGTCAGAGCAGGAGGGCCTTCACCAACTGCTTCTGGTTCCACCTTCCCTTTCCCGCCAGGTCCCCTAAAATCCTGACTGTAATTACAGAGTTCAGCATATCAGAACCACATTCTGTTGCCCATGTGTGAAGGTTTAATCAAATTGAAGAGCTTTTGATTTCTCTTTATTTTAATTTAGTTGCTCATTAACTAGCTAGTCCCAGTAACGGTGACCATGAAACTACCGGACTGTCGTAAAACCCACCTGGTTCACTAATGTCCTTTAGGGAAGGAAATCTGCTGTCCTTACCTAATCTGCTCTACATGTGAATCCAGACCCACAGCAAAGTGATTGACTCTTATCTGCCCTCTGAAATAGCCTAGCAAGCACTCAGTTGATTCAAACCACAACAGAAAAGACAAATTAGAAAACAGGATGGACCACCTGGCATCAACCTAGGCATTGAATACAACAAAAGACACACCCAGCCCAGTCAACCCTGCGAGGTTCTCCTCACTAACATCTAGAGACTTGTGCCAAAATTGGGAGAGCTGTCCCACATATAAGTCAGGCAACAGCCTGACATTGTCTGCAATTCTGTGAGTATGACTATGTCCTGGAAACCTCCATCACCAACCTTGGGTATGTCCGGTCCCACCAGCAAGATAGACCCACCAGAGATGGTGGAACACTGGTATATAGTTGGGAGAGAGTGTCCCTCAGAGTCTTCAATATTGACTCCGAGCCACATGACGTTTCATGGCATTAGATCAAACATGGGCAAGGAAACCTCCTGCTGATTATCACCTACCACCCTCCCTCAGCTGATGAATCAGTACTCCTCCACATTGAACACCACTTGGAAGAGAAACTGAGGGCAGAAAGGGCACAGAATATACTATGGGTGGGGGTACCTCAATGCCTATCACCAAGATTGGCTCGATAGCACCACTACTGACTGAGCGTGTCAAGTCTTGACGGACATATTTGCCAGACTGGACTTGCGGCAGGTGGTGAAAGAACCAACAAGTGGGAAAAAAACTACTTGACCTTGTCCTTACCAACCTGTTGCATATTGTCATGTAGGCCCCCACCTGCCAAGACTGAGGCACACATTATTTCGCCACATGAGCATTAAAACTTAAAATTATGGCTGGGAAGAACAGAGGGGCTATCACAAGGAATTGTCAAGCCCCTGACTGGAAAGACATGCATGCCAGCAGACAGTGTTAGAACAAGGGACCCAGTCCTTGCTTCCCCAGTACACAGAAGAAGTGGTCAGACTAGTTTAGTCACATGACTAACTGAGCGTTGACGTTTTTTGAATTTGAACTTGCTGAAAGAAAGAAATTCAGAAAGCTCTTTGCTCCTGGACTGAAAAGACCTCTCTCCAGTCTGCTGTCATCTCCTTCTCACAGAACTAAAAAAAAACCATTGGAGACACATGAACCCCAAGAAAGAAAAGTCTCCTACAGTGAACAAGTGAACAAGGTTTAAGAAGAATACTGGGCCCCAACGAAAAGTAAGAATTACCTACAAAAGGACTATACAGTGAGATTGAAGCACAGTAACAAGATATTGCCTCAAACTGTTCTTCTTATTTTTTCTTCTGCTATTTTCTGTCTCTACTTGCATGTGTGTATTGCATATGCAAGCTAGCGTGAGCACAGCATGTATCCTTAGGCATTAACTGAATTAGAGTTTAAGTTTAAATGTGAATGAAATTTCACTTTTCTTCTTTAAACCTAAGAATGCCTGTTTATGTTCATTTCTTTGCCTTATAATTGGAAAGTTGTGAACAAGAATTCACCAAAGGGGAAGCTCAAAACATAGTGTGTTTCAAATTAAACCCTTTTACAATAAGACCAATTGAAGGTTGAAAAGACCCCTAGACACCTTCCTCACCTGGCCATAACAATTTGCATCTGTCCATGACAATACTGGTCGGAGGGACCACCATACAGTCCTTGTCGAGATGAAGTCCCATCTTCACATTGAATACACCCTCCACCATGTTGTGTGGCACTACCACCGTGCTAAATGGTATAGATTCAGATCAGATGCTCTGAGCTATCAACAGCAGTAGAATTATATTCAGCCACAATCTGTAACCTCAACATATCTGTCACTCTACCATTACCATCAAACCAGGGAATCAACCCTGGTTCAATGAAGAGTGTCGAAGAACATGCCAGGAGCAGCACCAGTCATACCTAAAATTGAGGTGCCAACCTGGTGAAGCTACAACACAGGACTACATGCATGTTAAACACTGGAAGCAGCATGTTATTGACAGAGCTAAACAATCTCGCAACCAAAGGATCAAATCAAAGCTCTGCAGTCCTGCAACATCCAGTCATGAATGCTGGTGGACAATTAAACAAGGAACTGGAGGACGAGGCTCCACAAACATCCCCATCCTCAATGATGGTGGAACTCATTAGTGCAAAAGACAAGGCTGAAGCATTTGCAACCATCTTCAGCCAGAAGTGCCTAATGAGGATCCATGTCAGCCTCCTCCTGAGGTCCCCAGCATCACAGATGCCCGTCTGAAACCAATTTGATTCACTTCACATGATGTCAAAAAATAGCTGAACGCACTTGACACAGCAAAGGCTATGGGTCCTGATAAAATCCCAGCTGCAGTGCTTGTGCTCCAGAACTAGTTGCATCCCTAATCAAGCTGTTTCAGTACAGTTACAACACTGGCATCAATGTGGAAAATTGTTGAGGTTTGTCCAGTGTCCTGTCTATAAAAACAAATTCAATTCAGCCAATTACTGCCCCATCAGTCTACCCTCAATAATCAGCAAAGTGATGGAAAGTGTGGTCAACCGTGCTATCAAGTGGCATTTACTCTCCAATAACCTGCTCACTGATGCCCAATTTGGGTTCAAACAGGACCACTCGGCTCCAGACCTCATCAGCTTCCAATGTGATGATTTTTA
The DNA here is from genome assembly GCF_036365525.1 of Heterodontus francisci. NCBI lineage: Eukaryota > Metazoa > Chordata > Chondrichthyes > Heterodontiformes > Heterodontidae > Heterodontus > Heterodontus francisci. The sequence continues at coordinate 162,674,916 of NC_090374.1, read as the reverse complement.
AACCAGTGCAAATGACTGCAAAAAATCAATTTGCACAGAATGTAACTTGCACTTGAAATTCCATGATCCTTTGCTCTGATTTGGCCAATTTTGGGTGATTTGCACTGGAAATACCACTGCAAGCTAACAGAAGCTGCAGGCCACAGTGTAGAATACAGGCTAACTTCTTGTTCACATTACATTTTAACGAATATTAAAAAACCATAACATGACATATTTTAGTTTTAGTCACATACATGATGGATGAGTTAAAAAGACTGATTGGTACTGCTTCATGATGCAGCAACATTTATCAGATTTAAATGCTCATTTTTAATGGGAAATGTTGTCGCATGCTAAAATCAAATCGTGGGCTGGATTTTAAGTTGGGTGGACGGGAGCTGTCCACTGACGTAACATTCGGTGGTGAACCCGCTTCTGCCTAGCCTGGGGATCCATCCCATATTTTTTGGGTCCCCAAGTTTTAATTGTTCCGAGGTGGGACTTCCACTGCTTGAAGGAGGAAGTCCCGCCTCATTGAGCTGCCGGCCAATCATCGGGCCGGCAGCTCTCAGTCTGGGAGCGGTGGCCACTGCTGGGACTGCAGCCCAGCCGAGGACATGGAGCCAGGACTGCAGGTAAGTTTGGGTTGCCTCGCCAGGGATAATCAGTCGTGTCCCGGCGAGGCAAGGGTGGTCGTTTGGGGGAAGGGGGGAATCTTGGGTCCTGGGGAAGGTTGGGGAAGTGGGGATGGCCCTCAATCGGGCACCCTGTGCCCGATTGTCAGAGAAACCCCCCCCCCCCCCGCAAAGGGCGCGGAGAAGCCAACAGCTTTCCCAGCTCCAGGATGCCCGCTTCCCGCGTGTAAAATTCCCGTGGAGGCAGGCGAAGGCCTTTAAATGGCTGTTAATTGGAAACTTAAGGGCCTTGATCGGCTTGAGGCGGGTGGCCTGTTTTCCGCACCCCCTCCCCGGCCCTACGTAAAGTGGGCAGAGGCAGGATCAGGTCAGGAAGGCCTCCCGGAGCCTCCCGCTCCATTTTACACCACACCCTGCCACCATCCGGCTCGTTGGGGTGGCGTAAAATTCCGGCCAGTGTATTGGGTAAAGTCTGCAGACAACAGTAAAATCTGGTCTAACTGTGATTTGTGACACCATGGCACAGTGGCGCAGTGGTTAGCACTGCAGCCTCACAGCTCCAGGGACCCGGGTTCGATTCCGGGTACTGCCTGTGTGGAGTTTGCAAGTTCTCCCTGTGTCTGCGTGGGTTTTCTCCGGGTGCTCCGGTTTCCTCCCACAAGCCAAAAGACTTGCAGGTTGATAGGTAAATTGGCCATTATAAATTGTCACTAGTATAGGTAGGTGGTAGGGAAATATAGGAACAGGTGGGGATGTTTGGTAGGAATATGGGATTAGTGTAGGATTAGTATAAATGGGTGGTTGATGGTTGGCACAGACTCGGTGGGCCGAAGGGCCTGTTTCAGTGCTGTATCTCTAACCTAATCTAATCTAATCTAATCTCATACAAGATTTGAAGGAACTGAAAATGTTGAGTCTGTTAAGTTAATTGGATCCACTTTCTAATAAATGACCAAATTGTCAATTGATATTGAATTTACACATAAAAGAGATATTTTAGATAGGCTTATAAGATTGGGCTAAACTACAGGGACTCAGCAGTCTGCTTAACAATATTGGGAAGTGGGATAGCAGAAACATGTTGATCAGTACCACAAATGGAGACAGCACCTTCAGTAAGGCAAGGAGACAGGATGGGGGTCAGAGAAAGAGGAGAGAAAGTTGACCAAGCAAAACAAATGACACTGCAGGTTTTAGGAAAAGGATAGATTGAGATGATCAAGTGTTCTGGGTGAGCATGATCATTTCACAGTGTGGAAATTGTCACCTGTGGAGAACTGTTAGTTGAGGCTGACTAGTTATGTAAATGATTGTATATTCTTCATGACTACATTGGGGATCTTCAAGTATTTATGTGGATACAATGGGAAAAAGAAAGTTATCAGGCGCAATGTGGGTCCCTTGAAAGCCTTGAACTGTGACATTGCCAATGGAAATAAGGAAATGGCAGACATTTTGAATAATTACTTTGCATCAGTATTTACTGTAGAGGAAGAGGTCAGCATGCCAGACATCCCAATGAAACTAATGCAGAATCAGGGTCAGGGACTCAACACAATTACAAACAGAGATTACACAAACTAGTGTTGTATTCCCTGGAATTTAGAAGATTAAGGAGTAATTTGAACAAAGTTCATCAGATATTAAAGGGAAACAGATAGGGCAAATAGAGAGAAACTATTTCTGCTGGTTGGGAAGTCTAGAACTGGGGGGCATAGTCTAAAAATTAGAGCCAGTGCTTTCTGGAGTGAAATTACAAAATATTTTTACATGCAAACGGTAATAATAGAAGTTTGGAACTCTCTTCCGTAAATGGTATTTGATCCGAGATCAACTGTTAATTTTAAATCTGAGATTGATTAATTCTTATTAGCCAAAGGTATTAAGGGGCATGAGGCAATGACAGATACACGGGGTGGAATTTTATGCTGCAGCGGGGGTCTCGGCATTGGGGGAAACCGATGCTGAGATCCCCGCGTCGCCTCTTGTACAGAAGGCCCGCTGAAATTAGGGTCAATCAGGCACTTAACTGAACCATGGCGGGCCTTCCGTACAATTTAGGACCCTCTTGCCGGAAGTCCCGGCCTTGCAGAGCTGCCAGCCAATCAGAGGGCTGCGGTTGCAGCACCACCGCGGAGGTGGTGGCTGCTGCTGTAGCTGCAACGACCAGACACTGAGCTCTGGAACCAGGCTTAAGGTAGGTCAGGGAGGGAAGGGTCTCGCAGGGTGGGGGTCACGGGGTAAGGAAATCGGCAGCAAGGGCGGGAGGGTGTGGCACTCAGCGGGCACCCTCCCCCTTCTCGATGCCTGGCCATTTGTTCAGGCCTTTGAATGCGAGAACCACCCCAACCCCCACCGGCAACCAGGAAGCAGCCCACACAGTTTTTGGTGCTGTGGTTCCCATGTGCCGACAGGGCTGGGGCAGGAAGAGGACCTTAATTAGGTATTAATTACCCAGTTAAGGGCCTCAATTGGTGGAAGAGTGGGAAGACGGTTCATAGGCCTTCCTGACACAGGCTAAATTTTGGCGGAGGTAGGACGGCGATGGTGTCCCCCCACCACCATCCCATCCGATATTATGCTCTCCCCGCTTCCAAACCCGCCATGAGTGAGAGCATACAATTCCAGTCATGGAGTTGGATCGTAGATCAGCCATAATCTCATTAGAATGACAGAACAGGTTCAAGGGGTTAAATGGCTTATTCCTGTTCCTATTTTCCTATGTTTCTAAATAGATGGGGGAACCATTCATGATGACTAATGCTCTACATGTTCTGTGGAAGGAGTGGTCTTAATGGACTTAGCAGTTTTTTTTGATTCCATGCTTTAACTACTCCTGGTAATCTTTTCTAATGCATGAAACCTGTATCAGAATATTTGCTCTCAGTATCCTGACTACCTGCATTCCAATTTCCATCTAGTAATTGAGTGGCAAATTTAATGATCACATTTCCCCCACTATCTACCCCATTTTTTAAAGTAAGATTTATAGAAAGGCTGTAATTCTTAGAATTCTTCCTCAGGGTGTTAGGAAGTGAGAAGATTGTTTAATGATCTGAGAACTGAATATAGCATTAGCTTAGTGATCCACCCTTAAATTGGAATGTTTTATGCATGGAGAGAAGCTTCCCAACTTCACAGTGTTATTTTTCAAATGAAACTTATATACAATATTTTCTATATATGCAGTATTCGTTTATCATGGAGTGCGAGCCCTCTGACTTTATTTCCTGCTATTTCCTCTTCTCTATTCTCCATTGACTAACAGGATATATGTGTCCTAATCTTGTTACATAGCCAGGCCTCTGTAACTTGACGCTCTGGCCCAGATTTTGCAGTCAGTAGCAAAGTGGCAGTGTTCGCCACTGACCACATTGAAAAATTTGCACTCATAGTTCGATGACTGGAGAGAGACTTTTAAGTCCTTGCTGCAGCATGGCCTACTGACACAAGGAACAGCGTGGCCTTGCAGTGAAGCGCATTCTGGGTGAAGCCTCATGCCACCCCTGCCCCGCCCCATCATCACCCCCCATGTTCCAACAAGCTGAAGGCATGCCCATTAAGGTCAATCTTCAGCTAAAAGGCAGGAGAGTGATTTATAATTATTTCAAAAACTTTTAAAAACTTTGACATAATTTAACAAACCTTTAAAAGGAAAGTGCATTGGATAGTCTTTAAAGAGAGGAGCTAAGTTAAACAGTTTTTTGAAAAATGCTTATTTACTTACTTACAGAAAAGAAGATAGCAGCAAAAAGACAGATGAGAGGAAAAGGTGTTATAACTTTAGTGAATAAGACCTCAATGCAGTTCTGAATGAGGTGGACAAGAAGTGCCACCAGCTTATTGGTAATGATAAGTGCAGGGCACCCAGAAAATTTAGCATCTTGCCATGGAAGGAGGCTGCAGAGACTGTGGCTCCTAACAGCATCATTCCACAGACCGCAGAAAAATGTTGCAAAAAATTTAATGATTTAATGCGATCTGCCAAGGTTTGTAGAGTTATTGGGAACTTTTTAATTTAAATTTTCATTTAAAGTTTAAAAGGTTATGAAGGGAAGATCTTGTTTGTTTGTGGGTGGACTGACCAGGCTTAGATGAGGTCAGGTGGTTGTAAAATTCAGTTTCCTTTGGAGACAGTCTTCACTAAGTGCTTGTAAAAATCTTTTCTGTGCACCCCAGAGAGTTGGGGTATGAAATTGGTTTCAGTGAATGATACCAGTCTCCAACAAGTCTTACCAAACCAACAAAGAAGCGCAAAGTGATATTTCTTTTGCTTGTTTGTTAAGAATAAGATGGCTCATAATGCTGGGAAGTTGGGGGCGGGAGAGGTTAGTGGTGGCATTGTTGACTGGGGTAGTGTGGCCTTTTGTAGGATCTTAATGAGTATAAAAAGAGGGACAGCCAATGTTGTAGAATCAGAGTATCATAGAAAGTTTAAGGCACAGAAAGAGGATACTTGGCTCATCATGTCTGTGCTGGCCGAAAAACGATCCACCTATTCTAATCCCACCTTCCAGCATTTGGTCCGTAGCCCTGCAGTTTACGGCACTTGAGGTGCATATCCATACTCATTTTGAATGAGTTGAGTTCCAGACCCCCCACCACCCTCTGGGTGAAAAAGTTTTTCCTCATCTCCTCGCTAATTTTTCTACTAATCACTTTAAATCTATGGCCTCTAGTCACTGACTTCTCTGCTAAGGTGAATAGGCCCTTCACCTCCACTATCCAGGCCCCTCAACATTTTGTACATGTCAATCAGATCTAAAGCATGGCTACCTGACCCGAGCCCGACCAGACCCGGACTGGATGGATGCGGACATGGTGCTGCCTTGCTCAGGGAGGGAAATTCTGCACGATTCTGCAGGAATAGCCTGCTGCCGGAACAGAGGATCGCAACATTTGGACAAGGTATGTTTGATATAATTAACTTTATTACAGTAGTCGGGTCGGGTCAGGCGTGGGAAAAATAAAAGGACTCGGGCTCGGGTGGGGATCGGGTTGGATGTGGCTGAGTCGGGCCCGGGCTGGGTTTCAATTTCATACCCGAGCAAGCTTTTAATCAGATCTCCCCTCAGTCTTCTCTGTTCCAAGGAGAACAACCCTAGCCTATCCAATTTTTCCTCATAGCTGTGTTTTTCTAGTCCTGGCAACATCCTTGTAAATCTCCTCTGTACCCTCTCTAGTGCAATTACATCCTTTCTGAAATGAGGTGACCAGAACTGCACCCAATACTCAAGTTGTGGCCTAACCAATGAGTTATACAGTTCCAGCATAACCTCCCTGAAAGGATTCCATATGCCTTCTTAACCACCTTATCGACCTGTTGTGCTATTTATGGAGAGTTATCTTTATAAATTACTGTTTGTGTTTTATTTGAGTCTGTTGTATTTATACATTAGCCTGTCGTCATTCTAAAGTATTCATTATAATTTTATTAATATGAACCACACATTACCAGGTTACCAGTTTACTAAGTAGAGAAATAGTGTTTTTTTTCACTTGTTCATGTGATGTGTGCATTATTGGCAAGGCCACAATTGGTTGCCATCCCTAATTGTCCTTGAGAAGGTGGTGATGAGCTACCTTTTTGAACTGGTGCAGTCCATGTGGTCTATGTAGTTACAACATTGGCATCTACCCGGCAAAGTGCAAAATTGCCCAGGTACATCCTGTACACAAAAAGCAAGACAAATCCAACCCGGCCAATTACTGCCCTATTGGTCTACTCTCAATCATCAGCAAAGTGATGGAAGGGGTCATGAATAGTGCTATCAAGGGGCCCTTGCTCAGCAATAGCCTGCTCACTGATGCTCAGTTTGGTTTCTGCTAGAACCACTCAGCACCTGACCTCATTACAGCTTTGGTCCAAACATAGACAAAAGAGCTGAACTCCAGAGATAAGAGAGTGACTGCCCTTGACATCAAGGCAGCATTTGACATAACAGAGTTTAATTTTAAAACACACCATGTTTTTAGCTCCTCCTTGGTGAATCCTTGTTCACCGCTTTCCAATCATAAGGCAAAGAAACCAGCACAAACAGGCTTTCTTAGGTTTAAAGAAGAAATGTTGAAATTTATTAAACTTGAACTTCAACTCTAATTCGATTAATGCCCATGGATACACGACATGCCCACGTGAGCATGCATTTACGATGCACACATGCAAATAGAGACAGAAAAGAGCAGAAGAAAAATAAAGTGGAAAAGCATGAAGCAACATCTAAAGAGTTTTTGTTAAGGTTCTTCGAGCTCACTATAGAGTCCTTGATTGTAGGTAGATCTTGCTTTTCGTTGGGGCCCAGTATTCTTCTTGAACTTTGTTCGCTGCAGGAGACTTTTCTCTCTTGGGGTTCATGTATCTTCAGTGAATTCAGAGGCTTGTGAGAAAGGGATGGGAGCAGACAGGAGAGATCTTCTCAGTCCAGGAGCAAACAGGCATTCTGCCTTCAAACTCTCTGTGGCCAGTTCAAAAGAAAACCTTCAAACAGCCAGGTAATCATGTGGCCAGTTGGTCCAACCAGTCCTGGTCCTTGTGGATCGTATCCTCTTCAGCAGGCCCTGGAATGTGCTTCCTCACGTTCGATGTCTGTTAGAATGTAAATGTTTGTTTTTCCAGCCAAGGCTGATCTGTTTAACAAGTCATTTACTCGCTCCAATAACAGTTAAAAATCAATATTCATGACAAAATTGATGTGCCTCATTCTTGGCAGGTGGGGGTCTAGCATGACACCTCCACACCCAGCAGAATGAAATGCGATTTGAGAAAAACGCATTTCATTAAAAGAGTCAAGAGAAAAATGTAAGATACAGAAAAAAAATGTATTTCTCTCATTTATTCACAAATCCTAAAACTTATTAAAATCGCCCTTTTTTTGGCATCCCAATAAACATCCGGTTCTTTTTTAGGGAAGTTTCTCTTCCGTTTGCCCATTTCCATGGCTGCCTAGGGACTTTGTTCCTGTTGAGGTCGGAAAAGCGGTGGGGGGAGGTGGTGGGGGGTAGATTTAATTAGCCCTAAGTCAGAATTTATTTTTCTCAGGAGAGTCAGTAGTGGGCAGGTCTATCTGAACTTTCTTTCAGTGCTTTGCTGAGTCATGAAAAGGCTTTTGACTTTGGGGGATGGGTGGTTTTACTTTGGTTCTGACTTTGCCAATCTCCCTTTAGTCCCAGAGGACATTCCTGCCTGCAGGTATTTTTGAAGACTCTATTGCACTCCCTGTGACACTTCGGCTAGGTGAGGCATCACCCTCATGGTTTCTGTGACCCTCAGAGGTCTTTCTTTGTCTCTGCATGTTCCTGTAAATGCTGATAGCAACTCTGGTGGGGTGCCTCTTGTGATTGCATTTACATAGGAGGATGTGGGGTCTAACTTTTGACATTCTTCAGGGTTGGCAGACTGGACAGTAGGGGTTTTCATCCGGGATTCCTCCCGGACTTCCTTTAACCTGCCCTCTTGGTCACTTTTCCCCCTTCCCTGTCTAACCTTTTGACAGCCTTGTGCATGCCTATTCCTTTTTGTTCTTGGTGGGCGTCCCTTACAGTTCACCAGCCCTCTACTGGAGGGTCCTCCAAACACTGGTACAGGACTTAGGGATGCAGGTTTCACTGTAGGTTGGGGTTTCCTGCAGTACTCTACCATATCTTTGTGGAGTTTTGGTCAGTCAAACTGCTGTCTTATCTGGTCTTTGGTCTTTCGTATACCAGCTTTTAGTCTCATGGGCCCTTCTTAATATTTCTCTCCACTACCCCTGCGGCAGCACTAACTGATGAACTACTGCCCACTCCTTGCTCTCAGGTCTGTGAGGAGAACTCCATTTTCTCTGAGTTCAAACTCTCTGTGGCCAGTTCAAAAGAAAACCTTGGAACAACCAGGTAGTCATGTGACCAGCTGGCCCAACCAGTCCTGGCCCTTGTGCATTGTATCCTCCTTAGCAGGCCCTGGAATGCGCTTCCTCATGTTCGATGTCTGTTAGCATGTAAATTTTTTTTTCCAGCCAAGACTGATCTGTTTATCAAGTCATTTACTCGCTCCAACAATGGTGAAAAATCAATGTTCATGACAAAATTGATGTGCCTCATTCTTGTCAGGTGGGGGCCTAGCATGACACAAAGTATTGCATCAAGGAGCCCCAGCAAAACTAGAGTCAATGGGAATCAGGTGGAAAACTCTCTGCTGGTTGGAGTCATACCTAGCGCAAAGGAAGATGGTTGTGGTTGTTGGAGGTCAATCATATCAGTCAAACAAAAAGAACAAAGAACAAAGAACAGTACAGCACAGGAACAGGCCATTCGGCCATCCAAGCCTGCGCCGATCTTGATGCCTGCCTAAACTAAAACCTTCTGTACTTCCGGGGACCGTATCCCTCTATTCCCATCCTATTAATATATTTGTCAAGATGCCTCTTAAACGTCATTATCGTACCTGCTTCCACCACCTCCCCTAGCAGCAGGTTCCAGGCACTCACCACCCTCTGTTTAAAAAACGTTACCCGCACATCCCCTCTAAACTTTGCCCCTCTCACCTTAAACCTATGTCCCCTAGTAACTGACTCTTCCACCCTGGGAAAAAGCTTCTGACTATCCACTCTGTCCATGCCTCTCATAACTTTGTAAACCTCTATCATGTCACCCCTCCACCTCCGTCGTTCCAGTAAAAACAATCCGAGTTTATCCAACCTCTCCTCATAGCTAATGTCCTCCAGACCAGGCAACATCCTGTTAAACCTCTTCTGTACCCTCTCCAAAGCCTCCACGTCCTTCTGGTAGTGTGGCGACCAGAATTGCACGCAATATTCTAAGTGTGGCCTAACTAAAGTTCTGTACAGCTGCAGCATGACTTGCCAATTTTTATACTCTATGCCCCGACCGATGAAGGCAAGCATGCCGTATGCCTTCTTGACTACCTTATCCACCTGCGTTGCCACTTTCAGTGACCTGTGGACCTGTACGCCCAGATCTCTCTGCCTGTCAATACTCCTAAGGGTTCTGCCATTTACTGTATACTTCCCACCTGCATTAGATCTTCCAAAATGCATTACCTCACATTTGTCCAGATTAAACTCCATCTGCCATTTCTCCGCCAAAGTCTCCAACCGATCTATATCCTGCTGTATCCTCTGACAATCCTCATCACTATCCGCAACTCCACCAACCTTTGTGTCGTTCGCAAACTTACTAATCAGACCAGCTACATTTTCCTCCAAATCATTTATATATACTACAGAGAAAAGGTCCTAGCACTGATCCCTGCGGAACACCACTAGTCACATCCCTCCATTCAGAAAAGCACCCTTCCACTGCTACTCTCTGTCTTCTATGACGGAGTCAGTTCTGTATCCATCTTGCCAGCTCACCTCTGATCCCGTGTGACTTCACCTTTTGTACCATTCTGCCATGAGGGACCTTGTCAAAGGCTTTACTGAAGTCCATATAGATAACATCCACTGCCCTTCCTTCATCAATCATCTTTGTCACTTCCTCAAAAAACTCAATCAAATTAGTGAGACACGACCTCCCCTTCACAAAACCATGCTGCCTCTCGCTAAGAAGTTTGTTTGTTTCCAAATGGGAGTAAATCCTGTCCCGAAGAATCCTCTCTAATAATTTCCCTACCACTGATGTAAGGCTCACCTATAATTTCCTGCATTATCCTTGCTACCCTTCTTAAACAAGGGCAGGATGTCCCAGGACATCGCTGCAGGACTTCCTCAGGGTAGTGTCCTGGACCCAACCACCTTCAGCTGCTTCATCAATGACCTTTCCACCATCATAAGGTGAGAACTGAGGATGTTTGCTGATGATTGCACAATGTTCAGCACCTTTCATGACTCCTCAGATACTGAAGCAGCCCATGTCCATATGCAGTAAGACCTGAACAACATCCACAGTTGGGCTGATAAGTGGCAAGTAACATTCGTGCCACACAAAAGCCAGGCAATGGCCATCTCAAAGAAGAGAGAATCATCTCCCCTTGCTGTTCAATGACATTACCATCGCTGAATCCCCCACTATCAACATCCTGGGGGCTTACCATTGACCAGAAACTGAACTGGACCAGCCACATAAATGTTGTACAAGAGCACATCAGAGGCTAGGAACCCTGCAGCGAGTAACTCACCTCTTGACTCCACAATGCCTGTCCACCATCTAAAAGGCACAAGTGATGGAATACACTCCACTTGCCTGGATTAGTGCAGCCTCAACACTCAAGAAGCTCAACATCATCCAGGACAAAGCAGCACGCTTGATTGTCACCCCATCCACCACCTTCAATATTCACTCCCTTCACCACCGATGCACAGTGGCAGCAGTGCGTACCATCTACAAGATTCACTGCAGCAACTCACCTTGGTTCTTTTGATAGCACCTTCCAAACCCATGACTTCTGCCACCTAGAAGGACAAGGAGAAGCAGCTGCATGGAAACGCCACCAACTGCAAGTTCCCCTCCAAGCCACACACCATCCTGACTTGGAACTTTATCGCCATTCCTTTACTGTTACTGGGTAAAAACTTTGGAACTCCCTTCCTAACATCACTGTGGGTGTACCTACACCCCAAGGTCTGCAGCAGTTCAAAAAGGCATCTCATCACCACCAAGGGTAATTAGTGATGGGCAATAAATGCTGACCAAGCCAGCAATGCCCACATCCCACAAAGGAATTTTTTTTTTATGCTGTTAAAAAGGGGTTCCAGGTTTTTGACCCAACTTTCACACACATGCACACACAAATATGTTACAGAGTGGAGAAGGATAGATTGGTCGGATTAGAGTCTGCAGCAATAAAAAGGGGTATACAGTCTGTGGGGTTTGGTGACTCAGCTGGCTTCAGGCTGAATTTGGTGGTCCTGAGGCTTCCAGTTTGAAGATGTGGGCAGCTGATTTGGTGGTTCTTCTGGAGACAGCGATGCAGATGATTTCCTTCACAACTCTCTATCTGTAGGAGTGATAGGTCTAGGTGCTCCCGGTCAGCAGGAAGGAATTGAAGCTTGTAAGGTCGACTGGAGAGAGGAAGAAAGAGAGAGAGAGAAAGGGACCCGACTTGGGCCTTCTCTTATCGGTGTCTAGCTGCTTGTCTGCGTTGCTACAAAGAAAACACCAGCTTAAACATACTGTTGGTGGGCCTCTCACATGACAGTCACCCAGTGACTCAACATGATGGCTATCAATGTATATTCCCTCTTGCAGCTTAATCAGTTCATGTCTAGGAATTTCCTTCTCTCAACCAGGGTCCCATCTTTCAAGTGATTAGGTTTGGGTGGTTTGTCTCCACTAGTTTAATGTCCCAAGTGATTGCTTTAATTCTTGCTAATGGAAGCAGGACCGGTAGTTCACTCAAATTCCTCAGGTCATTGCTCTGGAGGGAACTGGGCAGACAACCCGTCTCCACTCAAAGCATTGGAATGTAAGGTATAGTGATGCAAGTTGCAATGGCCAGATTAACTGCTGGAAGTCACCTTTTATCTGTTCCTTTTTAAAAATTTAATTAAGGTTTCCAGCCGGTGGAATAAAAAAAATCAGCATTTGGCATAGCAGGTTTTCATGACTCTCTTGCACTAATCACTTGGACTTTACATTGTTCAGCAATAACTACCTCAAAAGTCTTGCAATGAGTCTGCTGCTAAAATAAAATGTCAATTATTTAGCTTTCCATCGACATTGCTCTTTGATCTGATTTCCTGGGAGAGGGAGTGGTAATTTGCCATTCTTAATGTCCAAACGCATCAGCTATCAACTGCTCTCTAGCCACTCTACGGCTGCAGCAAGGGCTTCTTCAGGTGTTTCAACAAGTCATGGCATGGAGGGGGATTGTGATGTACCCGAACAAATTAGCATTGAGAGGGAGGAGGTATTAGCGGTTTCAGCGGTCTTAAAAGTGGATAAATCCCCAGGCCCAGATGAGATGTATCCCAGGCTGTTACATGAGGCAAGGGAGGAGATAGCAGGGGCTCTGACACAAATTTTCAAATCCTCTGTGGCCACAGGAGAGGTGCCAGAGGTTGGGAGGACAGCGAATGTGGTACCATTATTTAAGAAGGGTATCAGAGATAAACCTGGTAATTACAGGCCTGTGTGTCCAACATCAGTGGTAGGGAAACTATTGGAAAAAATTCTGAGGGACAGGATTAATCTCCACTTGGAGAGGCAGGGATTAATCAAGAATAGTCAGCACGGCTTTGTCGGGGGAGATCATGTCTAACAAACTTGACTGAATTTTTCAAGGAGGTGTAGCTGAGGGTAAAGCAGTTGCTGTAGTCTACATGGACTTCAGTAAGGCTTTTGATAAGGTCCCGCATAGAAGATTGGTTAAGAAGGTAAGAGCCCATGGGATCCAGGGCAATTTGGCAAATTGGAACCAAAATTGGCTTAGTGGCAGGAGGCAGAGGGTGATGGTTGAGGGTTGTTTCTGCGAGTGGAAGCCTGTGACCAGTGGTGTACCACAGGGATCGGTGCTGGGACCCTTGCTGTGTGTAGTGCACATTAATGATTTAGACGTGAATATAGGAGATACGAGTAGTAACTTTGTAGATGACACGAAAATTGGTGGTGTCGTAAATAGTGAGGAGGAAAGCCTTAGATTACAGAATGATATAGATGGGCTGGTAAGATGGGCAGAAAAGTGGCAAATGGAATTTAATCCTGAGAAGTGTGAGGTGAGGCATTTTGGAAGGACTAACAAGGCAAGGGAATGTACAATGTGTGGTAGGACCCTAGGAAGTACAGAGGGTCAGAGGGACCTTGGTGTACTTGTTCATAGATCACTGAAGGCAGTAGCACAGGTAGATAAGGTGGTTAGGAAGGCATATGGGATACTTGCCTTTATTAGTCGAGGCATGGAATATAAGAACAGGGAGGTTATGATGGAGCTGTATAAAACGCTAGTTAGGCCACAGCTAAGGTACTGTGTACAGTTCTGGTTGCCACACTATAGGAAGGATGTGATTGCACTGGAGAGGGTGCAGAGGAGATTCACCAGGATGTTGCCTGGGCTGAAGCATTTCAGCTATGAAGAGGGACTGGATAGGCTAGGGTTGTTTTCCTTAGAACAGAGAAGGCTGAGGGGAGATCTGATTGTGGTATATAAAATTATGAGGGGCATAGATAGGATATATAGGAAGAAACTTTCTTTCCCTTAGAGGAGGTGTCAATAATCAGGGGGCATAGATTTAAGATAAGGGGCAGGAGGTTTAGAGGGGATTTGAGAAAAAATGTTTTCACCCAGAGGATGATTGGAATCTGGAACACGCTGCCTGAAGGGATGGTAGAGGCAGGAACCCTCACAACATTTAAGAAGTATCTAGATGAGCACTGGAAATGCCATAGCATACAAGGCTACAGGCCAAGTGCTGGAAAATAGGATTAGAATCGATAGGCTTGATAGCCGGCACGGACACGATGGGCCGAAGGACCTGTTTCTGTGCTGTATAACTCTATGACTCTATGACTATGACTGTATTCATGTTGGGATTCTCCATTTCATCCATTTCTGGTGCAATCTCATCTGTGGATGGAGGGTCAGTCCTTCCAGCAGGGCAAAGTTATGCAATGTGCAACAGGCCACCACATTCCTTGTCACTTTAACAGGAAAGTACTGTAAAGTGCCACCTGACCTGTCCAAGCATGGAAATATGATTTCAGCACCCTGATTGTCCTCTCCACCACTCGACATGTGTACACGTATACACGATTCCTGTGCTTCACTATTGGTAATGCAGTAAGCTGTCATCACCCATATTTATAGCAGGTGACCCTTATCATCTAATAGCCATCCATATCTTTGAGGTAATCTACTCACGGCATCATGCAAGTCTGAGTTCCTGAGGATAAAGGTGTCATGAGCACATCCCTATTGGTCTGCATTAACATTCAGGTTCTACAATTAAGCATCACAAATGCTCATGACATTTAATGAGTGTAATCGTTACAGCCAGGTGAGGAGGCAGTCTCAGGCTCCCCTCTCACCCTCCTGCAACAGGGTTTATTCCTTTTAAACAGTGATTGTTCTTTACCACCTCTGTGAGTATTTTACCTTTTTCCTTTACTGTGCTTGTGAAAGAACCAATCGACAGGTGTTCTTGAGCTTAAACAAGAAATAAGATTATTATACTTCACACTCTAACCTCGATTTAAAAAATACAAACAAAAACTACACATTCATGCACACATTCACATGAGAATCACACACACACGAATAGATTACAGAGGGAAACATAGATTTGGTGGTTGTATTAAAGTCCAAAATAAATGGAACTTAAATATACAGTCTGCGAAGTGGATGATCCGGTAGTCCTCGGCTGAAGCTGTCTTCTTGAAATCCTCGCTGGTCAAAGTGCACTTTAGTTGGCCTGCTTTGCTCAGGGTTTTCTTGAAGGCAAACTGGTAGGTGGCTCTCTTCCCCTGGTCACTGGCTGTAGCAGTTTGTAGGCTTGGAGGGTCCACAGTTGCAGATGGTTTTCAAACTTGACATTTTGTGGGAGAGAGAAAGAGAGAAAGAAAAGCACACAGCTTTCTCTACTTCTGCAATCTCAGTTACTCCTTGTCTTCTGTGAGTGTAACAAAACTCCTGTTTTTGCAGAGATGGACAGACAGACACATTTTTCTTTCAATCCCTTTTGTTTTTAATGAGATATAAGGTTCAAAATTTGCTCCACAGATTTCAGGATTCCAATATTAATACATTTTAAAAGTTAATGCAGCAGGATGGCCTTGACTGTCATGCTAATGAAGTAATTCTTGGCTGCTAGTTTTTTTTTAAAGTTACTGCAGGATTTATTCCGTTAAACGTCGAATGTAAGTTTGCAACTGATGAAATTAATATTTCTCATTTGGCATATGGAGTTTTCTTGACAAATCCCTTACGGTTAATATATGCAATGGCTTCATCATTCAGTGCCTGCAATAGAATATGGATTCCATAAATAGCCCCAAGCACTTTGGGAAGGCAGCAATCCTGTGTAATGCAATAGACCTCTCTCTCACCTGTGCTGGGGACATGTCAAAGTCAATTAAGTCAGAAGCCCTACAGAAAATAGCATTGGGTGGTTACATGGCAAGTGCAGACTTTCACAGTGCTCTGGGTGATGTTGCATATGTCACCAGAACCTGTCTGAAATGAATAACATGCATAAAAATACAGTGCTGTGGTTGCCTTCATTGCCATTGGCAAGGCAGTACAGGATCTAGAACGTGACTTGAGATCCTCATGTAAGATATAACAGAGGCAGCCGATTACTGTCCCTTTACTGAAGTGTGTTCGCCTCATACACAGCTCCTCTGACATCAACTCCAACGACAGCCTTTCCCTATACCTGTCTTGGGTCTGTAATAGTGCTTCCTTATCAGCCTACCTGATCCGAACCCGACGGGACCCGACGAATTGTGTCGGGCTCGGGTTGAGTCGGGTCGAGTCGGACACGCTGTATCATAGGTAAGTGGCTCCATTGTTAATGTAATTTTTTGACGAGAAAGGTGGATTTGTTACAGTTATTTAAGCTTGTGCAGGTTAGCAACAAGGTGAAAAATGGAAGGTAAATTAACTGATGGTCAGGTCAGGTCGGGTCGGGCACGGGAAAAAATGGAAGGACGCGGATCGGGTTGGGCTTGGGTCAGATATGGTTCTGTCGGTCTCGGGTCGGGTTTTTTTTTTGCAGATCCGAGCAGGCCTTTAATGGGAATGGTGCCTGGCCCTTCTTTGTTGATCCCTGTATTGGGCTATCATATAACAGAAACCATACAAAGCTGACGCACAGAGTGATAAATGCATGTTTCTCCCTCACAGGCTTAATCTTCAATGTACTGCAGTATCTGTTATTTTGAAGTCATCTTACAATGTCATCTGCAAGTAGGCAGGATTTTGAAACATCAGATAATTTTTTAAAAGTTATTTCAATCTTGCGAAACATTCTTTAACATTAAAGCATCAAAGAAGTCAGATAAATGTTGGGAAAAAATATATATAAAAGTCTTTTAAAGTCTCCTCAATCTTGTTAAGCAGTCAGATAAATAAAATCCATTTTAGAAATCTGATAAGCCACAGTAAAACGTAACAAACAATTAACAAATAAAATTCAACATTTAAAATGATTGCACTCACCTCTGAAAGTTCTCTTCTGCTGCTGCTGTCAGTGTCTTCCTAGAATTGTGGAGCTGCTGTACAGAACAGAAAAAAACTTTCCAAGCAGGTGTTATATTTGATTATGGTAGCTCTACAAATTCCATGTGAAAAATCAGTTAGTTGCGGACAATAACCCAAACTGACGAGCTTAGGGTCCCACTGAGACGCTTTACAAGGCAGGTTGGGGGGGTGCCATCACCAGAGGCTTCTCCAGAGCACATTCTAATGTACTGCAGCTTGCATTTTCTGGCGCACTATGTGCATATATGTTCTGTTGCGACCTTCAACAGCGGTGACTATCTCAGCGTTCGTTACTAATGGGACCATAAAATCTAGCTGTGTGTGTTGTTGGGTGAGCATATTTTGGCTCCCACTCTGACCCCAAGCCTATCACTTCCATTTCAATTTTTTACCCCTTTTTTCTTTGTTTTTCTGCCCTCCCAAATCCTTACCCCAGCCCGTCAGCACTCCTCAACCTTCCTACTCTCCTACTGCCATCTCCAGCTTGACTCCCTCTTAGATACGTATACAGCTTCCCTCTTGACATCTTCCAAAGGGCCCACTGAGACACTTATTGCTGCCTTTGTATGAACAGCAACCCCAACTGCACCATCCAACTATCTTGCTGACTTTCCTGCCCAGTGCACCTGCGGGGCCTAGACTTTTACTTCTTCCCCATTTCGGTCACCCCTTCCAATGCTGACCCTGTGGACTCTGCTATTGGATCAGGTTTGACTGATCCTCTCTGCACCTCCCTCTAGAATGCCTGTTCTCTCATGAACAAAGCCCTTGTCCTCCATGAACTTATTGTGGTTAATTGCATCAACATCATGACCTTATCAGAAAGCTTGTTGAACGGTGATGACATCTTCCCCTAAATGAAGCCTGCCCATATGGCTACACCTTCCACCACTTGACACACCCAAATCAACACAGTGACGTGTAACTCTTAAAGCCAAATCATCTTAGATTCTGGCTCCATGTTAGCCAATATTGTTCATGGTTCTCTCACTTTCAAACCTGCCATCATCACTCCTCTTCTCAAAAACCCAAGTCTTGACACAAGTCCTTGCAAGCTATTGCCCTATATACAGCCTCTCATTCCTCTCCAAACTCCTTGACCATTCTGTCACCTCTCAAATCCATGCCATCTTTCACAGAACTCCATGCTTGCATTCCTTCAATCAGGTTTCTACCTTGCCACAGAACTGAAACTACTCTTATTAAAGTCACAAATGATGTCCTTAATGCTTGTGACAAAGGTAAGCTATCCCTCCTCATCCTTTTTGACCTGTCAGCAGCCGTAGACATAGCTGACATCATCCTTTTCCAACATTTCTCCATCGTCCAGCTGGGTGGGACTGCACGTGCCTTGTTCCATTCTTATCCAGTCATAGCTAGAGAATGACTTGGAACAGCTTCTCTTCCCACTTCCACATCAGTTACTTCCTGTGACCCCTTAGTCTTGTCTCCCTCCTATTTCTCATCTGCATGCTGCACCTTGATATTCCACATGTAGGTTAATGACATCCAGCTCTATTTCACAACTACCTCTCTCGACCTCCTCTCCACTGTGCCTCAATTGTCAGATTGTTTGTCCAACATCCAGTAATGGGTGAGCAGCAATTTCCTCCAACTAAATATTGGAAAGATCGAAGCCATTATCTTTGGACCCTGCCACAAACTCTCTTCCCTAGCCACCAACTTCATCGCTCTTCCTAGTAACTGTCTGAGGCTGAACCAGACTGTTTGCAAACTTGGTGTCATATTTGGCACTGGGATGAGCTTCTGACCACATATCTGCGGCATCACGAACACCGCCTACTTCCACCTCTGTAAAATTGCCTGACTCCACCCCTGCCTCAGCTCATCTGCTGCTTCAATCCTCATCCATGCTTTTGTTACTTCGAGATGACTATTCCAATGCATTTCTGGTTGGCCTCCAATCTTCTATCCTTCATTATCTTAACTCATCAAAAACTCTGCTGCCCGTATCTTAACTCCCATTGAGTCCCATTCATCCATCTTTCCTGTGTTCGCTGACCTGCATTAACTCTTGATTAAGCAATGCCATGATTTTAAAATTCTCATCCTTGTTCTCAAATCCATCCAGGGCCTTACCCTATCCTTTCTCTCCTTCAGCCCTACAACTATTTGAAATATCTCCAATTCTGATCTCTTGCACATCCCTAATTTTAATCACTCTATGATTGGCAGCATCCCTTCAGCTGCCAAGGCCCTAAGCTGTGGAATTCCCTCTCTAAAGCAGTCCAATTTTCTTTCCTCCTTTAAGCAGCTCCTTAAAATTCACCTCTTTGACCAAACTTTTAGTCATCTACCTACTATCTCCTTTCATGATTCCGTGTCAAATTTTGTCTGATAAAGCTCCTATAAAGTGCCTTGGGACATTTTACTACATTAAAGGTGCTATGTTAATGCACGTTGTTGTTGCTGCTGAGTTTTAATCCTGGTCTGGCCTTCCTTTGGGTACAGAGCTTGCCAATTTTGGCGAGGCTGTTTGAGCAATTAAGTTTTCTTCCCTGGACATTCAAACATGCATCGTGGCACGTTGTCTAAAAGATTACACTGATATCATTCAAATGTTGCACTGTCCTGTTCTGTCAGCCAATGACAGTAGATGGAGATAGGAGGAATGGGGGATGTATTATGAAATAAAACCATATAAAATATGTTAAAATAAATTTGCAGATTACCACAATTGCTACTTCCCCAACTCGCCGAGAGGGATATAGATAGTGGAGTGGTGAAATCAAAAAGGAAAGTAGGAAAGCAAAGAAAGGGCATGAAAGAATATCGGAGATGGAGAAACTGCTCTGATGATGCTACCTTCCATGACGGTGCTTCTGATATGACCTCCTTTTTCCTCAACCGAGTATTTCCCCTCACTGTGGTTGACAGGGCCCTCAACCATGTCCGGCCCATTCCCCGCACCTCTACCCTCACCCCTTCCCCTCCCTCCCAGAACCATGACAGGGTTCCCCTTGTCCTCACTTTTCACCCCATCAGCCTCCATATCCAAAGGATCATCCTCCGCCATTTCCGCCACCTCCAGCGCGATGCCACTACCAGTCGCATCTTCCCCTCACTTCCCCTGTCAGCATTCTGAAGGGATCGTTCCCTCCGCGAGACCCTGGTCCACTCCTCCATTACCCCCACCACCTCGTCCCCGTCCCATGGCACCTTCCCCTGCAATCGCAGCAGGTGTAATACCTGCCCATTTACCTCCTCTCTCCTCACTATCCCAGGCCCCAAACACTCCTTTCAGGTGAAGCAGCGATTTACTTGTACTTCTTTCAATGTAGTATACTGTATTCGCTGCTCACAGTGTGGTCTCCTCTACATTGGGGAGACCAAGCGCAGACTGGGTGACCGCTTTGCAGAACATCTCCGCTCAGTCCGCAAGCAGGACCCTGAGCTTCCGGTTGCTTGCCATTTCAACACTCCCCCCTGCTCTCATGCTCACATCTCTGTCCTGAGATTGCTGCAGTGTTCCAGTGAACATCAACGCAAGCTTGAGGAACAGCATCTCATCTACCGATTAGGCACACTACAGCCTGCTGGACTGAACATTGAGTTCAATAATTTCAGAGCATGACAGCCCACCATTTTACTTTCATTTTTAGTTATTTTTCCTCCTTTTTTTGTACATTCTTTTTTACATTTTTTACAATCTTTTTTTTTACATTTATTTCATTTCATCTTAATTTGTTCAGTTTGCTTACCCACTGTTTTTTTTTCCAGGTTTGCACTTGCTGCTGTTCAATATTCAATGTATTAACACCTAATCTGTACTAATGCTTTGTCTTTCAACACACCATTAACATATTGTTTGCCTTTGCTCCGTGACCTTTTGGTCAGCTATGTGGCCTGGTCCAATCTAGATCTCCTTTGTTATCTCTTGCCCAACCCCCACCTCACTTGCTTATAACCTGTGACTTTTCTAATATTTGTCAGTTCCGAAGAAGGGTCACTGACCCGAAACGTTAACTCTGCTTTTCTTTTCACAGATGCTGCCAGACCTGCTGAGTGGTTCCAGCATTTCTTGTTTTTATTTCAGATTTCCAGCATCCACAGTATTTTGCTTTTATTACATATATGTGGACCTGTTTGGATTTTCCAGAAGATATTGATGTTTTTGCTATTTTGCAGTAGATGTGAGAATGTAGTAGCTATGGCACTAGCCCAATAATCCACAGGATAATATCAAAATTCATAAGACAATAAATCTGGTAATTTGTGCTTTGTACCTGAGAAAATAAAATAGAAAAAGCTGCTGGTTTGATATAAAAATCCAAGTAATTCACAAGTGTCCTTCAAGTTAGGGAACTAACCACCCATGCCTAGTTTGGCCTACGTGTGACTTAAACTCACACAATTTGGTTGAGTTTCTATGTCCTCTGATGTGGCCTAACAAGCCAACAAACAATTATATTCAAAAAGAAAGCCCACCACCACCTTCTCATTGGCACTTAAGGATGGATAATAATTGTACCCCTGCCAGTATCACCCCATCCTGATGGCCAATTAAAAGGAAAATTGCACACTGGAAAATACTCTTGTGCCCAAGCCATTTATAATGTGGGTTCACTTTGAAGATAAATTCCCAGTGTCGTGTTTACAGACATGGATATAGATAGATATCTGTTGCTAAAATAAATGCCACTAAATGTTTAGTTACTTTCAAATCACTGAGCATAAACTCAGATAATTTCAATTACCGGAGTTTCATGTACGCTGAATTTTAGAGCCTTGGTCAAAGTACCAAAAGAATGCCTGCATTTCCCTTACTGTGTTGTAATCTTTTGAGACCCATAATTTTTTTTCAGTTTTCACAATATGCCTATCTTTTCTTCTGTGTTACATCTTCAAAATGATTTTCTTTGCAGTTTGAAGGACGACAGTGAAATAGGACTGAAAAAATGCATAGAAAACAGCATAGCCAGGAATTAACTGAGAACATATTCCTAGTTTTGTTTTATTTTGGAATTTGGCCATAAACTGCTGCCATGGTTCTCAAAGTACTTAAAAAAGGCTGTAATTTCAGCCTGGTTGCACTGTTTTTTTTCAGTGCAATTCAGCCAAAACCATGGTCATGATCTTTTAAGTTCAAATTGCAAATAACACAAATTGCCTTTTCGGAATCTTTTAAAATTTAAAAACATTCCACTAGAAGCTGCCCCCACCCCCGTCAAAACTGGCCATGCCCCTAGATCAAATTAATCCCCATAATGAGTTTCCACTCATTGGGCTGGATTTTGTGCTGGAGGTGGCAATGTGGCACCGGCCGAAAAGGCAGGGGGATCCCCGCCTCTGCTTTTTTGTGCCCCACCCTGGAGCAATCCTCCAGTATTTTTGAATCAAATCAAGACTTTAAAGGGATGGGGATCCCGGCTCCAGGAGCTGCCGGCCAATCAGAGGGCCAGCAGCTCAGCGGTATCGGCAGCGCCATCAGGATCGCTGGCCACTGCCAGCACTGTAGAGGTCTCGGACCCAGGCCCAGCGGTAGAACCCTGGAACAGAGGTAGGTGAGGCGGGGTTGCTAGGCCAGTCCAGAAGGCCTTGGCAACGGTGGTTGGAGCGTGGTTGGGCAGTCCAGAGAGAGGGGGTCCCGGGGGGGGAGGTGTAAATTTGTTCCCAGTGGAGTCCTCTGTTGACCACAAATTGCCCACGAAGGAGGGACCCCCCCCCACCCCCAAGCCCACAGGGAGGGCACTTCATTTTACGGCGTCCTCCCCGTGTGGCAGAGGTCCCGCCCGCTGCTGCTAAGATCCCAGCGGTGGTGGGAAGAGGCCCTTAATTGGCCATTAATAAGCCACTTAAGGGACTTAATTGGCCTCATGGCAGGAAGGCCGTTGTCGGCCTATCCTGCCCCTGGGAAGATCACTGGGTGACAGAGAGGCGACAGGCCCTCTGCCCCACAGCCGCACGCCATCCATCGCAAAAGTCCATGCCCCACCCCGCCTCTGACCCTGCCTCTGGGGGGCTCATAAAATCCTGGCCATTGAGTTTGTGAGCTTTCAACGAAGCTCTTAAAATATAGCGTTTTTGTAGGTGCAAGGACACTAATAGCATGTTTTGAAATTTTTAAACATTATTTGTTTTCGGTTACTAAGAAACTGACTATTGTTCACCAATAAAACTAGTAAATGGTTCTCTATAGTTTTTTAAGGTGATTTTCAGTTAATTAGAATCAGGTTACGCATAGATGATGGAGTAGATACAATGATTATTTTTTGTGATAAACCCATTTTCAGCTGTATTAATAAAGCTGCATAAGGTTATCATTTTATCATTCTTAAATATAATCAAGGAATATATTTTAATGCAATAATTTGTTATCAAAGAATTTACATTCTAAAGCCCTGGTTGATGGCAGATTTTACATTCAGCATTATGCAAATGTGCTACAGCAGAAACTTGAGAGAAAAAAAAACTTCTCACATTTTGTGTGCAATTTATATCTGGATCATCGATTGTACCAAAAGAGGAATCCTTTGGCCTAAGTTCTCTGTTTGGTCATCTCTTACTTTTAATATTGTCAGTTAAAAACAAGAACTTCAGATAAGTGTCTTGAAAAAGTTGTTGGTTCACACATCCAGTTAACAGGTGTTGCTGATCTCACTCCCTTATGTGCATCGTAGGAGGTGTAAATAATGTGCTAGGTTCTGCAATATTACAACTAAACAACAAAGTGGCAACTATACGTAAATAAGGAAAAACTGTTTCCACTGGTGGGTGGGTCAGTAACTGAAGGATACAGATTTTAAGTAATTGGCAAAAGAAACAAGGGAGATGAGATTTTTTGAATGCAATGAATTGTTATGATTTGGAAAGCCCTGCCTGAAAGGGTGATGGAAGCAGATGCAATAGGAGCTTTTAGAGGGGAATTTGGCCTATCCTTGAAAAAGAAAGATTTGCAGAGCTATGGGGAAAGAATGGGGAGTTGGACTGCTTGGATAGCTCTTTCATGGTCTCCTTCGGTGATCTATGCTTCAATGATTCAATGAATTCTAAACAAGGGGTTGCAGGAGGAAAAGGTAAACAAATCTTAATATTGACAGTACAGAGAGCAAAGGTTAAGTATGTGGGATAAAAATGGAACTTACGAACAGCACACCGCATACCATTTAGAATAAACTTATTTTTAAACTATGCAGCAAAGGGTCTTGCTAGAAGTGGATGGAGGTTGTGAAATCAAGTGTATAGGTTACATTTCTCAAATGGAGAAAAATGCCAGCTTTTTAGTGACCAGTGCACAGTACAAGCCTCATCTTGCTACAAATTTTATATCAGCAGGTCCCGTGCCAATTCAGCAACAACTTGCTTTGCTATTGTGTCATTATTGTAGAACATGCCTTAAGATGCTTTGTAGTCAAAGCAAACAATATTAAAGTAGGAGCAGAAAGGGTGCCATGCTACAGTGGAAGAGATTTGGAGGAGTGACCAAATGCTTCATCAAAAGGACAGGTTTTTGCAAGTTTTTAAAAGAAGTAGGTAGAATAGAGAGCTAGAGGATGTCCACAACTTCTGTTCCCCTTGCTAATCCCATCAGTAGTGCCATGAAAATGTGCAATGCTGAATGTTTTTTTAATTCATCAGTTGGAAATTTAAATTAAATTTTTATAAAGAAAGCAGCGAAGATAGCTACCACAATTTGCTTTGAAATACCTCACATTCCAAGGTATTGAGGTGGAGATAAATGTCTGAATAGCCCTCATCCAGAACAATGGCTTGAGCAGTTTGAATGAGCTAATTGGTATTGTCTTCATTAGCAAGGGATTCAAAGCCATCCTGGAACATTAACACTGGTGGAGACAAACTCCTCAAGAGGTAAACACTGAAACAATGAGACCTGAGAGAGATTTGAATTCTTAGACTTGGATCTCATTAAAGTGCAAAAGAGAATACACTGGATGATCATGTGACAGTCTCTCCATCTGTTTGAAAACTTGGAGTTTCTTTTGGACACATCAGGCAAGCATCTGAGTTATCTGAATTTTAATCAGTGCAGGACCCAAGTGGGGGTTTCTCTCTCTCTCTCTCTCCAAGCAGCACTGTAAGTTTTGAACCCTGCCTGCGGGCTGCAAAACATCCAAGTCTATTATTATTGCAGACAGAGACTCCGGGGAGAAAGCCATCTACATCATTGTTGCCAAGAAAACCCTGAAACAGGTGGCCGCCTCTACCAGCCAGAAACTTCAGGACCATGAGTTCAACTGGAAGACAACTGAATTACCAAACTCCACTGACTGTATTTTCTTTTATTTGTTCTGGACTCTAATCCAACCAATCTATTCTTCTTCACTATATAACCTATGTGTGTGCATGTGATTCTTGTGTGTGTGTATGTGTGTGTGTGTGAAAGTTGGAGCGTAGTTTATTATTTTACTTCGGTCAGGTTTTGACTTTGAGTACAATAAACTAACTTTGTTCTTCATTAAACTTCAGAAAGCCTGTCCGATTGGTTATTTTATGATCATAGCGCAAAAAGGGTTAAACACTTACTGAATTAATAAGCACATCCACTGTGTAAAATAAATAAACCTGTTGTGGGCAAACAAGGAGAGGGACAAAAGGGGAGCCTTTTGACCTCTCCTCCCCTGATCATAACAGTAGGAACATAAGAACAGGAGTAGGCCATCCAACCCCTCAAGCCTGTTTTGCCATTCAATGACATCATGGCTAATCTGTATTCTATCTCTATCCACCTGCATTGGCTCCATATCCTTAGTACCCGATGATAGCAAAAACCTAACAATCTCAGATTTAACATTTTTTAATTGAGCTGGCATCTACTGCTTTTTAGTGGGAGAAATTTTCATACATCTGCCACACTTTGCATGAAGAAGTGTTTCCTAATTTCTCTCCTGACTCTGATTTTAGAATTGCATCCCCCTATCTTAGACTCCCGAACTGGTGCAAAAAATTTGACGCTATATAGCCTATCCATTCCCTTCAAAATGCTAAAAACCTTAATCAAATTACTCATTCATCTTCTATATTCTAGGGAATACAAAACTAGTTTAAGTAATCTCCCCTCATAATCTAACCTTGGAACCCCTGTTAATGGTCTGGTGAATCTGCACTGCACTCCTTCCAAGGCCAATGTATCCTTGCTGAAGTGCGGTGCCCAGGACTGTACACAGTCCTCCAGATGTGGTCTAACCAGAGCTTTGTATAGCTGTAGCAAAAGCTTCCTCCCCTTTATATTCTAACTCTCTAGTTATAAAGGCTAACATTGTATTACCCTATTTGATTATTCTTTGTACCTAACTACTGCAATTTAATGATCTGTGTACATAAACTCATAAATCTCTTTGGACTTCCAGTGTTCCTAGTTTTCACCAGTTAAAACACATTCCGATCTATCCTGCTTTATGTTTAAAATGAATGACCTCGCACTTAGCTGTGTTAAAATGCATCTGCCACAGTTTCACCTACTCAATTAATCAATCAATGTCTTTTTATAATGTTATGCTTGTGTCTACACGACTGACTATGTCATCAGTCTTTGTGTCATCAGTAAACTTAGATATATGGCTCTTTATTGTGTTAACCAAGTCATTAATAAATATAGGGAATAGCTGTCGCCCCAGCATAGATCCTTGTGGGACACCACTACTCGCTTCGTTACAATTTGAGTACATACAATTATCTGTCTTTGTCTTCTGCAGCCTAATCAATCTCCTAACCAGGTCAATAATTTGCCTTCAATTGCTTGACCTTTAATTTTAGATAACAGTCTCTTAACATGGAACCTTATTGAATACCTTCTGGAAGTCCATATAAACTAAATCCATAAATACTCTCCTGTCTACTTTAGTACTTCCTGAAAAAAATCAATTAATTTTGTTGCACATGGCCTACACTTTAGAAATCCATTTTGGCTTTCTCTAATCAGCTCAAATTTCTCTTAAGTGCTCAATTACTCTCTTCTTAATTATAGATTCCAACAACTTCCCCAAAACAGGTGCTAGACTAACAGGTCTATAATTTCTTGATTTCTCTTTCTTATCTTTCTTGAATAATGGAATCATATTTTCAATTTCCCAATCTAAAGGGACAAAACCAGAATTGAAAGAACTTTGGAAGATTATGGTTAAAATATCTTCAATTTCCTCACCTACTTTCTTTAAAATCCTGGAGTGGAAACTGTCAGGTCCTGGGCTTAGCCAGCCTTTTTTGCCATTATTTTTTCTAATACGGGTCATTTTCAGGTTGGCAGGCCATAACTGGGAGTATTGCAAGGATCAGTGCTTGGGTCTCAGCTATATTTTATTCATTCTTACTTACATTATCTTTAGTGAGTTCCAGTCTTTGATTCATTATTAGTTTCCCTGGAATGTCAGGTTAATTATCCTCTTGCTCTGCTGTGAAGACTGGCACAAAATAATTAGTCAACAAGTCTGCTGTTTCCTTATCTTCATTTGCAGTATTACTTGCACCTGCTTTTAATCAGCCCACATTACTCTTAACTACGCTTTTTATTCTAAGAGAATTGGAAAAACTTTTTGTGATAATCTTTACATACAAGAAGTTGTGAGCAACCAAGGGTCCGATGAGAGTGAGAAACTTAAATTAATATAAGTAAAGAAAAATGACTAGCAAAATTAATGGGACTAAACGTCAACAAATCCCCTGGACTTGATGGCCTACACCTTAGGGTTTTAAAAGAGGTAGCTGCATAGATAGTGGATACATTGGTTTTGATTATCCAGAATTCCTTAGATTCCAGAATGGTCCTTATGAATTGGAGGGTAGCGAATGCAACACCAGCTGTTCAAGAAAAGAGGGAGAGTGAAAACAGGGAACTGAAGGCCACTTAGCCTGGAATTAACAAAAGGGAAGATGCTAGAATCTATTGTTAAGGAAATGGTAACAAGGCAGTTGCAAAATTATAATATGATTAGGCAGAGTCAATGTGGTTTTATGGAAGGGAAATCGTGTTTGATAAATCTATTAGATTATTTTTGAGAGTTCAGCAGATTATCAGGTGGAACCAATGGATGAAGTGCATTTGGATTTTCAGAAGGCATTAGATAAGGTGTCATACAAGCGATTGTTGCCCAAGATCCGAACTCATGGGATTGAGGATAATATATTAGCATGGATTCAGGATTGCTTAAGGGAGAGAAAAGAGAGAGTAGGTATAAATGGATCATTTTACGGTTGGTGGGGCGTAACAGGTGGAGTTTTGCAAAGATCAGTGCTTAGGTCTCAGCTATATTTTATTCATTCATGGGATGTGGGCATCGCTGGCAAGGCCAGCATTTACTGCCCATCCCTAATTGCCCTTGAGAAGCTGGTGGTGAGCTGCCTTCTTGAAGTGCTGAAGTCCATGGTGATATAAGTACACCAATAGTGCTGTTAGGGAGAGAGTTCCAGGATTTTGAACCAGCCACAGTGAAGGAACAGCCACAGTGAAGGAACAGCAATATATTTCCAAGTCAGCATGGTGTGTGACTTGGAGGGAAACTTTCAGCTGGTGGTATTCCCATCCGTCTCCTGCCCCTGTCCTTCTAGGTGGCAGAGGTCATGGGTTTGGAAAATGCTGTCCAAGCAGCTTAGTCAAATTGCTATAGTGCATCTTGTAGATGGTACACACTGCTGTCACTGTGCCCCAGACGGGGAGGGAGTAAATATTTAAGGTTG